>NC_046340.1:18292163-18592163 GCF_000738735.6 Corvus cornix cornix
CCGTTCTTTCTTCCTGCTGGAAACAACGCCGGGACCCCAAAAGCCGCTTTCCCTGCCCTGCTGGAGACCGGGCTGTGGCTGCCCTGCCCTGCTGCTGCTTCGAGCTTTCGCTACGCTGTAGCCCTGCTCGCCCTGCCTGCCTGGGCCTCCGTGGGGTTCTCCCGTCTGGATACATCTCGCCTGCCATCCGGGATTTGCGTCCGTCCCTGCCGTTCCAGCCTGCTGTTCCTGAGAGCCCGGGATCAACTGCCCAGGGGTTTGTGAAGCCTTTGTTCCATCCTTCCCGGGATCCCAGGGCACCAGAGCCGCGGGTTTCCCGAGCTCGCTCCGGAGCGCCCCCTGCAGCCGCGGGGAACCATCGCACCTGCCCTGCTCACCGGGAGCCGCCAGCGCCCCTGCCGGCTGCGAGCGGAACTGCACCCGAGGGGAAATAGCCTGACAGCCGAGAAGGCTGGCACTGGGTTTGTGATTGCTGTTACTGCCAGAGTTGTTGTTGTTTTTTGTTTGACTGGTTATATACATACATATATATAGTAAAGAACTGTTATTCCTATTTCCCACATCTTCGCCTAAAGGCTCTTGATTTCAAAATATAATAACTTGGAGGGAAAAGGGGTTATATCTGCCACTTCAAGGGGGGCCTCTGCCTTCCTTAGCAGACACCTGTCTTTCAAAACCGAGACAAGGTTCTACAGAATTAGTGCCTGTACGTGCCTGGTCCTGGCAGCTGGATCTGATTTCTAAGCTCTGTGCTGCTGCCTGCAGGGCTGTGCTGGCTGTGTCCATAGGCTGCAGCTCCCTGTAATAGATGGCAAGAGGAATGGATGGCCCAAGGGGTAAATAAATCTTGTGGGCTGGGTGATATAACAAAGCACTTGACCTTTGCCCTGGTGGTTTATTTTGTAATCAGTGCCTGGCGATTGATTTATGTGATAATCAATCTTTCCCTCTCTCCCTTCCTCTGGCCTTGGTGTTGCCTGCACCATGGTCCTTGCTTTTGAGTGATGACTCCAGGCTACAAACAGCGCTGAGGGACGAGGCTGCCCACTCCTGCCTTCTTCTTTCCCCCATGCCCAGACATGCTGTTTGCAGCCCCACCTGCCCAGTGAGTGTTCATTAGGTAACTCTCATCCCTTTGCAGGGGCAGTCCTCTCTGCCTTTCCAATCTGCAGCACTCCTGGCCTGACAACTGGCTTCCCAGCACCTCAGTTTATAACTCCTGCAACAAATTGTCCTCAGTGAAAGGCTTTCATGCCTTGTGATGGATTTCCCTCACATAAATTGAGGCTGTGAGCATCCTTGCTCTTCCCAGGGATGCATTCCACTGGGAAGCTGCAGTTGGAGCAGTGAGGCCTGTGCAGGGGTAGAATTCATGCCCAGGAGATGCTCATCCCTGGTGTGTGTTCATAGCATGGCTGTGAGTCTCCAGGGCTTCAGGCACCGGGCAAAGCCAAAACCTGCTCAGTAACAGGTGAGTAACTCCCTGGCTATAATGCCCAGTTTTTCATCTTTTGTACTGTTACTCTTCTTTCTTTCGTACTGGCTTCTATTTTCTCTACTCAGCACTGACAGCTGCATGGCAGAGAAAACGACTGTGGTGTCCCTTGGGATGGGGCTAGTGAGGATGTGGGCCACGTACTCCACTGCTGCCCAGTAAATCTGTCCTTGCTGGGCCCTGGTTCTCCTTTGCTCCCTGCCTGAAAGGCTGACTCACTGCTCTGATAGCTGCTGTGCGGCCAAGGCTGCCTGAGCGATTGATAGGGACCTTGGAGTGATCTCATAAATACGGGATTGGGAGGAAAGAACAAGTGAGGGAGCTCACCTTGTAGCGGGTGTGTGACGGGGAGCAGGTTCACCCAGTCAGCGATAGCCTGAGGAAGGCATCTGAGTGTCAATTCCAGCAGCAGGGCATCTGTGATAAGCCACGGAGATACAAGCAGAGGAGGAAAGCGCTGAATCTCACCAGGCTTTACTGGAACAGAGGCAGTAGGGCCAAGGCTCTAAGTTCCTGAAAAGCTCTGGGAAATGCTTCCCAATCTGGATAGCGTTAAATTTGGGCTCACATTTCTATCATAGGCCCATCCTAGCAATGTGTGCTGAGACCTGCACATCTCCCACCTGCCCTGAGGATAGGATGTCATGTACCCTGCTTTGAGCAACCATGCTGATGTGGTGGCACCAGGAGAGCTGCCTACTCTGCTAGGCACCTGTAGGACAGACTAAGGGGAGCTGTGGTAGATATAAAGTGCTCTGAGCAGGAGGCTGCTGGAAAAAGAGCCCCAACCCCTTGGCATGTAGGGCCAGCTCTGTGTGTATTACTACCTCCATAATCCTGAGGTGATGCTGTGTGGGATGTGGGGCTGGGCTGGCTGGGATCATTCTAGTGATGGCACCTTTCCTCTAAGATGTTTTTAACCGTCTCCTTCTTCCTTATGGAAAGTCTTTCCTTATAATCTATTCTTGTCCTTCTCTTATTTAAGTCCATTCCTTCTTGTAATACATCATCCTTGGTCAGTTTTAAACGTTGGCAAAGCCCGAGGAAAGAGAGGAAAGAGTTATAATGTCTGAGGGACTAAAGGTTTGATTTGGATGCAACCACATTTATTCAGCAGCAAATTACATCTTCAATCAAACCAATGCAAATCAGGCTCCCAGTTCAGTCTATTTGTTTGGACTTAGTGAGTGCAGGGGGATTCATTATTTCTTGTGCTTCCCCCCATCCCTCTAAGTTCCTGTGCGCTTGTACAGACCTGCGCACACTTGTCTGTAAAACTCTCTTCCCCCAAGGTGACGTGCTGTTGGCAATAGGTACATGATGATCTCTGGGTTTAGGCAGAGCCTGTATCCCTTGGGAAAGCAGTAGAAAAACAGCAGTTTGTGCCCAGTGTGGTGCTGTACCAAGGAAGGGAAGGGTACCTCGGAGCTGCAATTAGAGCTCTCTGAACAATTCAGTTTTTCAATGTGGTGTCTGAAGTAGAACAGTTAAAAGAATGTCTCTGGGAGACTGACAGTGATCCCTTTCTCCTCACACACACCCTGAGGAAGAAACAAACCATGAAAATCCATTTCATTTGTTTGGGGTCATTTCATTTTACTTCTTGTTTGTGCATGCCGCCTCATGCCTTAGTGAAAAGTGCTCTATTTTAGAAACATCCAGGAAAATAAGTTAGATCTGAAATTTTAATTTTCACTTCTTTTTTCTGAAGTTTGTCTCCAAATATGACCTGTACGTCTTTGTATTTGAAACTTGCATTTTAAGGTGGAGAGGTGAGAAGAGAAAAGGTAAATCCATCGCTTTTATGAAAAATTTCCCTTGCCTTCATCTCAATCTGCCCTGGACATCTGTGTCTCTGTCCCTGCCTGAGCCTGCTGTGAAACCCCTCTAAGTCCTTCTCTTGCACCTCATGTCCTACAAGATGGCATGCCCTACGGACGGGGACTTGTCCAGGCCCTGAGAGGGGCCATGGGCAAGCCATCCATCCCACGCTGCAGCCATACTGACTTGGGAGGCGCCGGCTCCCAGCACACGGGTAGGAAACAGCCCAAACATGAAAGCAGCGGTCTGATATCCCCTGGGCAGCAGGAGACTTCCTCCCTTGTAATCATCCTTTGTTTCTGGAGCAGCCATGACAGTGTTTCCAGAGAAGAACCCACTTGTGGGTTTGTGTTTGATCTGCTCCGACACTCCAGGAGAGGTGAGTTGGGCGCCTGCTGTGTCCTGCAGTGCTCCCGAGCTCCTGGGTGTACATGTTTCTCCCCAAAGCCCTGATCATGCACTGGCCCACACTGCCAGATTCAATAAAACTTGACCAGGAAAGCTCAGAAGAAGGCTGCAAGGTCTGGACTGAAAGTGGTAAATCCTTTGAGGCTGGAGCAGTCTTTACGCTGTATGTGTGTCGTGAGGGATTTTTGTTCCTGCTTGCAGCCTCCTGTTATCCTTGCCTACCACGTCCAATCTGGATTCACTGCACAGAACGTTTTGAGCTGAAAACAGCTCAAAGCACCTCCTGGAAATGCTAGGAAAATTTCCATACTGAGGATAATGAGCGGTGAGTGCAGAGGAGGGACACAGCGGGAATTCCTTGCTCCTAGAAAGTTGCTTTGAGCCTGAATTTCAGTGCCACAGAAACCTTGGAGGATTTAATACATGGGTCTGGATTTGTTGTTTTTGTTCACTCCTGAAATGGGTCAGAAAGCTTTGCATTTTTTTATGGATCCAGAATCATGCACTATATTCTCTTAGAAACACTGCAGCTGTTGTGTGAAAGCCCTGCTTTCCCAGCTGCCAGGGCTGCTCACAGCTTTGAGACTGGTTCCTTGGGGTTGGTGTTGTCTGGCAACGAAGTGTTTCTCAAAGATGTGTTCAGGTAGTGCCAGGGAGGCTGGAGGCAGGGACACTCCTAACCAGTGCAACACCTGTGAAGCTGAGATGTTTGCCCTCTCCATCAGCTGAAACCTGCTGGTATAGGCATGGTGGTGGGTTGACCAAGCCTGGCTTTCATGGGTGAGCACAGACCTCCAGCTGCTGGACCCTGGTTCCTCCATCATCCCCAGGTTATCTCCTGGGCAGGAGCTGAGGTCACCCCCTGGCTGTCAGCAAAGCCCACTGTGAACATCAGGTCCTGCATGCAACCAGCTTCAAGCTGGCCTGTGGCAGCAGAGGAAAGATCTCACAAGCACCAAATGAGTGCCTGTGTTTTCAGAGGGGCATGTGGCCCCAAGTGTCAGCTGGTTTCCCAAGTCCCTGGACCCATCCCTCTTTTCCAGGAACCTTGCTTATATTGGGCAAGAGGGGCTTGTCTCTGAACTCCTCGTCTCTGTCCCAAGCAGCCTAGAAGTTGTTTATCTTTTGTAGATTCTCTGCCCTGTAAATATTTGCATGTAATGCCAGAGTTACAGACTGTGTGATTTATGTGGAGGAAATGGATATTTAAGGCTGCTCCTCTTTGTTATTGCCCACATTATATTCAGGATGCCAGACCTCTTTTTATAGGGGAGCTGCTGCTGTAATCAGCATTTCAGAGCTGGCTGGTTTAGGGCTTTAGCTCCTGATGCCTCTCACCTGGTCCCTGTGGGAGGCTTGGCTGAGCTTGCAGAGGGGATGCAGTGACTTTTTCCATTCATTGGGATTCCCTACCTCTTTCCCTTTTGATCTTCCCTTCCTAGACAGGCCTGTTTTTGTTTCCCTTTTACCTTACACCCCATCAGCTCTCACACACACCTCTCTTCCCCCCAATTCCTGTAGGTTTTTGGATGTGCTGTCAGTGACTGCTGGCCATTTCTGGTCCTCTGGTTCCAGTGCAGGGCTGGCCCTGTGCCCTGCTTTCCCTGATGCTGATAAGCTCTCCTTGGCAACAGCTCCAAACTGGCAAAACATTTCCCTTATCCTGCAGTCCTCTTGAAGACCTGTCCTCCCTTGGCAACCCAGATCGTCTTTCCTGGTTTTCTGTCTATCTCTTCATTTGCCTTGTCTTTCTGAAGACCTTTATAATGCCAGCAGATGATTTGGTTCAGAAGGGCTCCCCAGAACCCATCTTCTGCCTGGACTGGGATCTCAGCATCCATGTGCAAGCACCCCATGGGTTCTTGAGGGTTCCCCCGCTCCAATGGCCAGTTCAGCGTTGCCTGTGGAGGGGGCTGTGCTGGCCTGCCTTGTTCCCTCACCTCAGGTTGCTAAGGTACAGCTAAAACTCTCATCCAGAGTGTCATCATCTCACGGCTCAATTCCTTCAACATCCTTTTCTCTGGCCTTGACAAATGCAATCTTCTCCTACTCCTGCCTGTTCAGAGCTCTGCTGCAAGGATCATTTTCTGTGCCTGTCATTTTGCTCGTGTCACCCATGCTTTACTTGCTTTTGCTGGTTCCTGCTGGCAAACAGCAGTTACCTGTCTCTGCTCTCCAGCCCTTTCACAGCTTTCTTTGCTGTTAACCTCGTAGTCCCTCTCTACACGTGGTTTCTCACTGTCACTCAGCCTCCGGTGACAGCCCCTGCCAGCACTTGCCATTGTGTCCCAGCTCTCTGCTTTCTGCTCCAGTGCCTCTTGCTGCAAGAGGAGCTCCCAGAGGCACCCCACAGAAATGTGTCCCTGCCCTTCACCCCTCATTTGCCAGCTTCTGTCCCAAATTGGTGACAATGGCTTGGGCACAAGTGTGGGAACCACCTGTCTGTCAGGCAGTGACCCTGTTTTCCCTTGCTGTTCTTCCATTACCTGCTTAGGCTAAAGACCTTTGGGGCAGGACCTTTTTTTAGCTGTGTTTGCCTGAAGAAATGAAAGCTCGTGAGACCCTCCTGGCTTTGTGCCTGTGTGATGTGTGCCTGTCCTGCTGCCATGCGTTACGGAAGCAGTGGTGAATTCAAGCTGAGTTTGGCAGGCTGGGTGGAGATGTTATGTCCTTCCAGATTTAGTGAAAAGCAGTGTCCAGATACTGGAGAGGGACCTTTTCTGGCACCCAGGGTATGGAAGCTGGGTTTGTACAGCTCAGTGCTGATGTGAGGCAGGCTGAGCCCCTGCCCCATCTTGCTTGAGGTCTGCTCCATTGTGCTTGGTGCTGGCCCAGGAGAGCTTTCCTGGTCCTGAACCTTGCTGGTGAACCTCCCTGTACACCTCAGGGCAGCATTTGCTGTTGCAGACCGAGTCTGGCTCCAGACACAACCTACCTGGACTAATCTGGAGCAGGGTCAGGGTGATCCTGAGCAGCACATAGAGCCCCACTCTGTACTGCAAGTGCAGGAGGGAGAGAAAAACGCATCAGTGCCTTCATCTGCCCTTATGGATTTTTCCACCGTATTTTATAAGTGTTCATTTTTATTTATGTGAGGTTAAAGTCAGTCCAATTTGGAAATCAACTTGTCTAAGGAGCTCCCCTCAGATCCTATTAGCTTCATGTTGTATTCCTATTCATTTTTGCTAATGCCATTCACCAGGCTGGCTGCAGTGGCGGCTGCGGGAGCTGATAACTCTCTCCTTGCCAGGCTGCTGGGGCTGTGAGCTGGTGGCTGTGGGGACAGAAGGATCTGGCCATGCAGTGAAGGGCTGGAGCTCCCAGCTTTCCAACTTCCAATAGCATGGGGGGTCGGTTTCTGACCTCTGCTCCCACATATCCCCCCTTGCTGCACCCAGCATCACCAGGACCTCACCTATGACTGCAGGCATGGAGGGCACTTCTACCTGGAAATCAGTGGCTGGTTTGGACAGAGAACAGTTAAGAAGCGCTCGGGCTATCCTTGTAATTAGAGAAATTCCTGGAAGAAAATAAAAATAAATCCATTGAGGGCTTTTAAAGGAGAGATAGGATGCCTAACTCAGGAAGTCCGTCAGCCGCAGATTGCCGGCAGCTGGAGGAGCGTCCTGGGGAGGTATCAGTGCACGCTTGGCCGGCTTTCACACCCGTCCCCTGGCATTCCCTGCTGGCCCCTGCCAGGGAGGGATTGGCAGGATGGATCTCTGCACTGGAGCTGGATAAGCACCGTGTCTGTTCCAGAGGCAACATTTCAGTAACCCCAAATCAGCTGCCAGGATTGTAGCATTGAGGTGGGGGTCAGCACCAAGCAGGAGCAAGGGTGGCTGCCAGGACGGGATGCATCCCTTCTTTCCATTCCTACTTCTCCATGCAGTTAGCTCAGCCCACCTCTCCTGAAGCATCCTGGCTGCCCCATCTCCCCCCTGCCTTTGATTATTTATTGAAGTGGTCTGATACTGGGCAACAGTAATTAAAAGAAGAAACATACATGCAGTAAAATGATTTCTAAAATGGCAACACACTGGATACAGTGAAGCAAGCAATGTATTAAATATTTATAGCTACTGGTCTGCTGGGGGGGGGAAATTAAAATTATTTAGCCTGAGAAAAACATTTTAATTATTTAATTTGAGGGGAAGCCTCCCCCGCAGCCCTCCTTAGTTGTAAGCCCCAGACAAATGACAGCAATAATGTAAGGTTTGATTAAAATCTGAATGGGATGAGGGCCTGGAGATTGGAACAAGGAGATGGGGAGCCATGTGATTGTCACACAAGCCAGAGGTCCCCTTGCTGTGCTGTGGCAGATCTGTATGTGTGATCCTGCATCTTGCAGGGGAATTCTTCCTCTCCAGGTGTGGTCCATGCTTGGCAGCAGTTAGCCAGGGGTTTGCTCTGCATGTAGGAGCCTAGGAGCTGGACAGGAGCGCAGTGACAGGGTGTACCAGTTGTGGGGTAGAACATGGCAGTGAGCTACCATGACCCACCCCCTGCAGCGGGAACTCTGTGCCCGTGGGTTGCTCTGAAATGCTCTGCTGGGCCAGTGATGCCTTTCCCTGGTCTTAAAATCAAGAGTCAAACATGGTTAGAAGGGGAAAAGGGATTTTACCTTAATATTTATTTTAAGGATCCTTAGGTGCACTACATCCAGGTCGAATGCACCGAAATGCACACCACAATGCCCACCCCAAAAGATCTGGTATAACATTAGAGGTCTTACTAATTAGTACATTGATCAAAGATTCCCCAATGAGAGGCTTGAATGAGCCCCCCTGCCCCCCCCCCCCCGGAACCTTCCCCTGGCTGGCTCTATCTTAGTTTACAGAATGTGTTCTGGAGAGGACCTTGGGGTCTGGAGCACACTGATCCCTAACTACAAAGCTTCTCAAATGTTTAGTCTCCTAGCTGAACAGACAAGTCCAAGAATGTAGGCAAAAAGCACTAAGAATACAGAAGTTGTAAAAAGGTATAAAAGAAAAGGCAAAAAATCATCATGACATCACCAGGAGCTCTGGTGTGTCTGTCCCAGCAGTCCAGCTGCACCAGGCAGGTTCTGCTGGGCTCACCTGACACCAGGCATGTGGCACAGGGCTGCCCGAACCCCCAGGTCTCATGGCATTTATACACCGCATCTGTGTGGCTTTTCCTGGGAGTCTCCGTGCTCCTCTGCAGGAATGGTGCTGGGGCTGGCGTCCCATTGGCACCTCCACTTGAGGCAGGAGCGAAGGATGTCCCAGCTGCATATCAAAGACTGAGAAGAGCAAAGCGTGGGGTCTGGCAGAGGCTGATTGATTGCTGAAAGAGGAGGGGCTGCGATCTTTTCCCTTGTGCCTCCAGACTGACAGCCTCTCATTATTAGCCCCCTGGAAACAGGCACTTTGACTGAAAGAGCTGTCCCAGCCTTCACTGTAACAATCAAAGCGGCTCAAGAATAAACATGGCTTGGCAAGAATAAACACAAATTGCAGTGCTTGCTGTGAACAGCGATATCCAAGGGAGCAAACATCAAATGAAGGATTATCCCTGTTTGCAAGGAAGCTCTTTGAGAAAAGAGATTGAATAAGGACCATCTGCAGCCCAGAGCAAAGAGGCTACCAGGAGAACCTACTTGTGCCATCAGGAGCTCTCCCCTTTGAAGCCCACATGGTCTCCTTTAGGCGCTGTCTGGTTTAACTTCATATGCTCTGTCAGCTGCTGGAGCCCTGAGCTCTTACCAGCTACCTCCATCTTGCAGACAGCGTGGGCAAGCCCAGAAAGCACAAGGAGGGGAGGTAAGAGGGTCAGAGAGGATAAGCAGAGCTTCCCTGAGGTGGGAAGGTACTGGACCTGATGGAGGCAGCCTCTGGGAAAAATGCAGAGCACCTGTAGGAGCTGGAGGAAGATCACAGCAACCAAATCCTGTGGGAAGCTCTGCTCTCTGCTCCCGACACTGATGCTGCCAGTCTTAGAGCAGGAGCCCTAAAGGCAGCTCTTAACCAATGACTGTCCCCTCACTGCCCGTGGGAAGTGAGCACGAGCAAGCCCTGCTCCCCAAACCCTTGCCAAGAGGCAGCCCGTGTGGCATAAATCAAATTTGGAGGCACGGAGGTTCCATAAACAAGCTTATTTTCTGAAGCCAGGTCCCATTATGTTATCTGTCACTTTATTGGGGTTTCTGAGCTGTTTATTTTTATGTATATACATCAGAGCTGGTGAGCTGGCGTTGGCCTGAGAGTATAAAGCTGACAAGACACAGTAGCAGCGTGTGAAACCTGTCAGCAGAGCAGCCGCCTGTGAAATGAACACGGGAGCTGATGCCGATGATTTTATTTATGGGGAATCTTGGGTAGTGCATGCCAGAGCGGTGGTGCTGTCCCTGGCCCTCTGAGAGGGACCGGTACCAGACCCATTGCAGGCAGGGATAATGGCTCCAGGCAGCTGGAAATTAGATTTTCTTTGTAAGGAATGTCTTAAGCTGCTGAAATACTTTGGTCACCCAGAATCTGTATAAAAGGACAAATTTTCTTGGGATGGAAGGTTCTACAACACTTTGCTTTCTGGTGTTGTTCATCTTGGTTAAGGTTCTCCTAATGTTTTGTTTGTTTCTTTGTATTTAAGATAAACTCAGATTCGGGGTAAGGATTTGTTCTGAAATAGAAAAAACAGAGTTTCTTTATCTAAAAAAAAAAAAAAAAAAGTAGTGCTTTTAAATGTTTTTGAAACTTTTTTCCCCCCATTATTTTGCCCCTGGGGCGACATTTTACCAAACTCAATAGTCTTTATAAAAGCCTAAATGAGTAATTGTTTCTGTCATGTTCCAGGAAAAAAGTATTTAGATCAGCAATTTTTCCTCTCAGTTGGAGCATTTCGGGTGTGAGAGTTTTATGGGTCATTGAAAACCCTACAGAATTATCTGGATTGTTATCAGGACGATGGTACAAAACACAGACCCTGCTCTTAGGCTGTTGTGACCTTGCTCTGAGTCCTCTGGTTTAGCACGGAGAGGATGTTGCTGTCATGTTCTTGTCCTTCCACAGGCAAGAAGAGCTCAGTGGACTTGGAATAGCAGCCAGAGGTTGTCAGTGGTCATGTTGCACATGGAAGTTGGTGCTCCCTGCCTGCTCTTGCCAAATTTTCAGCCTGGATGAATGCCACATGCCAGCCCCACTGCCCAGGGAGAGCAGGGACCCTGCATGGCTGGTCCTGCCTGAGCATGTCTCAGGTGCATAAAATCTGGATACATTCCGTTTGGCAGGAATAATACTTAAAATCTTAATCTAGACTCCTATCTGTTTTCATGGTTCACAAGCAGTAGCAATGCTACTAGGGCAATTCCTAGAGCTGTCCAGGGAGATACCTCTGGATTAGCTGCGTGTCCTAGGTGCCCTTGGAGGAGGCATGGGTTAGATGGTGACATATTTCCTCCTCAAAGCTGCAAGCCCTGACCCATCAGTAGGAAGTTTCTGGTACTGCTGTATCACCTGCTGAAAAACAAGTGGTATTATTTTAATTCTCGGCTCTCTGGTTTGTGTGAGGAGCATGCTTCCTTCCCTGGTTTCACTCACAGCCTGTTCCACCAGCACATCTCATGCTGGCCAGATGAAGGGAAGGCCTCTTGACCCTTCTCCATGAGCGAGACAGGCAGCTCTGCCTGATTGATCTGCTGCCTTCCAGCCCGGATCATTCCTCTGCAGGTCTGTCTCTCACCTGCCTGGGTACTGCTAAATCTTCCCTGGAAGGAAGAGCTATTTGTCACATGAAATAGGAAGGTTTGAGTCTCATGTTCCCCAAGGCTACTTAGCAGGGCTCTGGCTGCTCTGTGGACACTCTCTTTGCTGTGCTGGTGTGGTATGAGCAAGAATGAAGGCCATGAGGCTTTTCTGCCTGATGTCAGCACTGCTCCTGTGAGCCCTACTGGCAAGCACTGTGTGTGTGTCCTGTCTTCCCCAGCCTGTGAAGGTGTAGCATGCCTCGGCTTTGCCCACTGTGGAACAACGTCTGTGGTCTGCACGTCATCCTTTGTGCTTCTCTGCACCAGCCCACTTATTGACTAGGAGTGTAATTGTGCTGCATCATGTCTAATTGGTTTGCTCTGTCACTCTCCATTTGCTTTCCTTGTGTGCCCCCCCGCTCCCTTCCACCAGCACAGCGAGCTGTGAGCGTGAGCAGGGCACAAGGCCACACTCCTGATTGCTGCAGGAAAACAAGGCGCCCAACTTCCTCCTTTCTTCTCCTAAATTCAAATGACAAGAAACAGAGGCAAACAATTTTGCCAACCCTTGGCAGAGGGCCAGCACTGATAAAGAGCTGTAATTAATCTCCCCAGCTTTATTAGAATATCATTACAATTAACTCGGCAATCTTCTGTTGATCAAAGCCATTGTTCCCTGCAGAGCAGAAGAAGCCAGTGTGAGCCTGGATTGTGCTGTGCTTAAAAGCACCTAAAGCTGGATCATTCCTGCCAGCCGAACAGCAGCTCCATCCCTTTGGCTGGCAGCACAAGGGCCGGCAGAGCTGTGGGCACAGACCTCTGTCCTCAGCCGGCCTCTTGAGCCTCTTGCAGCTTTGATTTATTTTTTTAGCTCCTCTTCTTTGTTGAGCTATTATAGCCCAGATCCTTCACAGGCACCTGTGAGTCCCTCATTCCCTGTGTAGATGCTTTTGGGTCCAGCCTTCTAAGCACCAGGTTGATTCCTTTGTGTGTGTTCATACAGCTCTTAGCATGCCTGCTTCTTAGGCTCAGCTGGAGATACAGTGACTGCTGCAATAATTTGGCTAACAGAGGCAGAGCGGGCAAAGAAACTGGCGGAAACATTTGCAGAAGCCACATCTGAAAGAAAGGAGAGCTGTCAGAATGAAGCTCCATAAGCTCTACAGTTAAATAGCCCAAGATGTGTGCTAGAGAAAAGCAGGGAAAATGAGCACCGTTAAACTACCCCTTTCCTCCCTTTCAAACTGTTCTTTTAATATCGGGTATTTATCTGTAATTTAAGCCTGTGATTAGTTTTATCAAAAAGATAGTTCTGATGCAGAGATCTTAAAAATGATTAGGTGTGTGTTTGAAAGACAAGAACGGCTCCACTTGCACTCTAGGATAAAGATGTCTGTCTGTTTGCTGCCTTGAGCATCCATCTGTGAGGGCCTTGTGCCAGAAGAAACCTCTGGTTCCACACAGATCCCAACCCATCCCAGACTTTCAGGGCATTTCTCATTCTCCTTGAAAGATGCCAGAGCAGGATCCTTCTGTTACTGGGCAAGATTGTTTGTCTAAGGTGATTTTATGTTCTTCCTCATCACGCTTCTGCTTTTGAAGAATGCTCTCAGCTTTGGTGCTGTTGCTGGGGTCCTGACAGCACAACCTTGCTGGATGCTCAGTCACCTGTACCTGGAGCCACCAGGAATGTGGAGACACTGGCGGTTTGGCTTCAAGAGTATCCTGTCAGAGGGGTTTGCTATGGAGGGGGCTAGAAGGCCTGCAGCCCATTCCCCATCCACTCCTGCAACTTTCTGCCTGGTGGCAGCCCTCTGCTAGGCTGGAGCAATGCCCAGGGACTCCTCTGGTGCAGAACCAAGGGGCTTTGCTCCAGAGCAAACAGCCTGGCCCTGCCTCTGTTCTCAGCCTGTTTTAAGATGGCATAGGTGGAGGTTTTATCCCAAAATTGACTCTGACACAGAGGATTTACATGCTGTGAGCAGACTCAGTGGGTGTGAAAACATGCTATCCTGGTACACAGAGAGAGAAGCAGGGGAATTTTAAAAGCTCTGGGTCTCCTCCCCTGTGGTTTGTGGAGCAGGTTGCAGTGGGCCAGTGAGCTGTTGTGGAGCAGGCAATGCTGAGCTGCCTTGCCAGCCAGCCTGGGAAGGGTTCTTAGATGAAGGTGTTTGAAGCTCTCTTGCTTTTTGTCCTGAATTCTCATCTGTTTGAATAGTCAACACTTGTGAGCCCTGGGAAAAAGAAAAGAGAAAAGGTAGGTCCAGGGTTGGGTCTAATCGACCTTGGCATTGTCCCTTTAAGCAGCCACCCAGGAGAAGGGAGCAGCTGCTCAGTCCATCTGAGGGTGCAGATA
This sequence comes from Corvus cornix cornix, assembly GCF_000738735.6. Taxonomy (NCBI): domain Eukaryota; kingdom Metazoa; phylum Chordata; class Aves; order Passeriformes; family Corvidae; genus Corvus; species Corvus cornix. The sequence goes on from NC_046340.1 coordinate 18,305,949, forward strand.
CAGCATATCCAGCCCTGCCTGTACTGCCTGACTTCACCTGCTCTCTGCAAATCCTTAACCCTTCAGGGCTGGAGAAAAGAGAGAGCTGCATTTGCAGTGTAATTTTATGTGCACAGTGCTGGGTGTGCTGAGTATAAATGCACCTCGCTGGTGGCAGCAAGCAGGATCTGGGAGTGGCACCCACTGCCACAGTTCCTGCTGCAGGCAGGGGCATGAGTACATTACAGAATGCAATCAGATGAGGGTTGGTGTAGGCTACCAAGTTAGGACTCTCTTCCCACTTCTCCTTCCCTGCCCCCTTCTGTGGCTGGGGATCTGAGGCACTAGAAAACCCTAAGAAGAACAAACCAAACCCACGAGGCCATAAGGCCTCTGATGGAAGGGGTTGCGGCTCTGTGTGAAGTACCAGAATGTCCATGAGGTACTTCGGTGGTTGGTCCCTAAGGAGAGAACTTGTCCTTTTCCACTGTGGCCACCAGCATTCCTGACCAAAGGCGAGGGCAGGAGGGGGACGGTCAGCTTGCATTGAGCAGGTTCAAAGGGAGCAGGAACTGGAGAGGCTCTTCCGAAGGGCTTAAAGCAAGGCTTGTCTCCCCATGTCCCGCTGCACCTTCCCCTGCTCCTCCGCAAATGGCCGAGGACATTATCAGGCTGCCTTAGGTCTCTGGGTGAGATGCAGGGGCTGAGTGCCAGGTTGTTATTAAATACCATTAGTAAGTGCCGAAACTCTGTGTAGCTCCTCAGGTACGGACAATGACCAGAGGAGGGATGGTTCACAGTGCCTGGAGATGAGTGAGTGCTGAAGGTCAGGGACACCTCAGTCTGGGCTACCTTCAACTCCATCTCCTGCTCATTACCTGGTGGAGGCAGGAAGGAAGGGGGATTTCCTTGGAGGGTGTGTGTCACCAGGGACTTCTTTGTGCTCACATGGGGAGTCCCGAGCATGGTCTGTGTATGAGGAAGAAGAACCTGTGCAGCCCCCAAATCTTCCTCTTGTATCACCCTGGTTTTTAAGGGCTCCAGTATGGAGCAGGACAGGCTCCTGCCCATCACAGTGGAGCTTCCCAAGGGAAAGGCTGTTTTAGCCTCTCTTCTACCCAGCAGAGGCAACTGAAAAAGAAACCGCAAATGTTTTTCTTGTTATTTTCCATGCTTGGTTCTAGCTTTCCCCCAGAGAGATGGAGATGGTGCACTGTTGAGGAGGCAGCACCAGCATCTCCAGGAATGCTGCCTGCTTGCTTTGGTGCCTGGCTAGCTGTGGAGATTTGGGGAGGAGCTGGCTTTAGGTGCAGGGACATGAGCCAAAAAACCCAGAAAGCACCTGCCTCAAGGGGAAGATGGAGGCAGAGGCATCTCTGGTGAACATGCCTGGAGTGTGAGAGTAATCATCTGCCTGAAGCAATCGCGGCCGTCAGCGGAGCGCAGAGACACTCGCTCGCGTTTATTTAAGGCGAGATGCCCTAGTTTTGTGCTTTCAGTGGAGTCCCTAATTATTCCTCAATCTTTGTAGTGAGCTAATTAGTTTTGCAGCACTCAAGGCTGGGGAACACTGATAGGCTTTGGAAGCACAAGCTGAAAGGATGATGAGGAGAAGAGAGCTGGTGGGAAATGGCTGACTGGCAGACGGGAGTAGCTGAGAGCAGGGCAGGGTTTGGAGAGCTGATGCATGATGGTCTGGGAGGATGATGGAGGATGGAAGAGCCATAATCTCGTGTCAGGCAAGCTGCTGGAGTGTGACGATACGGGAAACAGCGATGAAGCGGCAGGCGGTAATTGAGGGGGATGGAGATGGGGAGGGAGTCAGAGGGATGGCCCGGGGCAGGGTTCAGGGGTGGGATCCTGCCTGGAGGGGAGCACAGCACTGGGCAGGGCAGCAACTGCCTCCTTATGTGGGTGCTTCCTTGGTCAGCTGCCTTTCCCAGAATGCTGCCTGCAGGACCAGCAACCTTTCCTGACTGTCCCATCTCTTTGCTAGCTTGGTGGTGAAGAGCTTTGCTGGGAGAGGCCAGCCTGGTGTCCAAGCTGGATGCTCACCGTTCTGCCTGGTCAGAGCCACTTCTTTCAGAGACAGCCACCACAGATAAGGTAGTCTGCACTGATACCCAGGTCCACGATGTTCCCAAGTAGGCATTCTGCTCTGGCTGGTCTGTGTGTGTGGATGCCTTGTTGCTCTGACACAGGTCTGTGCTCCAGAGCCCACACTCCCTACATCTGCACTGTGAGCCCCTGGAGCACAAAGGTCTCATTCCAGTTCTCGCTGTCACTGGGAAGTTCCCAGTGGCCACTGAGTGCAGTGTGTGACAACTCTGAAGTGCCTAGGTGGCCATGGATTTATTAGGGTATTATCCTACTAGTGCTGCAAATGGTGTCATCTGTCTTCTAAACTTTGCACTTTATTTCAGGGAGAGAATTTAGTAAATCCAGGCAATATGCTGTAGCTATAGTATATGATAAAGCCCTGCTGGGAAGTGTAGTTTAATTGATTTTGTTATTAAAGTGCCACTGGAATAAATTTGCTCATTTGAATGAAACGTCTCATTACCTGGATCGTAACAGGCACATGACGAAACCTCCAGAGGGGCTGGAGCTACCCACTGCCTGGTGATGGGAGCTGAGATGGAGCAGCGGACAGGGACCCACACCTGCCACCCTGTTCACTGCAGGCTGGTCACCCTGAGACCCTCAGCACCCACCCAAATCTGCAGGGAAACTCTGATTGGAAACCTCAGGATGGGAAAAAAACACAGTGGCAGAGCACACTGTGTTTTAGTCAAAGTTTTGTGCTGTTCCTCTCTAATCCTTTTCTCAGGTAAGGACATTGTTTTAAAGGGAATTGAGGAAAAATCTCTTTCACAGGACAGTATTTCTTTAGTACCACCAGTAATGGGGGTGGATTGGGAAATGAACCCTTCCCCATTACACTGGGACTAACTGCACAGCCCATGCTTTCCAGTTAAAATTTGATTGCCTTGAATCCTGAGGATTATGGAAAATAAGAAAAAGGCCTAGTAAAATTTATGGGTTTTAATCATAAACTGATAGAATCACAGTAAATCTATCATAAGTATGCAGATACAGATTCAGGAAGAAGAGAAGAAAGCAGCAGGCTTTTTCTTGAAGGAGCTATGTGTACCTTGGCAGGGCCAGGGAGAGGGGAAGCAGGGCTGCTTCCCCAGCCATCTCCTCTGGGGCATTGAGCCCCTGCACCTCAAATCCCTTCTCCTCTGCTGTGTCCTGCAAAAACCTGGAAGCAGGGATTGTACTGCAAAGTCCCTGCCCTGTCTCATGGCAAACCGGCTGGGTAGGGCTGGAGAGCCCATGTGGAGGTGGAAAAAGAGGGACAAGGCCAGGAGATGGGGGAAGAGAGGGAAGGGAGAAAAGAGAAAAGGGAATCAAAGTTCAAAGATCTTTTTCCAACCACCTCTCTGTGTGCTGCTCACTGTGGTGGAAGCAGGATGAGACCCTGCCAGGGGAGGAGGAAGGCAAAAATGTGAGGGAGAAACGTGTGTGCAGAGGGGACTGCAGGAAGCACAGCCGTGGTGGAGAGAGGAGAGCTCTTGACAGAGAGAAATGGCAGGAGAGTGAGGGAGCAGCACAGAACGCAGAAAGTATTTAAAAAAAAAAAAAAAAAAAAAAGAGAGTGATAAGGAAGAAAAGAGGGAGAGAGTAAAATATTGGCTCTGAAGCAGAGATAAGAGAGAGAGGGCAGTTAGTGAGAGGAGGAGTAAAATTAAGTGTGATAAGGCCTGATAGAAGCAGGGGAAGGCAGCAAGCCCAGGCAGAGAGCCAGGGGGCTGTGGGCAGAGCTGGGGAGCTGCAGGCAGAGAGCAGAGGGGCTGTAGGCAGAGCTGTGGGGCTGTATGGCACAGGAGGGTGAAAGGCCAGCCTGACCCCCTCTTCTCTGGTCACCCTTACCCCTCTATATGCTTTGTGTACCTCTGGTGGTCCATGGAGAGGAGCTGAGTGGGTACAGGGATGGATGAGGAGAATCAGGGAGTTGGTGGGTGTAAATATCTGTCCTGCAGGGTGCTCATAACCCTGTTCCTGCCTCAGAGGCAGAAGGGAGAGTTGACACCTGCCTGCCAGGCACCTGCGAGCCATGGGCCCTGGCAGTGGAGGAACACGTGGAGCTGGTGGGGAGGGAAGGGCCTGGGGTGGGTGATGTTTCCAGGCTGGAAGTGCTGATTAACTCCTCATCCTCCTCCCTGCTGTGTCCCACACACGCTGCCTGTCATGGAGATCCCCATGGGACTCCCAGTCTAGGAAGCGGAGGAGGTAAGGCATGTTTGCCCTCCATGCCCTAAGCACAACTTTCCCTGGGTTTTTTGCTACCTCTTTTAAACTGTTTTATAAAGTGCTTTGTATTTATTGTGATTCAAAAGAAACAAGTGAAAACTGCTGTCTGGCTCTGACACATGGGCCATGGTTCCCTGATGAGCAGTACTGGAACCAGCCTCTGCTTTCTCACCCCTGATTAAACTGCAATGGAAACAGACTAAATCTCAGCAAAGGAGAGGAGGAGAGTCTATTATTTGGATTTGGGTTTTTTCTCATTTTTACCAGCTATGAAAATGGCTGAGCTGAGTTGCTGGCCACTCCAAGATGCTTTTCTTCTGCTCCATCCATCTGCTTCAATCACATGGTGACTGGAAAAAAAATTATCCAGTTCACAAAGCATGGAAGATTAAAAAATCAGTGTGGGTAACAAAGTGTGTGGCAGGCAACAGTACACAGGCATCGGGCACACTCACTAATGAGGGATTTGAGCTGCAGCTTGGGATTTAGAGTAGCAGTGTGGCGTCTCCCAGGAGGCTTTCCGGCAGCAGAGGTGGTGGGGCTGGGGACAGGTGTGGGGCTGTGTGGCAGGGCTGGGCCGGGAAAATTCCTGAGATGTTCTATGGAAAAGAAATAATTTGCTCTCTCCTTTTCTTTTTTAACCTTTTTTGACAGTGAAAAACTTGGTTCCTCCCTTTGATTGCTGGGGCTCTGTAATGTGCTGCAAATTCCTCATTTGACTTGGTTATTAGTATTTTTTTAAATCTATGTGTGTTGAATTAACTCTTTTCATTACAGCATTAAAAGGGATAACTGGAACCAATTAAGGATCTCTTTTGATTGGCCAGTGCCTGTAGCTGTCCAGGGTCATGGAGATCCCCCTCCACCTCTCTGCCGAGCAACTGGTTGAGTTCATGTCAGTTCTGGCAACCAGGCTCAGACTGAGCTTTCTGTGCCTGAAGTTCTTGCTTGGCTCCACTTGACTTGGCATTGTCCTCCAAGGGCTGAGGCCCCTGTGCACCTCTGCCTCTCCCAGGGGAGCGCTGCTCTGAGCCCCTGGAGCAGGATCTGCAGTCCCTGGAGCCTGCCTTCAGCTTCACCCCTAGTTTGTGTGTTGCTGTTTGTGGTTTTGTGTTTAGCTCGCTGGAAATGTTGGTTAAACACTGGTGGAAGGGGAATCTCATAAAGAGCATTTTGCTTTGGCTCTTTTAAAAAGCAAACCAAAAGCCAAAGGCTTTTAAAAAATGTATTGGTTTCAAAGTTATAAAGGAAAGATGCATTAGAGATGAGAAAAGAACAAATCAAAGCTTCTGAAACCTGCTGTGGAGAAAGAAACACAAGGCGTTTTGTTTGAAGATGAAAAGAAAGCTGAAATCAGCAAAAATTCCCTCTCCCCACCAGCACAGATGCTTCACGTTGGTTCTTCTCGGTTGGCACGCTGCTCGAGGAAAAGCAAATCCATTCTTTCCCCTGTTGGGGTTCCAGGTTCCTGGCACTTATATTTTATCATCTTGTAGTGACTTTGATCCCTGGAGACTCCTTAGGTGCCTTACAAATTAAGAATGTGAATCTCAGCTCATCTGCCTCAGAGGTGCCACCGAGGCTGGGTGCGCCACAGGGGTCAGTGTGGTGCCACCCTCCTGGTGGCAGCTGGGAAGGTTGGGAAGCACCTGCTGATTCAGTAAGGATTATAAACGCCTTTAGTGCCCATACTGCCACCATTTGCGAGGATGTTTTGTGCTTCCAGCCCAGGAAACCCAGTGGCCAATTTAACTCCCACTGCTCCCCTTTTCTTGTGGAGATAAGATGGTCCTTAAGGTCTCTTTCAACCCAACCCATTTCAAGGTTCCATGAGGCAACACAGACGTTCCAGACCTGATCCAAGTCCCAGAGCTGAGCAAAGGAAGGATGTTGCTGTGACCAGACCCCATGGTGATGGGCACACTGGTGCCAGACAAGGGCCGACAGTGTGTCACAGCCTGTGCCTGGTCTCTGCCTCAGCCTATGCTTGTGTTTATAGACCTATGTAATTCTATTTTCAGACAAGGTCTCCTGTGAGCCTGGAAGCTGAATTCCCTTCGATGTGCCTGAGAGTCTGGCTGCCAGTGATCAGGTCTTGAATTACAGGCAGGTGGGGAGCAGTGCTGGAGCTGCTCTAGCTGCAGGGTACCAGTTGCTGGAGGCACCCAAGTGGGTGCTGCCAATGGATGTGCCACATCCCTGCCCATGGGGACAGCTGTGCAGAGCACAGGAGCCAGCCTGTCCCCTATAGGAGAGGAGACACCATGGTACTGCTGCAAATGCTGGCAGAAGATCCTCTCCCCATGTAAGCAGCAGTGGGATCCCCAGCCCTGCCCAGGCAAAGCCCAGCCCCACTGGCTCCCAGCCTGGAGACCACAGGCAGGGCCAGCTGCCACCTGCCCTGCAACGGGGCTCTGCACCCTCCTCCCACACAGAGGGCAGGAAAGCACAGCCCTGCTCCATACTGCTTATAGACAGCAGAGCCATGGCCCTGCTCTGCAGGCTTTGGGGATGGGCAGGGGAACTGACTATAAAACCAGGAAAAATAGTCAGATTCCTTTTGGTGCCATGCAGGGCCCAGGACACTGTGAGAGGTGCCTTTGGTGTCAGTGGGAGATTTGCCCTGGCCTGGGGCTGCTCTTGGCAAGGCATCTGGGAAGTGCCTCTGAGGCGAGAAAGCAAGCACTTGCCAGGTACAGAACTGGACAGATCAAGAAGTCAAGATTTTGCATTCCAACTATCTATAGGAAATAGGGTTTTTTTATTATTTCAAGTTTTCATAAAAATCCATAATTATTGAAATCAAAGTTACAGAAGAAAGTTCGTAACTTTTTTATTGATTTTATTTCTTTTTTCTTTCTTTTCCCCCCCACCCCTTTGTTTTTCCCCTCTCAGAGTTATATCTGACACCAGAGTCCATCAGACAAAGTCCTTACAAACACAGGAGTCCTGAAGACATCAGCTGAATGTTTTCCTGGTATAAAGAAGAAGAGGAGGAGAAGGAGGTGGTGACAGTGCGGGCGCAGTGGGTTTGGACAGGGGCAGAGGGGCACGGTGGAAGGAGAGAGGTCGGTATGTTTGTAGCAATGTTTGTTAATTATTTTTTATTTGTTCATTTGTTCTTTTTTTTTAAAAAAACAAAACAACACCATTATTATTTGCAAATTGTTGCCTGGTTAAATCATTTTCATATTGAACTTGCGCGGTGCGTCGGCAGAGCTGATGCCCGCATCGGACTTCCGTGGCACGTACTCGATTTCAATATTGTGCTTGGTGTTGCCTTTCCCCCGGCTCCACAGGAAGAGGAGCACCAGACAGAAGAGCACGACGCCCAGGAAGGAGATGAAGCCCATGGTGGTGGCGATGATGAGAGTCTTGATGTCAAAGGGGAAAGGCACGGTGGCGCGCGTGCTGTTGGCATCGCTCTCGTTGGGCTGGTTGGAGATGAATGCAAAGGTCTTGTTGGGCTGGTGGGGCCAGTCTGGGGAGTAGCTGCGCACGTGCAGGTGGGCCAGCATAGTGTCGTTGCCACCTGCGTTGCTGGCGATGCATAGGTAGGTGCCATTGTCCTGGATCTGGGCGTAGCGCACCTCCAGCGTGCCGTCAGGGAAGACAGTGAGCCGCCCGTTGGTTTTGGTAGAGATGAGGTGCTTCCGGGGAGAGAGCCACATGATGGTGGGTGGCGGGTCCCCATCTGCCCGGCAGACAAAATGCACCGTGTGGCCTTCATCCACAAAGATCTGCTGAGGTTTTCGGTCCCGTATTCGTGCTCGGCGGCAGGTGAAGTAGTTGGGCAGGAGGACATCAGGGAAGTCCTTGAACTCCTTGCCCTGGACAAACTCAGGGGTGGCGCAGGTGGGCTGCTGCTTGTTGAAGTTCAACCTCCATCGCCGCCGGAAAACCCAGAGCAGCCGACAGTCGCAGGCTAAGGGGTTGTTGTCGAGGATGAGCGTCTCCAGGTTGCCGACTGAGTGGAAAGCTGACTCCTCCAGGGTGGTCAGCAGGTTCCCTGACACGTTCAGGATGCGCAGGTAATTGAGGCCGCGGAAGGCAAAGGGCTCGACCGTGGTGAGCTGCCCTCCCACCAGCTGGATCTCCTGGAGCCTGAGCAGGTCATGGAGCATTGAGCCCTCAATGGTGACGATAGGGTTATAGGACAGGTTCAGGAACCGGAGGTAAACCAAGTGCCTCACCGACACGTACGGGATGGACGTCAGGTTGCAGTGGGTGATGGACAAGGAGGTCAGGTTCAACCCGTAGAGGCAGTTGGATGTCATAGTATCCAGGTAGGGCCAGTGAGAGATTTCGAGGACCTTGAGCCGGTACAGCCTCTTGAATGAGTAATCCCGAATGGTGTTGATGTTCAGATGGCGCAGCCGCAGCACGATCAAGCCATGAAGGTGAGACAGGGCCTCCGTGGGGATGGAGGTCAGGTTGCATTTCTCCAGGGTCAGCTGCTCCAGGCTGTTGAGGCCACTGAACGCCCGGTGGGAGATGTAGACAAGGTCGTTGTCCCCCACCTCCAAAGACTTCAGGTTGTACAAGTCCTGGAACATGTAGTCTAGGAGGATCACAATTTTGTTCTCACTAATGTCTAGCTTGGTAAGGTTGCTGAGTCCAGTAAACACCCCCAAGGGGATCAGCTTGAGTCTGTTACTCCTGAGCCCCAGCGTCCTGAGGTTGAAGAGGTTGTTGAAAGCCCCAGGTTCAATGGCACTGATAATATTCTCGTTTAGCTCCAGCTCCTCCAGGTGAGGGTAGTTGGCAAATTCATCCTGGTTGAGTGTCTTGATGCGGTTCTTGCCCAAGTCCAGCAGCCTGGTCTCGGTGGGGATCCCTTCTGGCACGACCATGAATCGCTTGCGGTGGCACAGGACGGCGCGCTCCTGGGCAGAGCACTCGCAGCGCGGCGGGCAGCCTGTGGCAGAGCCGGACAGGATGGATCCCAGCATCAGGAGGAGAATCGGCTGCCAGCAGGCCAGGATTGGGCTGCGCATACTCGCCTCCCCAGCTACCATCCTATCTCTCACCTGCAGGTAACAGTGGGAGAGAAAGAGCAAGGGGCATGTGAGCAAACAACGGGCATGGCCAAGGCCAAAGGTTTGGTGTCCTGGCAGAGATGACGGTAAGGCAAAAGGCACCACCAATGCAGAGCAGAGGGTCTAATTTTCCAGCTGAAATCCAGCCCTTTGGCTTCAAGACCCTCTCTCCCTACTCCCCAACTTTCCACTTCATGATTGAACGTGCACAGACTTTTAAGTGGAAGGCCTTGAGGAATCTGTGTCAGACAGCTTCCTCGGCCTCTTAAAAAAATAATTTAATACGAAACGCATCTATCTACATCCTATTTTAAGCTCTTGAAATTATTCCGTTCCCTGTAGATGGAGCCTGAATATAAAGGTTGCTTTGCAAACACAGAGGAGCTGAGCATGGGGTGGAGCATCTGGGGGAACCCCACTTGGGGTCAGCAACGCTGACAGCTCAGCGGGAGCCAGCCCCCTCCCTCTGTGCCCCCCCATGCCCCAGCTGCTCTCAGTGTGTCCCCAGGGCCAGTTCCTTGCCTCCCACCATGCCACCCTGCAAAGGCAGACCCAAACCATTCCCCCCAGAAACAGCAACTGGGCAGACACTGCCTACAGAGCAAGCTGTAGCCTCAAGTCAGGTCCAGGGGGGCTCTGGGGTAACAGGGGAGGCTGCCTGGTGTCAGCTGGGAAAGACCCAACCTCCTGCTAATGTCCCTGGGGAGGGCTGGGAGACCTTCCTGGGGGCTCATGGTCTGGCTTCTGCCCCAGCCCAGAGCCATCCTGGCCTGGCAGAAGCGGATGCTCCCTGTCATGCTGCCTTTGTTGCATTTATTTCCTTGTTCAAGCTGTTATGAGGAATCAAATCATATCAATACTGCATATTAGATCTTAGGCTACTCCAGCCCGTGTTTATATCTATTGTTATGTTACTCTCTGCACTGCTCCCACTAATGCTATTTATGGCTATCGCCGAACACACCTAATCCATTACTTCCATTGGCTCAGTTTGTATCCATCACCGTATATCCTGTCCACTACTGCTCTGGCACTATTTATGGGGCTGGTACACGTTCTGTGCATTCCTGCCATTGCATCTGCTCATGTTCATCATTTCATACAGATATATGACCCAAGGATGACTTTTGTTCCCAAAAAATTATTCAAAATTTCTTTTTAAGATAGAAGGATGGGAGATGATGGACTGGCCATAAAAATGTCCACCACCACCATCTTGGAAACCACTAGCCTTGGCACAGCCGGTCATGGGCTGTGAGGGCCTGGAGTGTTCCCACGGGAACCCTCTGTGGTTTCCTCCCATTTCACTGGCCTCTTCCACCCCCCTTTCCCTGCTCCCTCTGCAGTGCGGCTGCTCAGTGGGGATCACACTGAACACATTACCCTGAAGTGAAGAGGTGCAGGGATGGGAGCTGGTCCTGCCAAGCTCCCCTGGCAGTGGTGCTAAGCTCCCTCCTGCTGGCCCCCGGCCAGCGTGTCCCAGTCCAGTGGAAACGTTTCCAGTGGGAGTGCCTGGGCCCTGACCAGGCTGCAAGGAGCCATTTGCTGTGTATTTACAATCCATCATCTCCCATGTCATCACCTCCCTGGTGCTGGGCAGATACAAGCGGGGCTGCTGCTACCACTGAAATGCTGCTGGGGTGGGGTTGGGGCTGGGGTCGGTGCCCTGGAGCCAGGATGGGCCCCTAGGTGGCATGGCTCAGGTTGCCTATGGATTTGTTCCCCAGACTTGTGCTGCAGCCCTGGCTGGGGCTGGGCTGCCAGTGGGTCCCCCTGCCACCCCTCCCCATGGCCAGGAGGCTCTTGGGTGCTGCTCTTCCACCACATGCTTGTCACTGAGCGGCAGCTCGCCTGCAGCCTTTTTTCTCAGAAACCAATTCCTGCTCTCACAGCCGTGCTGAGAAAGCCATCAAAGACAGCAAAACACGGCATGCAAAACAAAATACAGTCTGAGGGGCTTAATTATAGCAGGACTGAAAACACTCAGCTCATTAAGAGTGCCAGGCACCAGCCTTGTTTATGTGCTAGGCCAAAAGCTCTGCTCTGCCTGCATGTGCTGCTCTGTTCTGGTCCCTGCTGGGCATGGGGAGGGGGCAGAGCTGGATCCTGCAGGCCAACTTCCCCCAGGCTCAATCCTGCCTCTCCACCAGCAGGAAGGGGATTGCACCTCCAACACCTTTGGTCCAGTACTGTCATCCCCACTGCAGCCTCGGTGGAGCCAGAGCTGTGCAGTATCGATGAGTAAAATATCGGCAGAGGCAATAGATGAATGAAGCAGAATCTGTGTGGCGTTACTGACGAGCACAGCCCAGAATTAAAGTCTAGACACACCTCACATGTTATTAGTTCTCAGCTAAATTTAAATCTGTGATAAACACAATCCCTGACAAAAACATCCCTAATCTTAATAGCCAGAGTCACAGAAGAGCTTTGGGAGAAAGACAATAAATAAGCTGGAAAATTCTGAGCTAAGACGAGCTTTAAATCAATTCTGGCTCCCATTTACCTCTGCTTGATTCGGAGAGAAATAGTTGTGCCTCAAGGTGATGTGGATATTAAGAGATGCCCTTCTAAAAACAACACGAACTATGATTTTTGTGTGGACCAACAAACCATGCATGGCTTTGCAGCCCCGGCACAACTGCTACCTGCAGGAGGGGCTTTCCACAAAGCCTTCCCAGATTTACTCTGAGGAGGACCCTGAAACATGCCCAATCACCCTTCCAGGGTGCCAGCCATGGCCCAGCAGGAGCTGCCAGGAGCAGGGGATCGGGCCGTGGCCATGATACACAGCCCAGTCCAGGACAGCTGCAGCCCTTGGCATGAGCATGGCTCTCCTTCCTCACTCACAAAAAAAGAATCTATAAAAAAAGCAGCAGCTGCCAGACTCACTGCCTTTAGGCAACGAGCAAATCCAGTGCAAGCCAAAGCAAAACTCATGCTCAGAGCCACGGCAGCCACTGACCCCTGTCCTCACCACCTGCCGCCCAGGGCTGAGGGCTCCAATACAGTCCCTTCCCGCGGGAAGGTCCCGGCCGCAGCCCAAGAGGCGCAGATGGACGCACCGGAGCGCGCTGCCTTGGTGCTAAATACAGCAGGACCTGCCCAGTGTCTCTGCCTGAGCTCAGTGCTTGGAGGAAAGATGCCATTCTGGGCCATGCCTGGAAATGCAGCCCAGGGCCAGAGTGGAGCGCTGACGTGCATGGGGTTTGCTCTGTTGTGACAGGCACAGGCTGCCCTGGTGTGGGAGGAACAGCTCCAGGAAAGCCAAACTTGGCTGATGACCCAAAAGGGAGCCCAGGCTCTGCCCCGAGTGTGCTCCTGACAATGCCCCAAGGGGTGGGGAGCTGCCTGGCCATGCCCACCACTGTTACTGCTGTCTCCTGCTCCCCACCCCAACGAGCAGGGAGCAATCTGCTGCACTGACAGCGAGCGAGCAGGCGGCAAAAATCCCCGAGTCAGCTCTAAGCCCACCTGGCAGCCATAAATTACAGGGCGGGAGACGTTCACCCTTGAACCAGATGCTTCTGAGAGCATCGAGCACCAACAGGCAATTTAGGACAAAGCGAGCCACATGCCAGCAGGGAAAGGTCCCGCAGTGCTCTGGGGGCTCAGTGTCCCCACCCTGTCCCTGCAGGAGCCAACCTGGTGCTCACAGCTCCGCACAGAAGTGAGTTGGACTCCGCAGTGCTGGGCATCCTCACTGGGCTGCAGTATGAGTTCAGGTATGGGCTCACCCCATCTCTGCCCTGATGGCTTCTTATGAAGCCAATGAGACACAGCTCCCTGAGTCCATGCTCCTGTCTCCTCTAAGCTGCTCCAGCTAAATCAAATCTTATTGAACTTGACTACGTTTTAGAGACAAAGAAAGACTCCAGGTTTACAAATAAATATTTAACAACCTTTCCTGCTGCTAGAGGAGTTTCTTATCCAGACCCCAGGCTCTGCACTAAGTGTTTCTGTAGCTATCTGCAAAGCAGCAAAACAAAGGGAGCAGCTTTAATTTGCCTAACATGTTTCTGCCCATTTCCTCCTCTCTCATCATTTCCCCTGTGTCCAGCGTGCATTTGTGGGCCCTTTTGCCTTGTCTCTCCCTCCTCTCCACCCTATCCGCTCCATCCTCCTCCTCTTATCCCACCCAGTCCCTAGAGTGCAGGCATTGGCAGTAACTGCCCTTCTTCCCCCTGCTCAAGGATGGGCAGCAATTGGTGGGAGCATCAGGCAGAGGACGTGGTTTCCCTTCTGGAATCACTGTGCTTCACATAGGAAAGAAGAAACCAAAGAGGAAGAGCATAAGAGATCCCTGAGTGCTGCTAGGACTGGCTGGTGGGCATAGACAGGGTGGCACAGCACTGGTCTGGGCAATGGAGATCTGCCACCACACTCTTCTGGACCTTCATTAATGGATGGGCTGCTAACAAAGGGTTGGAGGGCTGTCCTGTGTCCTGGCCTGGCCCCAAATCATCCAGGAGCAGCACAGGAGGGTGAAAGAATGGGGGAGAAACAGGCAGAAGATGAGAAGGACCCCTCAGGGTGGTGGGGACACACAAGTTCTGCAAGGCAGTGAACCGTGGCAGGTCAGCCAGAGGAGAGCCCACCCCCAGCCCTACCAGCCACCAGCTGCCTGGGGTCACCGCTCCCCTTCCCACAGGAAGGCACAGCTCTCCAGATGGGACCTCTTGCTCAGCCTCCTGGAGTATCTGCTTTCAGCAGCTCCGAGATGGGAGCCTGGAATAGGTGTGATGCAACCTGATCTGCTCTGGCAGCTGCTCTGAAGCTGTAAAAGAGCATGAAGAAGTATTGAAGATGCAAATCCCCTTCCGGCACTGACACAGCCTGCTGGCACCAGATTTTGGCCATGGCTTGCCCGTGGGAGTGTCCTGCAAAGGCATTTCCTCATGGAAGTAGGCTCTGCCACCCAAAATGTGGTGTCCCCAGCACCACAGTCAGTCAGGGAAGCACCAAGCAAGATGGCAAGAAGAGCAGAAAAAACAGGGAGATGCCCAGGGGAGGGCATCTAACATGGGCTGAGGGGCTGGAATGCTGGTAAGGGGAGGCTTTGGCCCAGCTGTCTACTGGTTTACCTCTGGGCTGTGGATCTACCTGACCCAATGCAAGCACAGCTATGTACAGTGGAGGGACAACCAACGGTGGCCCAGAGCCAACCTGGAGAGTGGTTTTCAGGCTCAGCAGGCGGGTTATTGGAGCAGGGCGATGGGAAGGAGATCCTGATCATCTCTACAGGATGCTGAAGCTCAGAGCAGTTTTTGCTGAGGCTGTTTCTTGCTGTGATCCCATCTGTGCAAGAGCTCCTCTCCCTCCTCATGCCTTTGCTTCTTTGTTTCGAGCATCTTTTCTCTCTTTGGCTGCACATGCCTTAGCACCCCATCAGCAAAGAAAACATCCTGACAAGGGATCAATAAGTAATTGCAAAGGCAGCTGTGGATGTCAGGGGGTGTAAAGCCCTGAGCCAGCACAAGGTGCAGGTGCAGCACAGAGTGGAACTGGGGCTTAGGGCCAGCCATGCTCCCCTACTCATGGGCAGAGGTGGCCAGGACATGGACTGGTCACTGCTGCCACAGCCACTGCCTGAACTGGTGGTTCAGCGCTTCCCACGTCAGGTGAGCCTGGAGAAGACTCATTTTTTACTGCTTGTGAGAGCCAAAGAGCAGGGGAGTTGTGTTTGCCAAGGGAACAGCTCCCAAGGGTTGGCTGGAGACTCCTAGGGCTGGGTCAGCAAGAGACAGCTGAAGGCTGGTAGGCACTGGGAAGGACATGGACCAGTTGAATGGGGATTTTCCTCCTTCTTCCTTTATTTTGGCAAATTTCCTTGGGGTTCCTGTCTCTGTGGATATGGGCTGGGTCACCAGGACGTTTTAAGTGTTCACTGAAGGCACCCAGCTCAGCTTAGACTCTGGTCAGTGAGCACTGGGTACAGGAGGTTCCAGTGTAGCATGAGGGTCTCCCTAGATGGTTCTTCTTCCCTGTCTGTAGCTGGGAAAGGGGGACGGAAAAACCCCAGGATCTTCTTAGGGCTATGGAAACATTTGTCCTGAAGAGGTGAAAGAAAGTCCAAGGAGTGTGTCTGCTGGGAGAGCTGCCAGGGTCACAGTGACATTGCGAAGGCATCCCCTGCAACGTGCCCATGGCCCAAATGCCTTCTGTCCTTCCTTGAGCTCCCCTGAACCGCTCAAGGAGGAGGACAGCAGTGCTGGGGCTGGGGCTGGAGGATGGGCACAGCCCGGGCAGGCAGCCATCCTTCCCAGCGGCTCCAGTGCTGCCGGGACAGCCCTGCGTGGCTCAGCACACTGCCCCAGTGCTGCTGAATCAGCCAAAGCCCAGCTGCACAGAGCCTGAGCTGGACCCACATGCAGGGCAGGACAGCACCTGACATGGCATAAAAGCGGCTGGAACAAAGTCACCCCAGTGCCAGAGTGTCTCTCCTCCCGGCCAGGAGCAGATGGCATCGCTGTATGGGCTGGCTTTGAGGGCTGGTCTGGTGACAGGGGCTTCCTGCTCCCCCAAACCCAGGCTCCAGCCTGTGCCATGGCCAATGTCCCTGCAGTGAGGACACAGCTCTGCCAGGCTGAGACACTGCTCCTGGCCACCCACAAACCACACCTGGGGGCACCAGGAAAGACAAGCTGCTCCCTCCCATTGCTCCCTGCCTGGAAACACCCAATCCCCTCCAGTTACCAAAAGGCATCCTATGGCTCTACAGCTCCCCAGAGCCCTGCTCAGTGCCCAGAGAAGGGCTGGGGCACCAGCAGCTCCAACAGCAGAAACCCAGGGCTACAGGCAGAGGTGGGGGAACCCCACCAGTGCTTCCTGCCCTCCTTCACCCAGGGCTGCCTCAGCAGGACAGCAAATGCCAAACCAGCCCAACACCCTGGTCCCAAGTGCCATCACAGAACAGCACTGAGGCTTTGGGATGTGACCCCCTGTCTAATTGTCACCACTCCAAACCGCTGCATCTCTACTGCGTCCCTGCCACTGCTCAAAGGTGGAAACCCCAAATCAAAGTCCCAAAGGCTGGGGAACAGCAGATCCAGGGATCAGTCACATTCCTTACATTTAATTTAAGCTAAGACTGTACTTACAGCATCACTTCTGTTCCCAGGCCACATCCCTTGAACGCCTACAACCAGCGCAGGATACCAAGAAAAGTACAAGGGCTGCTCCGGAGCATTGCGTTTTCCCCTGGAAACCTTTGGGATAGTGGCAAGAGAACTTCAAAGGACATAGGACATAAAGCCATTAGCTATGCTGACCTCAGGGAAACCTGCTGATTTACTCCCTTTTAGGACCAGCCCTGATATTTTTATACTGCTGCCTAAAATAAGTGGCCTCGGAAACCTCTGGGAGAAGCCAAGTGCACCCAGCCCGGCAGAGCTGGCTCTGGGATCACCCACCGGTGGGAGAAGTGGCAAGAGTTGAGGGACTGTGCTGCCAGGGCTTCCATGAGCGCCGGTGGCATCAGTAGAGCTGTCCTTGCTCCACATCCCACAGGGACATGGGGCAGAGCAGGGTGCCAGGAGCATGGCTGTGCTTCAAGGCACTGTGAGAGATGGAAGCCCCAGTTCCTTCCCTCCGCCTCATTTCCCGACTCCTTCTTGCAAGCCAGATCTCTCTTTCTCTCCCCCTCCCAGTTATTATTAAGTTTTGTTCACATAATCACAAATTTGGTGCCGCAGGAATTTCCAGAGAGAGAAATGGAGGAAAACGGGAGGCAAAGGAAGCATGAGCAATAGCAAATGCAGAGGGAAGATTCCTCTTCCCAGCCTGACTTTCTCTGGGCTGATTTTACATGTATAATTCTCTTTTCTTTCCCCCTTTCTCACTTGTTTGATTTTTGCATTATTTATGGCTTGTCTTCGGGGCCTGTATTTGCTGTTATTGTTTCATTCAACAATAAAATGGATTAGATAAAAACAAACTGTGCTGAGCCGCGGCTGAGCCCTCCTGTCCTGCATCCAGCTGAACCCACGGAGCCGGGCAGAATGGGTGAGGGGCTGCCAGCCCTTCCCAGCCCAAATCCTGCAGGAAGGGAGGTGCTGCAGGATGTGGCTGGACAGGATTTGGGCTGATAGAAATCCTTGGCAGGTATGGGGCTGTGCGTGGCACAGTCATTTTAATGCCCATGAGAAGGGGTGTCAGCACAGTGGAAGACTCAGCCGTGCCATTCCTCAGCCTTCTCAGCACATGCTGAGCCTGTGGGCAAGGAAAAAAAAGAGGGACCCACCATGGGGATGGAGTGGCTCCCCACTGCCCTCAACAGAAGGCAGCTATGGGGTGGGTTTGCTGTGTCTTGCTTGAGCTGAAAGCAGTGCTTTCTGTCCCTTCCTCCTCTCCCAGCACTGTGGATAATGACGCAGAGCTTGCGCTCTGGGCTGTACGTGAGAACAAAAGTAATCACGGGGAAATACAGTGCATCGGAATGCAATCGGAAGTGCACGGCCAGGGTTTCCATTTCGCTCCCGCTTCGGTGCCGTTTCCCATTGAAAAGGATAAACAGGCTGAGCACAAATCAGTTTCATGGCAGCACCTAATGGCAGCGCAATTCCGCGTTTCCCAGAGCAAACCATAGCTCAGGCCCAAAGTGGCAGGGAGATACTGGCTCTGTGGGATGGCCCCATGGCACAGCCCCAGACAAGCTCTGGGCGCCCTGGGCCCCCCCTGGGCAGCAGCACTGAGATAGCCTGGTCCACCATGGCACAAGGGGACTGGTGTCCCTCTCCAGCCCCGGGGACACCCATGGGCTGTTGTCTGCCCAATTCCCAGCAGAAAAGAGGTGTCCCTGTGGGTGTCCCTCACATCCCTAAAGTCCTTGGACCCGCAGGGAGACTGTGGAGTGCTGTACCTTGCTCCAGGGTACAGCACACAAACCACTGGCCAGCAGAGCAAGCCACCAGGCCAGTGCTCACTGTGATGCCTCCCCGGCTCCTCAGGCTCACATTTTGGGTAGACCAGATGGATCTGGCTCTCTGTGACTATTCCCAATCCAAAGGAGGGGTGGAGAAAGGCTGGGTTTGGGTATGGGAGGGAGAGGTTTGGATGCTGGAGGGTGTGAAATGCCTTTGGAATGCTCAGGCTTTGCTCACCACCCCCAGGTTGCCTCTGAGGTCTAAATCAGTTGTTTCCCATTTCACACTCGACATCTCAAATCCAAACAAAGAGCTGAAAGAATAGATCACGTCAAAATATTTCTGCTTCTCCCTCCTACGAGAATTCCCCATCAGAGACCAATCCAATTAAGGTGCAGGTTATGAAATTAACCATAATTACCAGAGCGATATTTAATGTTTTGCATTCTGATGAAGAAACAGAATAGAAATGACAAAAAAAAAAAAAAAATTGTGGGTCCTACTGATATAACTAAGAGCAATATAGGGTGGGGAGGGGAAGGGCTGCCAGGGAAGTGAGGGCTGTGGGGGGTGGCAGGGGCTGCATCAGGAACCCTACAGCCCCAAGGGCAGGGCTGGGTACTCAGGGGCACATCCCCCAAGGAGTCATGGCCAGCCTGTCCCCCAGAGCAGAGGTCAGCCCAGTCTGATGGCAACCACAGGTATTCTGCCATTTGAGCATCCCTTGGACAGTGTGGGACCACAGGAATCATGTCCTGGAAGGCACAGCCCAGTCCTGAACCTCCTCATTCTGTCCCTGCTCCCTGTGCAGACCCTCCAGCTCACCCAAGGATTGTCCCCAGCTCAGGACAATGACCCCAGCCCTGAGACAAAGGACATGAGTGCTTCAATGGGCAAAGCCTTTGGCCTCTGCCAGGACACTGCTCTGGAGCGCAGGAGAGGAATGCTCATTGTACACACATCTGTTGCAGGATACCAAGGCACTGACCGGTTTGCAGAGACATGTGAATAAAATGATGGAAAAAAACATGCAGGATGGTTAAACAGAACCATTTCTGTGCTTAACCATGAGAATGAGCAAAACAAAGCCAAGCTCCCCAGCCCCTGTAACAGGGACACGGACCTGCTGCCCTGCCTGATCCTTACTCAGGTAGGAGATGCTGTTTGGATGGGGTATGGGCCTGGGAGGGGGGCAAGGGATGGTAGCCAAGATGTTGGTGAGGCCAGAGGGGGGAGTGAGCCACTGGTGGGGCTCATGGCAAGGCTTCCCCAGCACGGCGATGCTGCACCAATACGCTCTACGCATCTCATGCAAGCCCAGAGGGGTCCTGTTGGCCACTCCTGATTGCTGCTCCTGAAAGGTGGGAATCACCCAGGATTCAGCCCAGCACAGTGGTTGGGGTCTCTGCTCAAGGGGCGCTCCCCCTGCTGTCCCCCCTTCCAGGGCCAGATGGGTGTGACCTCCTGCCCTCAGGGATGGAGAGAGCCACACACTCCCTGCCCGGGCTGAAGAGGAGATGAGGCTCTTGGTGACATTTATCAGCATTTATTCAATTGCCCAGGTCAAGGTGACAATTAACACTGCTCAGACACAGCCACCTCTGTGCAACCCAGCTTTCTCCTGGTGACAAGGGGACAGAGGCCGCACCAAGGTGCTGACAGTGCCTGGGGGCTGGGGAAGCACTGGGAAGGGGGGGCTCTGGCTGGTGTTTATCCCTGTCCCCAAGTAAGCCCCATCCCCAGACACCCCTCTCCCCCCTCTGTATCACACGTGTCCTGACACTGCCCAACAGGATACAGGTCCCAACAGCCACCAACACTGGCTGTAAGTAAGGCACATCCCCAAGCAGGGTCACAGGGTATTGGGACACACAGCAGAGGCACAGAGATCTCTCTCCCTGCTGCCATTCCCTGCCAAAAGCTCCCATTTTTACTCCCCTGGATGGAAAGAAAGTGGAAAAAATTGACTTAAGAAGAATACTGAGGTCATGGCCTTCCATTTCTTTCTCCCTTTGTTTTTCCTGGGTTATTTGATTTGAGTTGAGCATTTGGAGCCCTTTTGTCTCTCATCCCAGCCTTTCCTGCTACCTGACAAGCTCTTCTGGCTCTTTTCCCACCAAAAGCCATTTCTATTCATGGTAGGATGAACCCTGCTCGAGGTTCAGCAAAGAACAGAGGAGAGCTGCTGACTCAGTGCATTGGGTGTGTTGGAGAGACCAAAAACCCACCCTAGCCAAGCTGTGAGTTGTGTTTTCCACCTGGATGTTCAGAGAGATGTGCCCATGGCCAACTCGGCCTCCAAGGGACAGGGTCCCACCAAATAGCAGCACCCAGTGGTCATCCAGCATACCTCATCAAGCCCCAACAGGTTGTGTTGTGTTTTATAACTCAACAACTGTAATTACACTATAATTGTGGTGTTACTATAAAGTGATTTATCAACCCCCGAATTAAAACCTCAAGTTGGAGGATTTTATACTTGTCACTTACATGGAGCAGCACCAGCAGTGCTACCATGGCTATGTGAAGCGGGACACTAAAGGAACCAGAAGTCCTTCAGTGATGCTGTTAACCTTCCAGGAAACAGTGGTAATTAGAGGTATCACACAGTAATTACATTACAGGTGTAGAGTAACTGCGGCACAGTATGGTGTTACAGTAGTATAGCCATTTGTTTAGTAATTAATCCGTCCATAAGAAGGCCTGGAAAACCTGACGCTTGCCCAGGAGCTGTAAAATCAGCTCCACTGTCTCCTCCAGTCACCTGCCCATCCCATGAGACCCAGTGAGAGCTGGGGCTGCCTGAGCACTGGTGTGGGCAGGTGCTACGGGGAAACCTCTCTATGGGAAGACATGGAGGCTTTAGCCCAGGGGCACATTTCTCTCTTGGCCTTGCTCATCATCTGAGAGCTCCAGAGGCCCCCTCTCCTCCATGGCATTCAGCAGCCAAGCCAATGGGATCCAGGAAGGAGCAAGGAGCAGCAGGTGAGAAGGCACAGCCAACCCAGACACCTTCTCCTACCGTGCCCCAGCCCACTCTGCTGGATGGGCAGAGGGCTGAGTGGGGCTTTGGCACTGGGAGAGGGAGCTGCCCCTCTGCTCCTGGCACAGGCACAGCTGTTCTGGTCATCTGCCTTTGGAAGAGGTCCAGGAGAGGGACAAAGCGTGCTCTTGGAACCAGGGGAATAGGCAGGGAAGAAGCAGGAGGAAGAAAGGTTTGGGCAGCAATGCTGGCTGGGATAGCTGGTGTTGGGGTGGGGAAGGGCTGGAATAGGTGCTGTGGGGTGGGGACGGGCTGAGATAGCAGCTGTAAGGTAGGAATGGACTAGGATAGCCGTCATGGGGTGGGGATGGGCTGGGACAGCTGCTGTGGGGTGGGAATAGGCTAGGATAGCTGCCTTTGGGGTGGGGATGGGCTGGGCCAGCTGCTCTGAGGTAGGGATGGGCTGGGATAGCTGCTGTGGGGTGGGAATAGGCTAGAATAGCTGCCTTTGGGTGGGGATGGGCTGGGCAGCCCTGTACAGTCCATGCAGCCCCTATGCCGGAGGAGATGGCCGGAGGCACAGCCACACTGCTGCTCCACAGCCATCTCCAGCATGCGTGAAGGTCAGGTCAGGGCTGCTGCGAGGTGCAGAGCAGTGAGGAGAGGGTTAAGGCTGGCAGGAGGGCTCGGATGGGGCTGTGGAAGGGATATCATTGCAGAGCCACAGCCGGGCCCTGGGAGGTGGTGCAGAGGAAGGGGAGATGGGGACAGAAGGAGATCCCTAGAGTGGGACTCTTCCTGGGAATGCCTGAACTTCCCCCCGCGAGTCGAGAGCCCGGAGAGCAGCAGGGCTGTCACACCGATCCCCTGCTGCCGGCCAGCGGCGACAGTCGCTTGCTGGAAAGGGCGTTTGCTCGGAAGGATCGCGGATGGCGACTGCTGGGGCGGCAGCTGGGGCAGGGACAGGCAGGGAGAGGCAGCAGAGCCTCGGCAATGCCAACCAGCCCGAGCAGACCCGATCCCACCAGTGCCCACGCTCACCCGCTGTCCCTCCCTCCTCGTGCAAATCACTTTCGCGGCACCAACACTCCCATTCCTTCTCGGAGGTGGCATCTCCAGCACCTGGATCGAGTCGTGCCTCTACCCTTCACTTGGGCTATTTATACATCCAAGGCACAAGATGAAAAATCCAATAACCTGCACACAGCAAAGGAGAGCAACAAGCACCGGCACCACCCGGGAAGGCTCCCAGAGCCCTTCTGCCAAGCAGGCTCCTGGGCATCCTCAAAATCCCCATTGCCCCGTGGAGCTCCTTTAACATTAACCACTTCTTTTTTCTGCCAGACACAAAACGAGGGCAGAGCCCGCACCGGCAGCCTGACCCTGCCCAGCATCTCCAGTTCTCTGGGTTGGCTCCTGGCTCCGGGGCTGAGCCCAGGAAGGGGGACCCGTCAGTGCCCCCAGAGCCCTCCCGGAGCCTGAGGAATCATCCCACTCGGCATTAACTCCCCACATCCCCAACTCACCTACCTCCAGGCTGGGGGGGCTGGTGACAGAGAGGTGAACCCCTGCCCTGAAAAGTGCCCCTTCCCCATGACTCCTGCTTCCAATCTGATCGCTCAGGGCTGGAGAGCTCTCCCTGCCCATCTTTAACCCTTAGTACCACTGCCTTGGGGATGGGCAGAGGGACAATTCCTCCTCTTAAGTTAACCCTTGATAGGCAGGAGCTGGGCACAGCCAGCTTGAGGCTGATCCCTGCTCCCCTGCCAGTCCCGGAGGGTAGCGCTATCCAGACTATCCGTACCCTACCTGAACAAGGCATCTGCTCCGGCCGGCCAATTCACCCGGGAATTACCGGGAGAGGAGGAGGATACTCCCCGTCAGGATACAGCCTCAGCCCCGCCAAGCCCCAGCCCCCTCGCTGGGACCCCGGCCCCGCACCCTGGCCCCGCCTGGCTCGTAGCTCCCGCAGGGGCTGCGCCGAGGCTGCAGGAACGGTGCGGGGGTGCGGGGGTGCGGGGAGGAGATGGGCAGAGGAGAGCGCCCGGGCAGAGCGGGGCGGGGAGGCGGCAGCATCCGCACCGGCGGGGCTGGAGGGCGGCAGCATCCGCACCGGCGGGGCTGGAGGGCGGTAGCTCCGGGAGCACACGGCTCCCCCGCACCCCCGGGGCAAGCACCAAGTTCCCAGCTCCGCGCCCTCCGCACCGGCGCGGGTCCGGCTCCAGGGCATCGCCGCGGCGCCGTCCCGGGGCCACGGAGCCCCCTCCCGCTCCCCCCCCGCCGGTCCCGCCAGCCCCGGTGCCCCGCTCCTGTCCCCCGTCCCGCTTACCCGCATCTCATCCTCGCCGGCGATCTCCTTCGGTCAGAAATGGCATCTCCCCCGGCCCCCCCGCCAAACCTCCACCTGCAGTAGCGCAGCTCCCCCTCTCCGCAGCGACAGCACGAGCGGCGGCGGCGCTCCCGGGGCCGGGCCGCCCCCAGTCCCGTGCCCGGGGGAGGGAGGGCCGGGCCGGGCCGGGCACGGGGCCCGCCGGGGCCGCCCTAGGGCCGCACGGCCGGCGGCTCCCTGCCCTCCGCGCCCGGGCGGCCGGCGGCGCTTCGGGGCGGCGGCATCGCCCCCGCGGGCGGGCGGGCGGCTGGCTCAGCCCGGGCTCCGCACGCCCGCTCCGCCGGCCGGGTCTGCCGCGGCGGGGCCGGGCTGGGCGCCGCCGGCCCCCGCCTCCCCTCCGGGAGGAGCCGGCGGCGGGCGCGGGGCGGTGCGCGGAGCGGCGGGCACGGCAGCGGCGGCCGGTCCCTCCTCCCGCCGCCGCCCCCGCTCCGCGCGGGGGGTGCGGGTCCCCGGGGCTGCGAGCGGGGGGAACGGGGATGGCTCCCCCGCGAACCGGGGCCTTTCGGTGGATGGGGGCCCCCGCAGCCCCCGCCCCGCCGCCGCCGCCGGAGCAGCCTCGCTGCCCGCAGAGGACGGACCAGCTCTGCCCGTCACCGTCGCGTCGGTGCCCAGCCCTGTCCGCGTCTGCCGAGGGACGATGCCGGGCTACCCTGGGGATTCCGGAGCGTTCGTCCTACAGCAGCTACCTCAGCACAGCGTTTTGTTCCTCTTTACACCGTCCCCCCGACGCCGGCACCGGCACATAAGAGGGAAAGGGCTACAAGTGGTGAGGCGATGCCTCTGAGGACAGGTTGGGGACCTAGTGATCCCCAAGGCCCCCTCGGAGGCTCCGGCGCATGCTGAGCTGGTGGCCTTTCATTCAGGACTAAGTGCACGACTTCCCGAGCACTGCCCATCACTTCACCCCTTCCGTAATGGACACTCTTCATCGAGCAGCATTAGATTTGCCCAGCACTGGCTCTCGCAGCTGAGGCCGATTTCTCCAGCAGTAATGGACACAAACTTTGCTTGTAATGTGGACCTTCCCTTGCTGCTTCCTCTCGGCTGGGCTCTCCTGGGGTGCTTCTTCCTGCTCTGTCCTGCCTTCACCCAGCGGTCCCTCGCTGCCAGCTAAAGCAGACCCAGGGCAAGGGGCACCAGGGCCCTTTGCAGAAGCCCGGACTGGGGCCACAAGTCCCTTCATTGGGTCCCATGAGCCTTCCCTTGAACGGCTCTTTCGGCAAATGGGAGCTTTTGAGCTGGCCCCAAGCCTTTCCTGTGCGATGGCCTCCCCCCAGCCTGCCATGGAGCACAGGAGAGGCCATCCCAAGCTCATGTCCCTGCAGTCCCCTGCTACGAGCAAGTCCCGGGCAGCTCGAGCAACTCCTGGCACTCAAGCAGAGGCTGCTGCCTCCCCGGAGCCCCGTTATCCTCCTGCTTGGCACAGTCGAGCTTCTGAGAAGAGCGGGAATAAACAAAGGGTGGGCATGGTGAACTCGCCAGCTGAGGGCTGAATCACTCCAGCTCTCTGCTCCCACTCCTGCCCACTCCTCGGCTCCCACAGGCACACACCCCGGCTCGGCTGGGAGAGCGGGTACCCGTCAGGTGTGTATCCCTGCGTGGGCCTGGGCACAGGATCCTCGTGGCAAGAAACACAGTGGGGTGACAACACATATGTGCCTGCACGAGCTCTCCTCCTGCCATCAAGGAAACTCAGCCTGGCCCCTCTCAGTGGTCCTCAGACCTTTACTCAGTGCGGATCGATGCCTCTTATTGTTACGGCTATGGCAGCAATGCCATCGATGCTAATAGCACTTCACAAACACAGACAAAGCCGGCAATCTGAATGCGGCCACAAAAAAACAAACAGAGGACAAAAGACAGGCTAAAAGCTCTGAATGCCGTTTCGAATGCTCCCGCACCCCCGTTAAAGCCCCTCTAAAGTGCAGGGCACCGAGTATTCAATAGTAACACTCGGGAATAATTCCTGGCATTGTGGGTGTGTGAGGGGGGAAATTTCACCTCAGCCCTTCCACAAAGACACGGCAAGTACGCCATGCACGCAGCACTGGCGGCGTGTGAGAGTGATGCTATGCACTGCCTGGAAGCAGGGGGCCTTCCAAGACCGTCTTTCCCACCTCGGCTCCGACGGCCATCCCCACCCTGGGAGAGAGGCGAGTGGCAGAGGACGGGGGAGTGGGCGTGCAGGGGCAGGCATGAGCTTTTGGGCATCCGTACACACCCTGCCTTTTGTGTACCCTCAGTGTGTGATTCCCTTCCCTGCAAGTGTCCAAGGCCAGCTTAGATGAGGCCCTGAGCAACCTGGTCTAAGTGGAAGGTGTCCCTGCTCACGGCAGGAGTTTGGAACTAAAGGATCTTTGAGATCTCTTCCAATGCAAACCATTCTGTGGCTCCATGATTTTGGACCTGGGTGGAGGGACCAGGGGTGTCAGGAGAGGTGAGGGCAGCACGGATGCCCCAGGCATGGCAGCGGGGCACAGCCCTGGGTTGCTCTGACAGCTACACTGTGCATTTTGGACAGCAGTAGGGAGAGGTGATGGGAATGATGGAGAGTGCAGAGAGAAAAAAACATCACCTAAAAGCTGCTCTCTCAGCTAGAGCACGAAGGCCCTTGCCCACAGTGCCAGGGTGTAAGAGGAGCCAGTACAACCAACCTGCCCAAGGAGCAGCACTGCCATTTGGATTTTTCCCTCTTTTAACTCTCACCCCACCTCATGGGCAACACTTCCTCACCCCAACAGTCTCAAGGACACTTTGGACAAAGGCAGATCCTGGCAGCAATGAACCCTGCTGATCTCTGCCAGAGGAACTGCACTGGCCCCCGCTCGGAAGCCCCAAAGGCTCCCATGTTTCTGCAGTTACTGATCTGTCATGACTGGTGAGCTTACTGCTCATGTCCCTGAGGTGCTGCAGCATGGGTGACAGTGTGCAGGGGACAGTCAGAAGCACACAGCCAAACCTCACTGGAAGTACCATCCCCTCCTGTCCCTGCTAACAGCCTGTAGCTATGTGCAGCTGACAGCTTTGCAGCAAACATGCCTTTTTTCCCTCTCCCATCACCTTTACTGGACTCCCCCGTGCTGTAGAGACCAACTCCAGCTGTTGTGGGTCAACCCTGCTCAACTGAGTCAACCTCCTTTTTGCAGCATGGAGTGACCCAAAGTGCCCAGTCCTCCAGGTGCCACTATCCTGTGCTGACCTCCATGCAGCCCCGGGATGCTGCAGAGCAGCTCGGCTCACAGCGTTGAACATGTTCCTCTTTAAAACCTGCAGGGAATGGCAAGAACATTTGGGTGTCCATCTGTGGGGGCTCATCCCTCAGACAGATGCTCCAGCTCTTTGCCACTGCCATCCTCAGATGATAACGGGCTGTGGCAGATGGTTCCCTTCTGTTGGCAGGAGGCAGGAGTTTATCCCTGCTCTCAGCTCCCTCCTGGAGAGGCAGCACCTGCACACTGCATAAGGGACCTGGGCAGTGGGGAACGGAGCTGCCCCTCAAGGGAGAGACTTGGGACATTCTCGTCTCCTTTGGATGCAGCGCACGTGTCCAGGAATCCCACAATTGGTCTAGGAAGGGCCGAGCTGGCAGGAGGGAGGTGGATTTTAATTACTCCCATTATTATTATCATTCCTTTTCTTTCAGATTTTCACACTTTCCTCGTAACAAGCTGAGCTGAGAAAATCCATGCAAATGCCAGGCAGAGATAAGATGTACCACACCTTGAAGTACTGCCAGCACTGGCTCTGGGAACGCCAGATCGGCTGTCTGCCCCTCCAGCCTCCTCCCTTTGGCAGCAGGGACAGGGGGAGGGTCTGTGCCGGCTCTGCCCCTGCGCATCCGGAGAGGAGGGTACCTCGCACATACCCTGAGCTCGACCAGCAACCAGTTCCTTGATCCTGCCCAGTCCTAACCAGTCCCTGGAGAAGGTACCATAAACTCCTGGCTGCTTAGGACAGGGAGGGGAAGGCCACCCTGATGTCTCGTGCATGCCTTGCACAACACATGGACACAGACGTCCCCTGCCCTCCTCAGCACTGCTGGCAGCAGGACCTGTTCCTGAGGAACCCTTGTTCCTGAGGATGGCTGTTCCACCGGGCTCCTGAAGATGCAGTCAGGGAGAAACGTGCTCCCAGATCACGTTCTCTCTTGGAGGTGGTGACATTTCAGGGTGTGTGGGGGGAGTGGGACGAAGAGGCAAGGCAGGATATTCCTGCTCCCCCTTCCCCACGGCCATCTGGATGTGTGCTGATGCCTCCTCACAGCAGGCTGAGTCAGTCCAGTGGCTTCTCATTATCAGCTGGAGGGAATCCAAATTCTGCATTGTATGGCTGCTCCTCAGTGGAACTGAGGATCCTTATCAAGTATTATCATAATGCTTTCTGTACTGTCTTGTACTGCTCCCTGCTCTGGTCAGCTTATTGATTTGGAGCAGAATGATCCAAAAATTCTTCAACCACCAGCCATTCACTTGGGACAGCAGTGGCAGGAGCCATAGAACGTCACCCTGGACATGGGCTGGGGCTGTGAGGCCATGGAGGGGAACCCTCCACGGTTCCCCACCACAGCCTCGCCTGCTGGAGGCTGCAGGCACGTGGCTGGACCCATCTCCAGCTCTCTGTCCAACTGAAAGGGAGGTGAGAGGTAGGAGATGCTGTGCTCATGCCTTGCACATCTCAAATCATGACATGACCTCCATGAAGCTCTGGAGAACAGGGATAAAGAGCAGAAAAAAAGCCTTTCTGTAGGCCCTCTCAAGCAAGTGCTACTGAAGATTGGGATAAACTGATGGCACACAGAGTCTGCCCCAGCTGAGCTCCCCCACATCTCTGCCAGGGCACTGTCAGCAGCCCAACCCATTTGAATTCTGGGTGTGGAAATTAGGCCTTTCTATGCAGCGCTCTGGAACAGAGAGAGGCCACATGTCCTCATGTCAGCCTGAGTCAAGCACTGATAGCTTGACTGCTCTGTCAAGCAGCCCAAACACGCGGCGTGAAGGGCTGAGGGAAAAGGCTCCATTAAGTTCTTAAGCTCATTGACACATATATAGAAGGTATTAATAATATCAAGCACCTCGGTGCCTATTGTAGCCCACGTTCAGGAGATCAAAGATAATTTCTGGGACAAGGAATTTATGACAGTGACAGCTTTTTAACAGCTTGGTGTAAGAATAGGAGCTGTACAACAGGACAAAGAGCAATGATTAAAGAATTTGGCACAAAGGAGAGAGGGCTTGGAGAGAGCTGTGAGTATGGAGGACAGGAGAGTCCTGTCAATTGCTCACCCTGAAAAAGCAAAGGCTGTGCTGGGCATGGAGGACAGGAAGGTGATGTGGGAGCCATCCCGCTGGGGCTGACTCACAAATGCTTGCCAACTAAGAGAAAGGGGTCAGGGTGCCTGGAGGGGATGAAATGGGCTCCTCATCTTAATGTTTAAAAGAAGCTTGGTCCCTGCCTGGTGTGGCAGGCCAAGATGGGCATGGCTCAGCTGTGGCTGCAGCCATACCAGCAAGTGGCATGGGGAGAGGCGATGCTGGGGAGCAGGGGAGGGAGCTGAGCTGCACTGCTGGGCACAGGCCAGGGAGCAAACACATCAGTCAGGGAAACGGGGGGGGTGGGTCTGTCATGGGGTAGGGTAAGGAGGGAGCTCTGCTCCCTGAAGGCCAGAGCTGGAGAAGCAGAAGTAGCAGACCCAGCACCAGGACACTCTCAGGGTGTAATTATTACTAATATCCTCAGTGTTCTTTTGCACACATACGTGCTCCCCTAATGTACACTGCACATGTAAACAGCCTCCTAGTGACATTTGCATGCCCAATTACATCTGCATATAATTGATTTACATGCACAGTTGGAGGGCATTTAAAACACTAGAGCCTGCTTTGCACTTTCTCATGGCCACCTCCCCGAACCCACGCCAGAGGAAAAGCACCTCATGTTGGGGCCAAAGCCCATTAGAGCCCCACAGGGCTGGCGCCATTTGGTGTCCCTCCCTGTGGTGTTGTGCCACGTGCCAAGCAGGATGGGCTCACACCCATGCCCTTTCCTGCATCTCCATCATCTGCAGCAACCCCAAACCCAACCCCAAACCCAGCCATAGCGGTTGCTGTTTGCTCAGCTCCTGTTATAAGTGACTGGCACCATTCCAAAAAGGATTAAAAGCAGGGAGTGAGAAACATAAAAGCTCATGTAATTATGTGCAAAAAAGCCCCTTAATAATTTATAGAGGGAGAGGGTAAATATCTTCGTGTGTTATTCAAGTGTAGCTCATTGTCCCGTCTGGCTAATACCCAGCGTACACGCATCACAGGCTTTATCCGGGAGGCTGTTTTGCCTTTAATACCTTTCATAAATTATTGAATTTATAAAGAGGAAAGCAGGTGTCATGTCACTCCTATAAACAGCTCGTTAGTTAAAGCTAACGAAGTTGGGGAGCAACAGCTTCCTCCTGCCTTGTCTACCTCCCACCTCGCTGTCTGTGCTGTCACCTGTGATGCAGCACAGACCCTGAGCTGGGGCAGGGGAGTAGCATTTGCCTAAAAAAACGTCTGGCAGCAGATAGATGGCCTGTGGCACCCCTACCTTCTGGCTTTCTGAGCCCTGCTTGTGCCCTCATGGACGTGTGAGGATGCAGGTATGGAGAGGATCATTTCTTCCATTCCTAGCTTGCCTGCTGCAGAATCACCACGTCCCTGTCACCCGTGGTCTTCTGGGTGTAGCAATGGACCATCAGCTCCTGGGGGTACCTGAGGATGCTCTGGGCACTCTGCTCCTGGCAGGAGGGCTACATGAGGGCAAACTTGAGGGCAGGACAGGGCAGAAGGCAGAGATCTCTATGGCAGGAAGGCTGAGCACAGACCTGTCTCTGCCAGGGGCGTCCTCTCACCCCAAAACCCACGCCTGTCCCATTTCCAGCAGGCCAGGGTCAGGATGAGCAGCACAAAAGCTGCAACTGAGTGCAGGGGATGTGTTTTCAGGCTGGCTTGGGGAAGCACAGCATCTCCCTGGTTTCTGCTGAATGAGGAAGGGTGTTGGAAGGCCGCCTCTAAAAACAGCAGAGGTGTGACTGAGTCAGCAGCACGTGTCTGTGCGAGGGAGTCAGTCCAAGCTCAGGAAAACCAGCGTGTGAGCACGGCCACACAGCCCCCGCTGGGCAGCTGGGCCCCCCCAGGCTGTGCCCTCCACCCCTGCGCTGCGGGACGGAGCTGCTCAGGCAGCAGCTGCTTTGGAGGCTCTGCTTTTGCTTTCACACCCAGGAGAGAGTCATTGAACCCCCACATGCGGCTTCTCCAAATAGAATATATATGCATTAAAGAACAGCCGCAGAAAGGGGAGCCATCAGAAGTATTTTAGACAGTTTCGAGCGAGCGCCAAATCTGGGTGAATAAGCTGAACGCAAAGGACCCACGCGGAAAACGCTGCTGGCAGTGCCAGCATCACGACGGGCACAGCACGGAGACGGGGACGCACAGAGCAACCCAAGCTGTGACTGCCAGCAGTGAGGCACGTCCGAGCCACATGATGAATGCTGGCCCCCTAAGAACACCCAGTAGGGCCTTGCGGGCATGAGGAGAGGGAACTCAAACTATTGATAATCAATTAACTCCTTCAATTACAGCAGCCTAATGAGGTAGCGCCAAGTCAGCTCTAATGAACATCAGTTTAATAGAGGCAGTTCCTCAGGCGCTGGTTTTTGACTCAATCTTTACAAGGTAGGGAACACTGCAAAAGTATCAAGCAATTAATGTCACTAAATGAACATCCGCTCCTGGCTCTCTGCAGAGGCCACAGCTCGTGGGGGGCTGTTGTAGCATGGGGTGTCCCTGACCCCTGGAGAGGTCCTGCCTGTGCCCAGCTGGTCCCCAGCACTGGGATGGGCTGGGAGGCTGCTCTGCTGGCAGCACGGAGCTCGTTTACCTTGGCACAGAGCATGCGGTTCCTGGGGATGCTGCCGGATGCATTAGTTGCTGTAAGACGAAGCGAATGTCACCAGGCCCAGCTCCCCCCTAAAGGCAGCTATTTCTTAGGTTTATTTGGTGACGACAGCATAAGTGACAAAACAAATGTCACTGCCCGCTGGCCCCGGTGCCTCCCGGGAAACCTGCCGGGTCCCATGTAGTGCAGGGAGAGAAGGGGGGAGTGGAGGAGGGATGCAAAGCACCATCCCTAACACGTGCCTGTCACAGGGGCTGTGCCAGCGCCCCACTGCACCACGGCTTGCAAGGAGGGCCTGGGGAAGCCCCTGCCCAGCAGGACACTGCCAAGCAGGAACTGGGGTGGGGATCCCCAGGAAAGCCAGGATCCCCGAGGTGCCATCCCTTTGGAAGCACAGTGCGGCACCGACTGTGTTGGGGAGGGATTTACATACTAAGGAGCCTTCAGTGGAGTAAAGACAACCTGATGTCTATTTTGGGTCTCAAAGCCAAAGGCTGTATTTCGAAACCGCTAATCAGGTGAGAATACAGCAAACCCGTGCAGAGCAGAGCTGGGAAGGAGTGGGAGCCTCTGGCTCCTGGCAGCATTCCCCACTCCACAGCAAGGGCCCATGGCAATGGCCCCCAGCACCCCATCAGCACCCAACAAACTGGGCTGCCAGGGGAAGGGACCCCTGGCTCTCCTGAGGGCTGAACCCCAAACTCCTCCTGCACTAGGTCTGTACAGAGGGGCCCTTTCAGCATCTAAACCTCCATGGCAAGGGACTGCCAGGACCCTGCCTTCACCCAAGGCTGTCCAGAGCTGAACTGAGCTGCTGGAGGGGCACTGGTGGCCCAGCCCCACTCCCCACAGATGGAGCAGATGGAGGGCACAGGCTGGCTCCCTGAGCCCAGGTGTGTGGTGCAGGGGCTGCCTGTGCCTCCGGATGCCGTGGCAGATGGAGGTGGATGTGAACTGCCTGTGCTGCCTGCTGGGACCACACAGGGGCTTGGCCACAGCCTCCCTTCCCTGCTGATGGGCTTGGGAGCAGGCTGGGGGCACAGTGGATGGCTGGAAGGGCTCAAATGACAGGAGCAGCACAGATCAGGTAATTCACCCATGTGGATGTGTCTGTGAAAGCTTCTGGGTCTGAACATTGTTCCCAGGGGGGCAATGTATGGGTAAATAACCTTTGGTCCAGCTTGAGGAGGGTAAAGGGAGAAGACATTCCTGCTCTCTCTGCCATTCCTGGGTAGAGCTGGGCCACACTTCCATGGGAAGAAGGACCCAGGAGACGCAGGATCACTGGTGCTGGTCAGGATAAGCCAGAAAGGAAGTGCAAGGCAGAGGATTGGAGGAAGAAAGAGAGACACAGGGACGGGTAACAGCCCTGCATGCCTGGTAGACCCACACAAAAACCTGAATCTGGGCATCTCCAGTTCCCATGAGCAACTTATCTGAGACCAGTGTAGCCAGCAACAGCCCCCAGCTCTTACCAGTCCAACAGCACTGACTGCAGATGCCAACCTTGGGGGTATTGAACCCTGTGCCTACAAGGATCTGCACAGATCCCCCTGGCCCTGTCCAGCCTCTGGATGAGCAGGGGGTGCTGGTCCCTTCCAGTCCTCCCAGTGCCCATTCACCCTGCAGTGTGGAGGGGATACAGGGCACTGGCTGTGGCTGGCCTCCCCCAGACCACTTTGTCACCATTCTTAAGGGCCAGAAAAGCTGCTGAGAGTGTCTCGGGAATGTGAAACACCAGGGGTGATGGGTGCAGGCTGCTGATCTGAAGATGCTCACTGAGCTGCTTTAGTGAAACAGCCATGCAGCTCCAGGCACCGGAGATTATTCTCGTCTCTTTTCTTGTTTGGTCGATTTATTCAAAGACTATTAGTGGATTAACTAGAATTCTTATGATGCTGGAGCAGCATCTTCGCAGGGGTTTACGGAGGTAGAAGGGGCAGCTTTCACGGGCAGCTTTCATGTTACCCTGGAGCACGTCTGCAGCTGGGCGGGCTTGCCAGGGGAACAAGAGGAGGCTCAGAGCCCTGGCAGCAGCCACTCTCTTCTCCAAGCTGGCACTGCTGTTGAGCAACTGTCTGGAGGGCAGCACTGACAGGGGCTGGCAAGCCCTGTGGTCCCTGCTGCTCTCTCATGTTTGCCTTGCAGCTTCTGGGCTCCATTTCACAGGGAGGGCTTGGGGACACAGAGGACTGAACCCAGGGATGGGGGAAGTCTCTCCACACCTTCTGTTGCTATGTCCTCCTTCCCACAGGTAACTCCCCCACTGGGGGTGTTGCTCTTATAAGCTCTGCTTCCGTGTCCAGAAGGTCCCAGGGCCATGCCCTGGTATCCCCACAGCCCACAGACAAACAACCTCACAGCATCCCTTGTTTTCCCAGGCTGCATCGGCGCGTGTGGCAGAGTCTTCCCCCTTCCCACCCCCTCCTCATCAACTGGCAAAGCCCCAGCGGTTTCCCCCAGAGAGCGTGCGGTGAGACACAGCATGAAACAACTGCACATAATTAGAGGATTGAATGGGGTATGGGAGCAGAGCAGGGAGCTTGCAACATCCATAAATAGCTCGTCTTGCCGAGCTGCTTAACTCCTTGCTTGTTCCTGCCAAAGTGCAGACCCCAAAGGGATGGTGCCTGTGCATGAACAGGGGTGGAAAGTTCAGAAGCGTATTTTTAAACCATTCAAGCTGTACTCGAGCTGAGTGATACGTTATTGTCTCTGTGTGTCACTTGAAATATCTTATGAATGCAAGAAATAAAAAAAAGCCACCATTTTGCTTCTCTACACTCCTACCCCTCTGCTTCTACCCAAATAACGTCAGGCTAGAGCTGACAGGTGAAAGGAAAGCACCACAAGCTAAGGCTGCTTAAAAGCAGCATGAAAAGCTCTGGAAGGAAGAGCCCCAGCTTGCAGGGCCAGAGGCCAGTGGAACCGGCATCAGGCACAGGTACCTGTGGACAGCAGTGTGCCAGAGCCTGCCAGGAAAATATTGGGGTCCCCAAAGCGTCCTCAGCAAGGACAGCAGGGCTGTGTGCCTAGCAGCAGGGGGTTAGGTTGGCTATCAGGAAAAAGCTCTTCACCCAGAAGGTGGTTGGGCACTGGTACAGGCTCCCCAGAGAAGTGGTCACAGCACCAAGCCCGACAGAGTTCAGGAAGCATTTGGACAACACTCTCGGGCACATGGCGTGACTCTGCACAGGGGATGGTCCTGTGCAGGGCCAGGAGCTGGACTTGATGATCCTTGTGGGCCCCTCCCAGCTCAGCACATTTTGTGGTTCTGTGACTCTGGGTCAACTAGTCTTGACTGTTGTCTTGTAAGAACAAGGGACTTACTCTGCTACCCCACCCTGGGTCCGTGCAGAATGGCATCACCTCTGTTCTGCCCATCCTGAGCTCTGCGACCTCTCTGGGTGGCTGGCACTTGGTGACAGTGACAGTCCTCAGTCCCTGGGTCTGGCAGCCAGCCCCAAGCTGTGGTTGGAGACAGGCATCCTGAAGAGCCTGACAAACAGGTGGAGCCATGGTGAGATGCAGCGGGACAGAGGGAAAACAAACCAGAAACTCACTGGGAAATAATTTTTCTCCTAAATGGAGCAGATGTAATTAAGCAGCACGGGCTTTATGAATGATACTAGCTCTGCCTTGAAACACATCATTACCTCTCTCTGTTAGAGCAGTGGTTTTAAATACATATTTCCTCTTCCAGTGCTAGAGGAGAAGGCTCTGTGGCTGGGATGCTGGGATATTTTGCTAATCACCTCTTATTTCACCTAGTGGCAGGGAAGTGCCAAGCTCTGGCTTTCCTGCACACACACCTCTGCTCCAAATCACTGCTGGGCACTCTCCCCTTCCTCTCCTCTCTGCCACCACCGATACCAGAGGGAAGGATGGCGCTGAACCTGCTTCCTCCAGCCCCAGAGGGTTTGAGCCTCTCTGTGCCAAACCTGCCTGGCATCCCAGTGCCAGAGGTCACCCCAAGCCCCTCTACCCAAGCTATGTGAGCCCCTCACCATTTTGTTTTCCTTGTTTTACAGAACCTGGGGGGATGAGATATTTCACTGACTGCTGACCCAAGTTGGTTTCCCCCATCTGGCACCCTCTGCACCCAGCAGGGTCAGGGTGTTCCTCTCAGTTTGGAACAATTTGGACCTTCCTGTTCCCAGATGACTCCCCCAGCCTATGCCATGTCTGCCATGAGTGCTCACTGCAATGGATTAGAGAGACTCGAGCAAGAACGAAGGGCTTTTGTACTAGAAATTGAAAGTTGATGGAGTGTGTCACAGGAAAATGACAACAACCTACTGTACCTCGAAAGACAATTATTTTTCCCTCATTGGAAGTGATTGAATTTCTCCATCAGTGACACTACCAACATCGTCGACACCAACAGCTCTCTTATGGAAAGGCTCTTTCCCAGCTGCACACCTGAATTTTCTTACACCTGCCCTCTCCTCCCTTACCTGCTCTGTTTCCTGTGCTTTGGCAGGATGTGCTCAGCTCACAGACAGTATAGAGATCACCCTCAGCTGGGTATGCTCTCCCTCCCCATCCCTGCACTACTGCAGACCCTTGCTTCCCTCAGCTCTGCTCCTCTGGACTAATTCTGAATACTCTGTGCTTCTGTGAATGTGGCAGGACTGGAAACCACAAAATTAAATCACATTGCTTCACTGTGATTAGCCATGGAAGCATCACAGTACTGGGGCTGTGCTCAGTGTCTGATACAGGTACTCACACTGGCAAAAAGAAAGAGCTGGGAGGCATGGTGACCTTTCTAGAGATGGGGAAAAGGGTCAGGCAGCACCTCCAACTGCTGTGGGATTGGAGTGTTGGATAGCACCCTGGAGAGCCTGCTCTCCCTGCAGACCTGGAACACCCTGTCATGGACACTTGTGCTGGAGGCTGGCCTGGGGACACACCCTGCAGCCACATCTCACCCCAGGGTGAAAGGTACAGCCAAAAGCCCCTTTTCTGAGTGATTTTGGCCCAGAATCTGGAGTAGTACCCAGTAGTACCCCAAGGGCTTTGGGGTAGGTTCCTGTGTGTGTCTGGGGCACAGCTGTGCTTTCCACAGGCTCCTTCCCATTCCCAAGGTGCTTCCTCCGCAACCCAGCCTGAGTTACTCCCTGCTGGCAGAGGGCCAACCTGATTTATTGAGACACATGAACTAATGAACGAGCCACAGCGAAGCACCAGGAGCCTGCTACATCCCACTGCATCCACCTGCACTGGGAGCTGTGCAAGGCTCCTCACAAGCCTTGTCCTTCTCCCAGCAAAGACCAAACCCTGAAAACCTGGGGAGTGCAGGAGGGTGCCACCACCCCACACCCCTTCTGGGGGGACAGGGGTGACAGCTGGGACTATGTCCACGCTGTGCAGGGTGAAAATCCCACCGGGAAGGATCGGGAGGGCAAAGGCAGGTCGGGATGAGTGGTGAGGCTGGCGCAGGCAGGACATCACCCCGCCCCGCTCCGTGGGTGCCACGCGAGCCAGGATTGAGGAATGTGCACACTCCGGTGGCGTTCGGAGCCCCATATGTTGTGTGGGCTGAGAGCACATATGTTAGATATACACACATCTACGTGTGCCTGCGTATATATATACACAGACATACATGAGAGAGACTATTATAGATACAGATTTACATATATAGTCAACACCAGCAATTACTGCGGGATTTTGAAGACAGCAGAATCAGCCCCAGATATCAGAAAATGCCTATCTTTATCCCTGCCCTCCGAGCCTGTGCCTTTGGTTAGGCTGGCGAATGCCACGTGCCAGAGCCCCAGCTGGGGAGGGTGCTGGGGGCAAGCAGGGCTGCCCATCTCCCATACCTGCTCTCTGCACACTGCCCCAGGAAGGAGCAAAGCATCTTCCCTGGCCACACACAAATCCTACAGCCCAGCAGGGATCCGGGGGGATACATCTGCCCAAACACAGCCTGCATGCACGGACAAGCTGGATGAACTCCTGTATCACTAATGGAGAGAAAAGGCCTCTCAGGGGCAGGATTAATCTCATTCTAAGGTGGCTGCCTGAGAAAGGTCAGATGAATTTTGCCTGGACGTGCCTTTTTTCTCCCCACTGACTGTAAATGTCATCCAGCCAGGAGGCTCCAAGGCAGGTACCTCCAGAGAGGCCACATGCAGACAGGTAACAGGAACTCAAGTCCATAGTTGCTGCCCTGGATCAACCCTGGTGCTACGCGCATCCACAGGCGGCACAGGGAGACAAACCCAGCCCCCAGCTCAGAATCTGAGACCCTGAGATTTCTTCCAGACACACAGCTCAGCTGGTAAAAAGTTCATCTTGGTAAGTGAAACTTTTCCATTCATTGTCTGCTGTAGCCCCAAGCAGCATCACCCAGCTGTAAAGTACTTCAGAGTTGACTCAATGTCACATTTAAGTGCTGGATGCATCAGAATTCAGGATGCTTCAGAAAGGTTATGTAAACCATTACATCAAATCCTGGGAGAGTTATTAAGGTGAGCGGCAGAGCATGGGAGAATGGGTGATTATCTCACAGCAGTGCTGTGGAACCACACCAGCAATGGCCAACAGAAGGATGTAACTCATTCTCCTTACAAGCCCAGTTTTGTTTTCCCCTAATGTGTCTTTAAAAAAAAAAAAAATCTGTCCACCAAAGAATTCTCTACACTGGAATAGAATTATTCGAGAGAGTCTCCAATTAAGCAGCTAAGGCACTGGGGAGATAAGAAGGTTTGAATGAGGGAAAATTTCTAACTATTGGACAAGTCTCTATTCCCCCTCCCCTTTCTGAAATGTCATATTTCAAATTCAGTGTGGTCTATTAACTCCAAATTTATTTTATTCATCTGAACTTGTGCCTTTGAGGACTTGGGGGAGGCCTGCATGGTTAATTTTGGAGTTATTTGCTATGGACTCTTGAACCTCTCAGAAGTGTGTGGGCTCTCCAGGGAGGTTCTCCAGTTGGCAGAACTTGTCCTCAAGGACATGAAAGCATCTGCAGGTGCCTGCAATTTTTCAGAGTTTGGAATGGACCCAGCCAGATTGAAAGTGAGGCATCAGGCAGTATAGAGACCACCCTCAGCTGGGTATGCTCTCCCTCCCCATCCCCGCACTACTGCAGACCCTTGCTTCCCTCAGCTCTGCATCAGAAGGCATCAGAAGACATTTAGAAATCTTCAGGATCAGCAAATGTATTTTGTAAAGCACGGAGCTGACCTGTTTGTGTTAAATAATGGTAAGAATTTTATGGGAGCAACACAACTGGGAATTGCAGGCCCAAAGCAGCCAGCTGAAGGACTAACCTTAAGTCAGGAGTCATCACACTGAAAACCTTTGGTGCTGGTGGGATAAAGCAGCCAAGAAATGCTAATTATAACAATACCCCTGAATAACATCCTGCAGCATCCTGCCCAGAATGCTCCCACATGGCAATGCTGCCTCCTCCTTGAAAAGCCACAGAAACCACAGGGAGACAGCCAGAACTGTCTTGTAGAACTCCTAATCCCACAGGATTTATCCCACAGGATTAACACACCCCATCCCCACGCCAGCAGCCTGCATCCACCTCTGGGTGAGCCACTGGGATGTTGCTGCTTCGTGCCCCGTCACCAGGGTGAAACGAGGAGCAGATCCCATGGCAGACTGATCCCTAGCACACAGCCCCAGTCCAAAAGCTTCATACTGGAGTCTGGCGATGCCAGGAAGTCTGTACTGGAGTCTGCACACAGGAATGGGGATGGGGTGTGTGCTGGCAGTCACGGCAGTCCTGGCAGCATCTCCTGCATGGGACACATGGGCTCTGCCTTTCGCAGCCCCTCAGGCAGAGGAGAATGAGGCATCGCTGAGTAACTGGGTGGATTCCTGGACCAAACAGGCAGCAGGAGCAGCACCAGGGGTGCCACAATAAGGTTCAGCCCTATGGCTGTTCTGCTGTCACCCCCTCTGGTGGGTTACGACTGCAGCACATGCCTTTGGCTTCCCTTTCTCAGTGTGCTCAGTGGTGCGTAGCTGGTGTCAAACACGAGGGCAAGTGACTCACAGTGGCTCTGGCAGCACATGGTCAGTGTCTGGGCTGAGCTGTGTGACAGTCCTGGAGAGCTGTGCCTTTCAGTGCCACTGTACTACTCCTCAGATCCTGAAAGTGCTGCTGTTGAATAACACCTGGACATGGGCTTGGCCCAGCCATGCCCACAGTGAGCTCTTTGGAGGGTGCTGGGGGTCCCAGTCACGTTGTGAGAAGGTGCTGCTATTAGTAACTCACCCAAACCCTTGAAGAGGGACATCTTGTCCCCAGAGGTGGCAGGGGACCTGTGCCCATGGGACACATGAAGGAGCATCTAGGCTGGAATCAGCCTCAACCTGCTCTGTGCACAAAAGGAGCCCTGACTCTTGGGCTAACAGCTGGCACCCTTCACTGATGTTAACATTCATTTAAGAAAAATTACAAATACCCCCAACGTGGCTAATTAGCTAATGACATTATTTTGGCCTGATGTGCCATATAATTAAACAACTAATAAACGGCAAGAGTCCTGTGTTGCTGAGGCTCCTGAGTCAATACCATGCTATTACCACAGTGTAATTGAGTTTACCGAGAACCTCGGCACAGACATCCCAGAGCCCATGCAAGAATGGTATTGAAACAGCCACCAGAGACCCACCTGCTGGATAAAGGAGAAAGAAAAATCTTTTAATCTACAATAGAGCCTGGAGTCACACACAGAGAAGACAAGTTTGTGCTTCACACTGTGGTAAATGCAGTTGCTAGAGGAGGGTACATGCCTCCCAAGAGGGGCTACCTGTGCAAGAGCTGCTCTGGCAGCACAAGAGGCTTCCAGAGCTCCAGGGAGGGTGGGAAGAAATGTGGCTTATCCTCACTTCCACAGCAGTGAGGACTTCAAAAAGTCTATTTCTACTTACATTTTGGATGCATTTCTGATGACAGAATCAAAAGGTGCACTGGGGCTACAGAGAGGTCTCAGAGGTGGCTCAAAGCCTCCTCCTGCAGCCCTCACCTTTGCAGACCAAGTGCCCCAACCTAATACTCTGCTGGTGGGCTGCAGATGGGCCCAGAGCTAGATTTAGGGCTGCAAAACCCTTTTTGAGTTTTTTTAGCGCTAGTAGGAAAGAAGGAGGGGAGTAGGTTGGCAACCAAGCTCTCATTTGAGTCATGAAGCCTCTACAGATGTCTCAGTATTATTTGCTGTCCCTGGGGTGGGGAGGGTGATTTTGAGGTGCTCAGAGGTGATTTTGCTATATGGACATGTTGTCAGGCAATGAACACACAACCTTTGTGCACACACACACACACACCCCTGAATCCAGGCTCGTCTCCCGCGTGCTCCCCTCCCCGCTGCCCTGCTGCCGAGCTCGTGTCCCCAGATGCACTCGCACTCCGGCTCGCCCTCCTCTTTCTCCCCACCTCCCTTCCCTGGCAATGCCAGGCAAGAGCTCCTTCAGCTCCTGACCACTTTCAGGCAGAGCCTGAAAGCTTCGCCGGGGCACAGCAGCATCTGTCATCCCAAGGCAGAGGCACAAGGCTCTCACCCCGTGCTGCTGTCAGGTCCCTGCATGGCAGCAGCAGGCAGAGCCGAGTCCTGCTGGCAGGCTGAGGGCTCGCTGGCCCCGTGGTGGGATCTCCTGGTGACAGTGCAACAGGAGGACAGGGCACTACAAGGGATGGACACGGGGCTGCATAGCCAGGAGCCACAGCAAGGCTGGGGACCTGCACCCTTCACACAGGATGGGACAACGACTGCAGCTCAGTAGGACCAGCTCACATCCAGCAATCCAGCACCTGCGTTCCACACCAAAAACAACTAAATGCAGCCCAGACAGAAATGCAGCAGGAGCCTGGGCAGGCAGCCCCATCCCAGGGGCTGCAGCCACAATTGGTGCAGCCTCATAGCTCCTGGAGTTTCTAGGAGTGTGAGCAGTACTGACAGGCTGCAGCTCTGAACAGGGCCCTGGCTCTGCTGCCACCCGGATCCCACCATGGACCTGCTCTGGTAGCTCATCCTCATCCCACAGAGCTCCTAAATAAAAGAAGGTTGGACACAGAGAGATGAGAGCCCAGAGGGACCACTCTCAGCCTATGCTCCCATCTCTTGCTTAGCACAAACTACACCATCCCCAAGGAGCTCCACAGCAAACCCATAAGGGTTTCTCACTTCACCCGCTGTCGATATTTAAAGCACATGACTTCAGGAGGGAGGTTGGAAGCAGACTAAGTCTTGATCCTGGTGCACGAGGAGCTCCCCAGGACAGTGGGAGAGGGATGATGGCTGAGGGACGGTGAGCAACAGGGCTACATCAAAAGAGGGGAAAAACCTGTGCTCGCAGGAGGGCAGGGAGCAGGTGCCTGCCAGCACCGTGGGCACAGGTGGCCATGTGAGAGGTGCCAGGAACAGAGGCTGGTGGAGCCACCGGCAACTCCGGGGAAGA
This sequence comes from Corvus cornix cornix, assembly GCF_000738735.6. Taxonomy (NCBI): domain Eukaryota; kingdom Metazoa; phylum Chordata; class Aves; order Passeriformes; family Corvidae; genus Corvus; species Corvus cornix. Next base: position 18,347,883 of record NC_046340.1, read on the forward strand.
GGTGGGTGTGCAAAGGCTCAGCAACGGCAGAGCTGCTGCTGACATTGAGAGGCAGCTCCTGTCGTGAGCGTGAGCCAGGCTCTGCCAACACAAACACCCAGATTGCTGAAAACAAGATGTGCAGTCGCACGTCTTGGCTGTCAATCAGCAGCACGCAGGGAGCACGTTGCGGCCGCTCCGGCTGCCACGGGAGACGGCTCATGCTTTCCCTGAAATGCCTCCGTGGTGGTCGTGGGCAGCCCCACCAGGGGCCAGGAGAGGATGGCTGTGCCAGGTGGCAGGAATGGTCTCCATCCTCCCTGCTGGTCAGGGAAATCCTCCCAGCTCCCTGTCTGCAGCTCGGCTGCTTTCCTCCCATGCCCACAGCTCAGGGAGGGACTGAGGAAGAACATCGAACATCTGCTGCTGCTTTGGAGAGGTGCTTGTGTGGAGAGTGATTCCTGCAATCAAGAATTACTACAGAGCACTCAAAAGGCACACTGAGGGCAGGCAGAGTGTACCTGCACCGACACGAGCCCATCACCATGGGGCCACTGCCTGCCACTCCCGGTGGCTGCAGCCACAGGACAGCCTTGTCCCGGTACTGGCAGAGCAAAGAGGCTCAGAGCAGCCATGGCTGCTTCCTCACATACTAGAGCAACACCAGGGGAATGCACACCTCCCCCAGTGCTGGGGTGGACACATGGTGTGACCCCAGGGACCCACACCTGTGCTGAACATCAGGAGTTCAGCTCATGACAGGAGAAGACACCCAGACTCCAACCTGCTGGGACAGATCCTGGGGAAAACAGGTGCAGAAGAGCAGGTGGTTTGCACACCAATGCTGCCTGGAAGTCACCATAGCAAGTGCACCCATCACAGGGCAGCATTCAGACCCCTGAGGCACCACCAACCCCCCTGAAATGGCCTGCCCGTGGCTGAGCTCCAGTTCCTTCCCTCTGAGCCACACCGCTCTGCTTTGTCATGAATGCAAAGTTTAAGCAGCCCCTATGTCTTCCCTTTTATCTTTCATTTCTATGCTGACATTTTGAAGGAAATTTACTCTCCTTCTTGAAGTACGGAAATCTGTGTCCAAGAGCACTCGGGCCCAAAAAGCTGGGAAGATAAACATATTTGGACGTGTGATTTCACAGTGGCTACGTTGATAGCTTTCAGAGGTCGGGTCCTGTCCATCAATTACCCACAATGTGCATCCGGACGTGACACGGGAGAACAAAAACCGACTCATTAGAGGGGAAGAGAGGTGAGTGAACACCAAGACTGGTTAAAGAGAGCGGCTCATATTTCGAAGAGTACAGGGAGAGACTTTTCTCCTGCTCTCTTCCCCCACTCCAACAGAAGGCTACATCTGGGAGACACAGCACAGCCAGCACAAGCCATTTGCCCCACAGAGCATTGCCATGTGGCATCAGAATGACACAGAAGGCACCAGCAGAGCTGACTTTTGGGCAGGAGATGTGGCACGGAGCAGAATTTGCAGAAGAGACTTTGAAGTGGAAACATTTAGAATGGGATTTTTGAAGATATTCAAGCCCCTCTCTTCCCTCTGGCCTGCAGGTACTTAGGAACGCTTTGCACATAAAGAATTATTTGTCTAATATATCACGTTAGAATGCAAGATGACATATCCAGGACAGACTTCATACAAAGCAGAGTTTTAAAAGCAGAATTTTAGCAGTCCCAGGCAGGACCAGGGCACATAAAGCATGTGGTAGAACAAGCAATGATTTCTGTTTAGCCCAGGCAAGGACTTTTGTTTGAATTCTCTGCTCCTAGGAAAGACAATTATCACTGGCACCTCTGAGCCCAGTGCAGCCCCAGAGGGAGGTTGCAGAGAGCTGTGGTGGGTGATGGGGTGGTTCCAGGGGGCCACAGCAAGGTGGGGGGAACTGGATGTTAATTTCAACACTTTACAGATGGGAGTAACAGGCTGTGATGGAAGCTGGCTCTGGTCCTCCAAGCCACTTGCCTCTCCTTTGGCTTCCAAGATTCAAGCACTAACTTGACAGTGGGATTAAACAAAAAGAATGATCACAGTCTCAGCCTCATCACTTTTCCCTGGGGATGTGCAGGTGATGCAGGACAGAACACCCAGTGCAAAAGGGCCCCACAGTGCGGGTGGGGCTGCCTGATGTGGGGACTCCCCAGGCAGGGGACGGACTCCAACCCCATCCCCCTCTGCCATGGTGGGGCACCTTCCCCTCTGCCTTGGTATCACCCTATCTGTCCCCTGGCATCCCAAACCTGGGGCCAACATGGGGTCAATAGGCCCTCTTTGCAGGTCTCTCCTCCTGCTCTGCTCCCTCTTTCTCATCTCCCACAAGTGTTTCTCAGGGTGTTATTTCCTTTCTAGTATGCTAATCCCTCTCCTGAGTACAAACTGCTGCAATCTTTAGAGGGACAGGGAAGTATTTCTGTTCTGCATACTCCACAGATCCTCCTCTGCATGGAAATGGACACTATCATTATTGAGATTTCTCTTTTTAACATCTCAGCTGAGGAAACTCTTTCTCCTATTGAGCCTTTACTAAGCAGAAATGAGGGGGAAGAGGTATAACCCAGCCAGGCTCCTGCAGCGAATCTCTCTTTCCTGCCACTCCCCAGGGAGTCTCCATTGCCTTCAAGGTGGAATTCCACAGTGAAGGTGGCATGTGGGATGCCCAAAGGCCCCATGAGAGTGGACAGCATGGACAGAGGACATGAACGTGCCCAGGATGCTGTGGCAGGGCAGGGGTGCTCAGCTCCAGGAGCAGGCAGTCACCATGGCCCTGCCGTGCTCCCAGCTCCCTGGGGGAGTTGGATGCTGGGATCTTGCTTGCAGACCCTCAGTGCAAGGGGGTCCTCATTGAATGGCACCTGGGGTTAACACATTTCAATGACCAGTCCTGGTGGAGATAACGCTGTGTGAGGGGACACAGCACTACCCTTCCAGGTAAATGGGAAGACAATCCATATATAAATGTGTGTGTGTGTATGTATAGATATATATTTACATGTAGAACTGAACACTTGGACCAAAACAAGCCCACAGGAGCCCTCCCCTCATGCCAGCAGCCCCCCAGAGTGGGGGCAAAGGCTGCCCTGCTTTAACAACCACAGCACCGACCCAGATGAAAACTATTTCATCAGCAAATGGATTAATTGGTTGAGGAACTTAAATGAAGCGATCACACGCATCCAGGCTCAAGTGCCCCAGGGTCAGGCAGTGCCAAATGGTTTTGCCCATTCTGGACCTGCATGGATTACGCTGGCCAGTATGGGGATGGATTTATTGGAAGAACTCCCAGATTCCCACCTGGCAGGGAGTGTTTTGCAGGGATGGCAGTGACTGCAGATAGGCAGGTGACTGGTTTGAAGTTTTGAGCTTCTCAGGTAGAGGATCATATTACTCTGGAAACAGAGGATCAAATTATTCCATTATTCCCCAGGGAGGGGATTAAATTACCCTGGAATTAGAGGATTAAATTACTCACCAAGGGAGAGGATTGAATTACTTTGTGAGTTGTGGGATTAAAACACTCTGCAGGTGGCAAGCTCAAAATAGACCTTCACACAGAAGGCAGGATTAAATTATTCTATGGCTGGTCAGGGAAAAAAACCCCAAACCACCATACTCTGGAGGAAACCATATTAAATTATTTCTGGAGATTAAATTGCTCCACAGGCTTGCTGGATCCCAGTGCTGTGGAGCAGACCATCTGCTTGGGAAGGTGTGTGGATACCCAAGCATGAACAGACATATGACGGGGTCCCGCTGGTGGTACCCAAGTGCCTCCTGGCACCGCAGCACCCGGCGCCTGACAGTTTTGACTATATTTATTTGCACGTCAAGGTTGGGCGCCTGGCAGGGCTGGGCTCTGCTCCCCCGCACCATCCGGGAAATCTGGGGAGATCCCAGGTCACCTGGGAGCACGAGGCAGACCTGGGGAATTGAGCCAAATCTTAATTCGGTTTCTTAGGGGAGGTTCTATCTTCTTTTCCTTCTTGCGTTGATGACTCTCTTGAGCAACGGTACCACTGTGTATGTGGGGCAGCAGATCAAAGCCCTCCTTGCTACCAGCCAGGACCAGCTCTCCTCCCCAAATTCCTCGCTTCCACCCACCACCTCCTCTCCCCTCTCATCCGTGGGCTCAGCTCTCCACCTGGCATTTCCCACAGGAGCCGGTCAGCAGTGGCTGGAGCATGCCAGCACTGTCAGCCCTGACTCACTCTGCTGTGTCTCCTTCCCTGGTGCCTGTCACTGCCTGTTCCCAGTGATGGTGACAAATTGGCATTTGAAACTTGTATTGGTATTTTTTATGCTGATTTCTTTCTGAGGCTCCACTGCTGAGATTTTGAGAGGGAGAAAGAGAATGAGCATTTTAGGATAATCTTAAAAGCAGAAAAATTATTACATGTCAAACACCGAACGGGGAGTTTAAAAGGCTCCCAGGTGGGCTGCAGAATTAAATGTTTGGAGGCTTTTTTCCCCCCAGTGAGGTAAGAAATGGCAATGTCACCATAGCAACTGCAGGGCACATTCTGGGCAGCAGCTCAGGAATTTAGCCCCTCTGCAGCCTGTGGGGTGCAAGGGGCTGGGGTGGCTCCAACCCTCACACATCTGAGCCCTGCAACCAAAGTGTCTTGGGAGCCTGCAGGTTGACCGGTATGAGATACATCAAAAGCTCCCAGAGACCCATGGGATGGGGTCTGTGTTCCTGGTGAAGGACCTTCCTGATCACCTCAACCCCTCCTGGTAACTCCATCCCACCTGCTCTGGTCCCTTGCACCAGGGCTGGATGCTCCCTGCATCCATCTGGCTGAGCACTTCCAGGGATGGAGAGGCAGCTGGGACCTGATGCTCCTGACTCAAAGAGGGGCTCCAAGGTGCCCCAAATCACCAGGCAAGAGCAGCTGAAAAGCTCAGTTGTGCGGCCTGGGCTCCCTTGACTTTGTGGCTTCCGAGCCACACAGGAAGGTTGTCACCTCCCCAGCTATACAAGACGGCTCATCTGCCTCCTGCCTGCCACTGTTTCCTTGTTGACTTTCTGATGGCTGCTGTGAACAGGGGAAATCATCACGAGCAACCAGGGGTTAATTGAGTGTTAGTTAACTCCTGGTGCTCTCACCCGCCTGCTGGTTACGGTAATTAGCACAACCTGAGCTGGCTCATGAATGAGCTTTGCAGGAGAGTCACAGGTAGCAGGAGGGTTAAATCTGCTTGATTACTTCTCCATTAGCACCAGCCACTGAGAAAGGATTTGTGGGAGGGAAACTGGTTTCTCTCCGGATGAAGCAGCATATACCCTGGGAACAGGGCTGATCCCATGGGAAGGGACAGGGACAGCAGATCTTTGCCCACAGCAGGTGAGCAAAACCAGCTCAGCTCTGGGCTGAAAACTGCTGTGATCCCTGACAGAGCTGCAGTTTAGCTGCAAATGATGATGATGAAGGGAAACATTCAGCATTTACAAAGGGCTGTCATTTTCCAGGGGCTCCAATTCAATTTGTGATCTACGCCCAGGAGCTCTCATACCAACAGCAGCCTTGATGGCTCTGACCACAGCAGTCCATCAGGCAGAGGGATCACATCCAGAGACCAGCCTGACATCCAGCTGGTGAGCACGAGGTGAGGAGAGTAGCCCAGTGCTCCATAGCTGGTGGCCTCCATCACCACCTTCCTTCTTCCCCCACAACACATGGCTCCCCAGGAAGCTGGATTCCAACTCCTCCTCTGCCTGCCCTGGAGCCAGATTTCCCCTCTGCTGGGAAATTACCCTGAACACTGGGTCCTGTGGGACATTCAAAGCCATGCTGGATATCCCAAACTTGCTAGCACCACCACTTGGCCCCAGCAGTTGCTCCCCAGATCCCATGTCAGTTCCTCTACTCTCCTGCCCTGCTGCTGCAGACCCTGGCAGGGGTTCACTGACCCCACGAGAAACCTCCAGAAGCAGCACAGGGGGTGTGGCAGAGCTGGGAGCCAGCAAGGCCAGCTGCAAACCCAAATGCTGCCCAGCAGAGGCAGGGAGTGATTAAAACCCCCCTTCCCTTGCGGGTGGCTGGGCTGGGCTGGGCTGGCCAAGCTGTGCAGGATGGATGCTGCTGTTTAGAGGCAGCAGGGAAGGTTTCCCTCAGCACCAGATTTATAGTGAGGCTGTAGATCAATTATCAGCAGCCTCCGACCTTGAAAGCAGAGGCACAGAGGGCTGTAGAGCATCTCCCTCCTTTTTCTGGGCAGAAGGAGCCCTTACTGGCCGTGATAATCCATAGGAGGGCTGCCAACAGGAGTCCCACAATTCCTGGGGGGGATGCCCACACATAAGAGGTTTCCTCACATGCTACAGACACACATGCCGCTCCCTCTGGCACCCCTGTACCCTTGTTTTCCTCCTCCCTCATGCACCCAAGTACACAGACTGGCCCCAAATCCCAGGCAGGGGCAGGAATCCAGCTCCTGAGCCTGTTGCAAAGCAACTGACTGAATGACGTGGCACATGAGGAGATGAGGGAGCAGGCAGAGAGAATCCAGCATGTCTCTACCATCCCTGAACTTGCTGTAGACTCCAATGAAACCTGATTTTTAGAAGGGGGTAGAGTTCCCTGGAGTCCAGGGATATCCCTGATGGAAAGGGGAGAATCTGATTTTACAAAGACTCATCCTAGGGTGAAACAGTGTAATTTGTTTCAGAAAGCAAGCACTAGCCCTGGTGCCAGCAATGGGCAGCTCCTCCCTCCAAGAGCATGCTGGAAGCATAGAGGTGGGTATCTTGTATGGATGGTGGGAATGCCATCCCTTCTCCCAGCTGAAGGAGGGCATGTGGCACCCAGCTCCCCCCACCACCTTCTCAAACACTGGGGCCTCATCTCAGAGGGCTTTTTTTTTTTTCTCATGGGCAAACAAAGTGGAAAATGAATTCCTTTAGATAGCAAATGAGTTTAATAGAAATGGTGATGGAGTTATGCTGTGCCAGGAATGTTAATCCCATACTGATGCAGCCGGACTCTCAAGCAAGGCAGTGCAGGAGGAGGAAGGCTGCAATTAAAAGCAGAAACATGAGGTCTGTGTCCAGAGAGTATCCCCAGCTGCTGGTCACACCTTGGCAGGTCCTGGGGGACACCAAGGAGGATGGGAACCAGCTTTCCAGCCACTCTCCCTCCACTAAGGCCCAATACACTGAGACAAGTGATTACAGCTTGTTGGTCCCTGCCTGTAATCGGTGAATTTTGTATGGGGAGTGCCAGAAGAGAAGAGAGTCCCAGGGGAGCAGGAGGGACATGGGGCAGGTTGGGAACTGGCCCTGACAGAACCTTTGCTTCCAAAGCCTGGGGCTCCTGGGTCACCAGGGAGAGGACTTGTGTGCAAAGTGGGAAAACCCGCTGTATGGAGCACGGCAGCTCTGCCAGCACACAGACAACTCTGGAGAGAATCCAGATCCACCCTGGGGCAGCCGACATTTCAATCGAGGTCTTTGTAAACAGAGTTACACAAAAACAAGATGTGAATGTCCCTACTTCTACTGTTCACTGAGAGCCTGAGCACAGCCCCAGGGCTGGGGAGCTGGCCACAGCACTACACATCCCCTGGACTTGCCTTTGGGAGCAGCAGGTTAAACAGAGCATGGGACACATGAGCTGCTGGAGACACTTGCTGGACCTGCAGCTGCCCTTCCCTCCGAGGCAGACACTGCTACCTCTGCAAACCTTCACCTGAGAGCAGCTTCCAGCCTCACCTCTGTCCTGGCATCGACAGGTTACCTCAACCCTCTGCTCGCTCCTGCAATAGCCCTGTCCTGCTCCGGTCCCAGCCCAGGAGTGGAGACACAAAGGAGGACACCAGGGAGTGTTCCCCTTTCCCTGCAGCTTCTGCTGCCAAGGTCACACATCCAAGTTCAATAAAGCCTTTCACAGGTGGGCTGGCATTTCTCTGCACATGGATTTTTTACTCATCCTTTTCATCTGGGTAATTTATCCCCCTTTCCCCAACACAGCTTTAAATTGAGTTCACAGCAGGATCTTGGCTCTGGAGCAAAGAACCAAACACCATCAGCTTCCCCAGGCAGGGACCCCACAGAGAGCTCCTGGGCAAGTGCTGTGCCTGGCCACATCGTGGCTCCTTGTGTCCCACCGTGCATCTCCTGCTTCTCTCGCAGCCCCCCCCCAAGGCAGGGCAGGAGCCACTCGAGCTGCCAGGGCAGCACAGTTTGGCACAACCTGGGGCTGGTGACACACAGACCTGGTGAGCCCCAGTTCCCCGCCAGCTCCTGCCACGTGGCTCAGGATCAGGCCAAGCACAGCCACCCCCATCACCCCTTTTCCAAGCAGCCCTCCAGGGAGCAAGAGGCTGGGGCAGGACACCCCCATGCACCAAGGCATGGAAGAGCAGGAGCTGCTGCTGCTTTCCTCTCCACTCAGAGTCACCAGGAAAAGCCCACGCTTCTGCTGCCCGAGCATATTTGATTCTTCTGCTAACCTGACCTTATTTAGTTCATTATAAGCCCCCAGGACATTGCAACTGTAACTTAAAAGGAAAAAGAAAAAAAAATAGCCTAACAAAAACACAAACCTTTTCTCTGATCAATAGTGCAGGCAACTGGAAAAGGTATAATTCAATTTGTCAGCACACAGTTATTAGTTACTGTGATGGAGCCCTTCCTCCCAGCCCCGCTTCCCTTGATGCTCCCAACGCTGCTGGCCCCGGGGCTGGGGAGCAGCCCACGATGTGACATGGAACCAGGGCAGAGCTGAGACCCAGCACAGCCACACAGGAGCTAACGGAGTTGTGACCTGTGGCTTCACTGCACCTGGGAGAGGGAAAAGGCAAGGAGATAGAAGTTCCTATGTCAAAGGCAGTGCTGACTGTTCCTCGTCCTTCCATCGGCTTTGCGAACTCCCCTCCTGGGGCACACACAGTGTTTAGGGGCTCCCACACATCCATCCTCTCCATTAAACGCCACTGCTCTTCCCAAGCATGTCAGTCCTGCCGTGCTGCACCCCTTTGGGATGCTAATAAAGCCACATCCATTCTCAGCAAGAACCACGCAGGAGACTGGTCCTGCACAAGTGCACTAAAGCTCCTCCCTTCCTTTCTCCAAGGGGCGGCAGGAGCCAAAAGAGGGGAGAGAGCCAGTGTCCCTACAGGGCTCTGCTGTGGACCAGCTTGTGGCCAGCAAGAGACCGGCAGGAAGGGAAACATGCCAGGGCATGCATGGCCTCAGAGGAAATCAATTACCACAGGAAGCAAGGGGCCAGAGGCCTTGGGGAGCCTTATCACACACCTTCCACAGCTCTCCATTAGCAGTCTAGCCTGAAATTACCTCCCCTTGCTCCCAAGAGCAGTGAAAGTGGAGGGCAAAGATGCAGAGCCATGGGTAGGTGTGAATACCAATGGCTTCTGTGCGTGCTGATCCTCCTTGTCCATCCCTTGGCACACTGCCTCCTGAACCACTGGCCCCAAGAGCCATCATGGAGCCGAGAGTGGCCATCAGTCTCCACGGCACTGCCTGAACCCCTGAGAAAGAGGCACTTCCAGCAACACTCAGCTCAGCTCCCTCCCTGCTCTCCTCCCCCAACTCCTTCATCAGGGAAACCTCCAGATATGCATCCAGAGATGTCTCTTTCCATTTGTTGATGTCGACAGGCATATCACACACACATTCATTATTTAATCTACCTTTGAATTGGGCTAAATAGTTCTAACGATAATTACGGAGCATTTGTATTTATAGAAAACCGTCATGCACTATCTGCATCCACACAGATAATGCCGCTGTGATCTATAAATACATAAGGGATGGTGTGGGAAGGCAGACGATGCTTCCAGTCGCCATGAAATGCAAAATGCACGGATGGCCTCACTACACAGGGAGCTATTACGGTTCCTCTCCTTCGGATCACGCCACAAACAGAGCTGAGGTGCAGCTGAGCAGCCACACAGCATCGCAGGGACAAGGATGGGGGCAGGAGCACACCTGCCATGGGGAACAGCAAGGCCAGAGCAGCAGAAGACCAGCCACAGGGATGCAGGACAGGGAGGGGCTCAAAGGGAGCAGGAGCAGAGGGAAAGGGGATGTGCTCAGTGCTGCCTGGCACAAAGGCTCAGAGCCCTGGAGGGCAAGCAGAGCCTGAGCTGGGAAGCAGCATGGAAGGAGAGAAGGAAGAGAGGGAGGACTCGCTGCTCCTCTTCCCACAGCAATAAAAGTTTTACAGCAGCGTAGCCAGCACTTATGATTTTATTGCCAGCATTACAGAGGTAGAGCTTCTCCAAGCCCCAGCCCCTGGAGTCAAGTTAAGACACAGGAAGCTTGGCTTTCATAAGAAACTGAAGGAAGAGGAAAGAGGCCAGCACTCCCGCCTGCGCAGGAACGCTGAGGAACGTGCAAACACCCAGCTCCAACTCCAGGCAGCAAATAAAGCAAAGCCAATATTTTAAAATTTACCTGTTTTTAAAATGATTTTATGCCTCTGGAGTGAAGGCGTGCAGAGAGCAGGGAGCTGGACAGTCCTGTGATTTGGGAGGACTTGCAAGAGGCAGCATTAGCACTACCTTGGTGAGAGTCTCTGTACACATCCTTGTGGTCCCTGTCCACCTCCCCCAACCTCAAAATCTTTTGGCATTTCTCAGGCTTTAATTCCCTGCTGGCACAGAGGCCTAGCTCAAGTGTGATGCAGAGACACCCCAAATGAGCCATGAAGCCATTTCACAGGTGAGCTCCAGAAGGGCAGGACCATATGGAATGCTGCTCAGCACAGGATCAGGTACACTGCCTGTGCCCACACAGGCACACACACAAATTACAAGTACTTCTATTGCATTAGTGCCTGGAAATTTCATTCCAGTCATATCCTATTCAGTGAGATGCTGCACAGATACAAGACCAAGCAGCATTTTTTTTTTACCTAGAGAGAAAAGCTGGTTTTCTCTGCATATTGGTTTAAAGCAAACACAGCCAGAGGCTGCACATGCCTGAGTAATGGCCCGTGACCGTGCCAGTGAGGAGGGGAGAGATGACAGTGCCGAACCCAGGCTCATTGGCTTTGAGATCTCCTTGTGCTGCCCCGGCAGTGGATCCACCCAACCCTGCTCTACAGAGACCGTCCTGCACAGGAGGAAGAGCCCAATCCAGGCCCTGGCTTTCTTCAGTTTAGGGCTTTGCATCGCCTGTTTCCCATTGCTAATTTGTAAGCAAATATTTGGCCATCTGGCAGCTCTGTCCAGCGGGCAGCAAAGCGAACCGCTTGGCTTTGCTGCGGAAAGGGCGAAGCTGACATTAAACTTCTTTCCCCGAATGCCGGGCACCCCCTTCCGACACAGCTTCCACCATTTGGCAAACCACTCCTCCGCCATCTGCCTGGAGAACGCTCCAAAGGGCATGGAGCCTGCTAAATATAGCCGAGAAGCTTAGCAAACATTTGCAGCCAGTCTGAGAAGGCTTCTCTCAAAGTTACATCTTCCCCGGCCCATCTCCCTTGCCTGTGACATCTCAGATATCCTTAAACCACCTCTGAGTTTTTTAGTCCCATTTCCTCTTTGGAGCCTTTCCCTTCCCCATTCCCTTCTCACTACCACTCTGCACCTCTACTTTTACAGTTGATTTCTCCTAACACTTCCCTTCACGCTCGGAGGAGGGCTCTAGATGATGCCAGTGCTCCTTTCCCAGCCCACAGATCCTCAGACGCAGAGTGGGAGATTGCAGAGCCCGTGGGCTGACTCTGCATTCGCTTTTCCAGGATCAACTTCTGCACGCAACACCCCAACTTCCACTGACAGCCCCATACAACTGACATAGGGTGCACACCATGCCGGCACGGGCTCCCCTCTCTCTCTGGTGGCCCAGCAGCCAGCAGCAGGCTGATCTTCCCACCTCTGCCTCAGTAGCTCACCTTCTGACATGAAGTACAGGCAGTGCTACAAGCCCTGACCTTCGCATCTATCCACAGCTTATCAGTCCCTTACTCCTCTTTTTCCAGGAAGGTACAAGGCCAGCTGCCTCCTCTCTGGCCCAATTTTAACCTTTCCCACCAAGAACAGGGACCAGGAGCAGTATCCCTCATAGCACAACTGACCTGCTAAGAATGAGGAAACCTACTGCAGTGTTGGGCTGAACCACACTTACAGACTTCAGGCAGCTTGATCCCATCATATCTGTTCCCGGGAAAAGGAAGAGCTGTCTACTTGTGTTTTATCATGACAAACAAACAGCACGGAGAAAGAAAACAATCACCCATCATCCTGGGCACGGACAAACTCGGCACGAAGAGCCCTTGCTGCTGTATAGGGCTGTTAACAATGCAGCACCTGGAGTTTCCTCCTGGGGAAGCAGAGAAAGGGAAAAAACCCTCAGGAAAACAAACCCCCTTTAACAATGAACTCTCATGTTCAGTCACACGTGAAAGACGGGAGAAGGGGAGAGGAGAGAGAGAGAGAAAGGGAAGGAGGAGAGACAACAGAAGACAGAGTACTATTTCCTCTTCAAATATTTATTTTCAGGTCTGCCTTGGAGTGCTGCTTATTGAGATACAGAGCCTTGCTGTCCTGCAGCGTGTAAGCTACTGCTGCACGTGTTCATGGCACTGCTTTAACTGGATGGCCAGAGCCACTGGGAATTCCCATCACCCAGTGCCAGACCCCACAGAGGGCAGCTCTCCTTTGGGTCCCACTCACCCCCAGGCATCCCACCATGCTCTCCAGCTCTCCATCCTGAGCCCAGCACCAGGCATCTTTACCTCTTCTAGTGCTGTGCTTGACTCTGTCTGGGACCTCAGAACACACACTTCAGCTCCAACCCTCGCTTTCTGGCCAAGGCACAAGACAGGCTTGGAGCTGGGGCCTTGAACTGGCACTCCTCTGTATTTTGAACTCCTTCAGTACTCACCACTGTCCTCAGGAGCAGCAGAGGTGGCCTGCATGGAGATGGGAGACTCTCCAGCCAGTTATTCAGGTGAGCTGAAAATAGTGACCAAAGCAAGGTGGCAGTGAGCACCAGCCTGCTGGAAGTGACAGATCTTGGAGGAGAGCCAGAGCTGACATGCTGATCACAGACAGCAATTAAGAAATTAAGCTATCAGAGAAGCTTTTTGAGAGGGATGAGTGTCTGTGGTTTGGTCAGATGCCAGAGCAGGTCAATAACATTTGTCCTTCCCACTGCAGATGGAGATCCTCCTCCACCCCTGATCCCGACACGGTGGCACAGCTCCCTCCTCCCACCACACACCACAGAGGAGCAGAGAGGGAGAACATCAGGACTCTGCAAAGCAGTGACAGAGAGGAGAGGGCTTGGACAGAAACCACCTGGAGAACTCAGACCTGGCAAAACCAGCTTCACCTACCCCTGAACTGCAACCCCAGCTACAGCATCCTGATCCTGAAACACATCCCTTCTGCAGGGAAGGATGGGAATCTTCAGCAATGCTCCTAGAGCAGACACCAGGGGCCATTCCCCACACAGCCTATGTCCTCTGGGCAAGAGAAACACCGTGGACAAGGACAGCCATGGCCAGGATACGCTACCATGGACCGCGCGGTGCTGCATGTGTGCAGCCAGATTAGTCCTCAAGGTAGATAGTGAAAGCACCCCATCCATTCACTGTCTCAATCACTTCCATCCTCTAAATGATGAGGCCTGTGGGTCATTGGGAAAATCCTTCACTCTGCTAGAACCCCTGATTATTCCCATCTCCTGCACAGCTCGGCTCCACACGCCAAGTACCAGAAACCAGCACAGGAAGAGCGCACCTGCTCTGCAGTAAGCTCACAGCCTCTCCCTGGCCACTAAATTACATGTCTTGAAATGGGAAAAACTGTGTTTCCTTCTCCAAAAGACTGCTGGGAACCCCACGGAGGGAACCCCAGCTGTGTCACACACCTGAGTAGGATGGACTCATCCCCACACCTCTCCTGGAGCAGCACACACAGCACTGGCATTGCAAACACCATGTTCTTCTCCCCATCCTGGGTCTCAGTGGTGTTTCTCTGACACCCTCCCAAGCGCAGCCTCGTGTGTGTGTGCACATCTGCACTTGCATGCCTGCAGCCACACACAGACAGCTTCCTCTCTGTGCCAGGCCTGAGAAATATTGATTTCTTTCCCCCTGCAATATTTCGCTTGGCTGAGCAGATTTAGAATTGAAGAGTCAGATTCTGCCTAGAGACCAGAACCATATTTAATTCCACGGTTTAAGAAGCCCTGGAGCAGGTTATTCTTATTTTAAACTACTAGTGCATTTAAAAGCAAGTGACATTTCAGGGGGATGGGGTGGGAGATGGCTGGTGGCCTCTGCCTCAGTCCAGCCAGTGCTGGGAAGAGTTTTGCAGCTCTGCTGCTGCTGCATCCCCACAGCCCCATCAGCTGCTCTGCTTGTGCTAATGAGAGGTGAGGGGTGGTGGCGAGCTCCCCAGCAAAGCCCAGGAGACCTGCTTCCATGTCTTTCTAACTGAGGAGAAATGAGGGGAAAAAAGAGAGCAGAGAAAGGCAAGGTGTGAAAACCTCTGATGAAAATTGCTCGGTGCATTGAGGTTTCAGGATTCATATTGCCTGTACCTGTACCAGGCTCTGCTCGTGGAGCCAAGGCCTCACTAAGGAGAAATATGCAGATAGAGAACAAAGACATGGTGCCTTGGCCAGAGGATGATCCCTCACGGGGCCTGATCATGGAGCAGCGCTGCTGGAGGCAGAGCCACCCTCATCCACCTCCTAGACAAACACACCCTCCTGGTTGCTGGAAAGTCAGCACAGCCACTACTCTCCAAAAGCACACAGCCTCAGCACAGACTTCCAGAGGAGATGCAGTGGACTTTTAAGGGAGAAGCGGTGAATACAATAGCAAAGGCTTGCCCGAAGCATCTGTGAGCCTCTGGGCAGATGAGCATATGCATTATCACCTCCAAGCCACACAGAGCATGTCTGCTACCCAACACAGTGGCAGAAAAAAGCCAAGTGTCCCTCGGATGAAGGGTCCAGCTCAACAGGAAGGGGTCCAGGTGACATAAGCCCTGCCAAGGAATGGGCAAAGGCATACTGGAGAAGAGGAAGGGAAACACAGATCCCTACACACTGCTGATCTCCTCACATCACATCTCCAAGGACTTGCAGCACAGGTTCAGCTACACAGCTGTCACCCTGCCCTGGCTAAAGTGGTCTGAGCATGCAAGCATCCACTGTCCCCTCTGCCTAAGGCACCATCTCCAGGTCCCTGCTAGTTCCAGCCAGTGGTCATCCCCCAGTGGCCCCACAACATGCCCACAGAGTGACAGGCAGACAGAGATGCTCTTCACAGCCTCTAAATAATGGAGATGAAGACACTGGGTGCCAGACACCTCAAGGGCGCTCTGGTACGTGTGTGCCCATGTGCACACACATGTCACTGAGCAAGAAGAGATCCCTGACATGACAGTGCTGCTCCCAAGGCCCCTGCAGCAGGCTCGGCTGGGCTGCCGTGAGCTCCTGATCATGCTGGGAAGGCAGAGCACCAGAGAGCTGCTCCCCCGGCTGGGAGTCGGGCCCAGCAGGGCTGAGGTTGCCAGCCTGGGAGCTACAGTTCCGCAGGAGCCATGATTCACAGCAGGGTAAGCTGCGGGCTCCAGGGGCTGCGGCAGGGCCGGGACAGCTGTGGTGCGGGGAGATGGAGCGCCCGCCGCAGCAGCCATGCATTAGCTCGCTGCGGTCGGCCCTGACACTGCACCCTCTTAGCTGTGGCATTGTATTTTGACTGAAGCAGACAAGCAGGGGAATGAAAATGGATCCTTTTATGTAAGCTCCCTGCACACACTGTAACAGCTCTTGACATCTTTGCCCAGCTCTGCTCCTCGCTGGTGCTCACGTACAGGCCAAGCTAGGATTGCACAGGGATTGCAAACTGCTCCTAGCACTGAAAGTGTCTATTTGGGCACTGGGCTAACACCCCACAGGGACACAGGCAGAGTGTGCCTTGCTCAGGAATGGAACAAGAAGCCTGGTTTAGACCTGGTGCTCAGCTGGCTGGTGCCAAAGGCTGCAAGTACTGATGCCATGGAGCTTCCAGCATAAGCAGGTCCAGCTTAATCTCAAGCTGGTATCATTTACCTGGATAGTACCAGGCACATGCAGCTCCAGCAAGACTTGGTGAGTTCAGTATACAACAGGGCCAGGGCTGCTGCAAGTTTGGATGCAAGAAGGTCACATATGGGGGGCTGTGTAGGGACCCATTGCGCCTGGGGAAAGGTCTGACTGAGGAGGAGACAGGAGGAACGGATGAGCACAACTAGCTGTTGGTAAAAGCCACAGCTGTGAAAGCACACTACCATTAGTGTAATTATTGCAATTACTATCTTTTCATATTTTTGACAATTCAGTAAGAATTAGCTTAACAGAAGAAAACACTTTCTGTTAAATGCTGGTGAATCTAAAACATAGAGAAGCAAAATGACATTTCACTTTACATCTGGACACTTCCAAGGATTTACCCAGTTCTCAAAAATAAAAGTGAAGAAACTTCCCAACCAAAGTTTTCTTTCTAAAGGAAAGCAGTAATTACTTCATAGAGAAAACAGCACAATGAAACCCTGGGAAACTATCCTTCTTCTGCTTTTCTGCCCCAAGCAAACAATTCAGCAAAACAGAGGCAGGTCTCTGGGGACATGGTGTAGCAGTGGGCTTGGCAGTGGTGCATTAGTGGTTGGACTCAATGATCTCAGAGGTATTTTCCAACCTAAACAATTCGGTGATATCTTGTCCTGATCTGCTGCGACTGGCTGGTGTCACCAGAGCTACCGACAGCTTTGGCACATGGGTGCAGCTGGGTATTCCTCCTCCTTCCCCCATCCACCCAGAGAACCAGCACAGGCAATAAACACCCATAATGAAATGGCTTTAAAGAACAAAGCGTAGATAAGGACAAAATTGGAAAGAATGAAAAAGAAATATATAAAAATAGCCAAAAAAGCGCACTGCAATTAGCTAAACTGTTAAACGACTAAAAAGGTATTAAGTAAAGTTTCCTGAATGTCAGGTTGACACAGTTTTCTTATGTTCAGGCAAGGAAATGAGTCCCCTGAGTAAATCTCCCTGCTCTGGGGCTGGGCATTAAAGGCTTTCTGGTGGATGTGGCCGGCTGAGGTCCCTTTGATCTGGGCTGCTGGATGCAGCTCACATCTCCCAGCCAATGTAGCCCTGAACACAACCCCTCCTTCCCACATCCACACCCTGGGGACAGCACTGCAGGGCTGGCCAAAGCCGGGGCTCCACGGGGACAGGGAAGCTGAGCCTCTCCAATGCCATCCAAATGCTCCCAGCGGGTCTTTTCATCAGGGTGCCTGTACATCCTGGTTTGCCGTTTCTCCTCCAAGTAGGACAAAGCAGCAGGGCTGCTCTCTGTCACACCTCCACTTTCACCTCTCCCGCAGGCACCAGCAGCAATTTTCCCTCTCTGGGGAAAGCAGCTTTCTTTAGCAGCGTGTTACCTGTCAAAGGCTCTTCCCTCAGTGCCTCCCAAAGCAAGTGAAACCTTCCTTTTTGGGAATGAGGGGAATGCTCCCTCCTGTGGCAAACAGTGCCAGCCCCGCTTCCTGGTGTGAGAAGCCCCAAAAGGGGCCTGGCTCCCTCAAACTCCCTGGACCTACAGAACAAACATCCAAGCTGCTCAGAAGCACCACACAGGCTGGTGACATTACTTCCTGCCTGCAAGGTCATTTATGGGAGATAACTATGGATCCAGAGATGTGTACACATATGTATGTATTTCTGTAATTCTCCTGTGCTTTGTATATAATAATAAATATATAACCCAGGAACTTAACCAGTGAGGTACCGACAAAGCCATCAAACGAAGCAATTTGTCTCAGACAACTGCCTGAGCTGCCTCCGATGTCGCTGTCTCACCACTGACAATAAGAGGCTCTTAAGTGTCCTGAAATTGTACTGCAAGCTCCCCAGTGCTCTCACCTCCGCCTTCCTTCCTCTCCCTCAAGCTCCTTCCCGTGTTTCTCCAGCAAAACACTTTCTTACGCAAATAAACATGCAGGGAGGCACAAAAGGCATTTTGTCTAGGATTTCAACACAACTACGTTATTTCTCATTCAAATATTCAGCTGTATCCTTCAGAGATCAAAAGCACAGCACTGAAACGAGGTGAAGCACAAACATCCC
Organism: Corvus cornix cornix; assembly: GCF_000738735.6. NCBI lineage: Eukaryota > Metazoa > Chordata > Aves > Passeriformes > Corvidae > Corvus > Corvus cornix. Next base: position 18,365,984 of record NC_046340.1, read on the forward strand.
AAGCCAATAGCTCAAGCTTCCCTTTCATTCTGTTCTGGCTAAGGAAGCAGATGAGAAATCCATCACTGTGGTGGCTCCCAGGTGTCACAGGCCCAGGACTCCTGTGCCCACAGGTACAGCTCTCTCACAACCCCCATCCCTGCACAGACCCCTACCCTGCCAGTGATTATATTAACGGCCATTAAAGCCTTTATGAGCACTGCCTGTACAACCAGCAGGTGACCTACATGCTGCGAGGTCTCCAGGGAGGTGCAAGCTCAGGCTGGCATAGCCTGGACCAACTGGAGAAGGCTCGCTGCTCCCAGATAGCTGGAGTGGGGTCTGGCCCAGGGAAGGGTCACCCTGTGCTGCACCAGCACCCAGGGAAGCCACAACCCACTGCACAGCATGCTCCAGCACAATCCGCACTGAAGCATCCCTGCCACCTTCACATAGGGGAGCCATAAAGGGAGGAATGGATAAAGCATAACCTTGACCCAAAACATGCCCACAAGCCCCTCCTGCACCCCTACCTTTCAGCCAGAGACCACACCTGTACTGCACCACAGGCTCAGATTTGTTAACAGGGTCCAGCTTTGCTGCACAACCACCTCTGTGACTGCTGCCCACCTTCCATCCCAAACAGCCTTTCCCCATGGGAATGTGTTGGGGCACCAGGGCTGAGCCCCAGCAGCTGCCCACTGCTCTCCTTACCTCAGTGAGGACGGTGCTTAGCAGGAACCATGGGCTGGGGCATGTTTACTGTATAATATATGAACTCGTACCAGTTTTATAAGCCCCTCCTGGCTCAAATCACATTGTAATTCTGAACAGTCTTAAACTCATTTAAATCCTAATAAAAACACCGCCCTGCATTTGCATTCGCTGCTTGCAGGTCCCTGCGGCTGTTGTGACAGCGGTTCCCGTGGAATTGGTAATGCTTGGATGCTGCACACCGGAAGCCATCCCTCACAGGAGAGGTCAGGACACACATTTAACAGGACAATTAAAAACACAGATGCAGGAAATGGACCTCCAGACTGACCCAGGATGATTGGCAGAGCAGTTGTGTGTCAAAGCTTTCACAGTAATGCAGGAGAGCAGCAGCACCAGTGTGGAAACCTCGGTGTCCCACCTCCTCTGGAATCCCAGAGGAGACCCAGGCCAGGTACGTGAATACATAGGCACAAAGCACCTGCAGACAGCACCATGAGGGGGTTTAAAAGAGAACAGAGAATGACTAATGAAGCACCAGCAAACAAGGCTGCACACGCTGTGGGAAATGTATGCATGAACCACACAGGTGCCCTGGGGCAGGTGGGGACAGACCCAGCAGGAGCCTGCCCTGGTTGCCCACAGTGTGCTACAGACATGGGGGGGTTGCTGCCACAGTTTGGGGGCACATCACACCCCAGGGAGGGCACTGGGGCTGCATCTCAGCACACCCTCCACCCCAGGGCCACCAGCACAAAGTTCCCTTCTTACCCTTCCCTCCCAAACACAGACCAGCTGTGCTCCAGCTGTGCCCCAGCTGTGCCAGAGAATGCAGTGAGGGGCTGGTTGATGGCCCCATGAGGCCCAGCTCCCCTCACCAAGCCCACACAGCTCTCCCAGCCCACCATAGGCACAGCAGCACTGACTCACGCCCTGCCCATGGTCTCCTTTCCCCAGCTCTGCTGTCCCACTGTTCTCTGCTCCACAGCCTCTTGCCTCTCCCTCCAAGTTCAGCCCTGCTCCATTCCCATCCCTCTGCCCCGCTCGCCCTCCTCGGCACTTGTCCAGTGCTTTATGCTTGCCTGGTTTTGGCAGGGACATTAATAGGCTCCCCTGAAACAGTGAGATTATGAGCTATACCCATCCAGCTACAGAAATACTAATTATTAGTAACTGTATGAGATAAATGGAAATATCAATGATGAAAGTCAATATTATTGCCTTCTTTGTTCCTGTTTGTTTTATTTGTAGATGAAAGGACCACTCAGGCCGTCTCCCCAGGATGTGGCCGGGAGCTGGAACAGCTCCTCTTGGCAGGCTCATCCAGAGCTGTGCTCCAATAAGAAATCATACTGCGCGTATGCTTGCAAAGGGCTCTCTAAATCAGCAGCCCTCAAAAGCAGGAATTGTCTTTGATTGATTCATAAAACTGGAGCTGCTTCCATTCCCTGCTCCAGAACCAAGCAAGGGAGGATTTAAGGAAGGGAGAAGGTGTAGTGTGGGTGGAAGTGATTAATTGTGGAACATGGCACGGCAGTGGGAACGCTCCTCGGTTTGGCTGGGTTTGATGCTCATGCCTTCATCCTCCTCACATGGTGGTTTAGGCACCAAGATGGGAACCAAGGACCCCTCCCAGGCTCTGGCAGAGATTCTCAGGCAAGTCCCAGGGCCCTGCTGTGGCCGGGTGAGCACTTAAAACATCAACATTGCCTTAATCAGCAAGTCTGCTCCCTCCGCATGTTCTGAGTCAGAGCTGCTGATTCTGGTGACAAGAGACTTTTTTTTTAAGCCCTATTAGCCTCGAAGAGCTAACACAGCTAAGAGCAAGTGAATGGGATGCTAATTTTGGATCACACCTAACAGCACTGGGAGAGCACTTCCAGAGCAGCCTGTCTCCACAGGCAAGCCACGTGCTCCCCACAGCCATGGGGAGGCAGGACACAGCCAGGAGGGTGCTGTGGGGTGCACCAGGGACATTATTCTTGGTCCTAATATACCCTAATACATCATTAAACTGCCTCCATTCCCTTCCAAGCACCCAGTCCACCAGCAGCAAATATTCATGGGAACAAACCAGCCCTCTGACTCCCAACTTGCCCACCTCCAAGGGTCAGTGCAGTGAGCACCTCCCTGCAGTGAATACAAAGCATCCCAGCCCCTCAGTGCTAACCAGGACAAGCACTCCTGCTGCCTCTCTCCATGTGCAATGAGATCAAGAGAAGTGGAAGCCTTGCAGGAATAATTAGAACAGTCTTTAAAAAGCAGTCAGCCCATCCTGAATATTTCATGGAAGGTAATTTTTTTTTTTTTTTTTAAGCTGCTTTAAAACCCCTCCTTGCCCCTTGGTGCATGTCAGGGTGCAATTAAGCAGAAAATATCAGCGCATAAACCCAAAGAAACAAACTGCCATGCACACCCACCTCCACTCTCGCTTCCTCCCTGTGGTTAACATTGATGTAACATCCCAAAGCTGTGTGTGCACGATACAATCTCCCACCCAAGACAAGGGAGAGCTGGCTCAACTGCTAGAAAACCTCAGAAGCCTCCCAGTCTCAAACACCGTGCCCAGATTCCTGCCACAAAGAGTCCCTAATGGTCCCCACCAAAGCTCAGGCTGGAAAGCCCTGAGCATTAGGCACTCTGCATGAGATCCCACCAGTGGGCTCTGCAGAGCTGCTGGACCATGGATGGTGGCATCCAGCTTTGCCCCATGGGCCGGCACCCTTGGGCTGGGCAGCCTGGCTCCCTGCCTGGCTTAGTAGATTTTTGCACTATTAGGAATTATTTTATAACAGAAAAATCTCTTAATAGCTTTGTCAGCCCTTGGAGGGAGATGTTTGAGAAGAAACCTGTTTTAATCCATAGAGTCAGGTGGGAACCAGGTAAGGCATAGAACAGAAATTCAGGGCTTCCCTTGGCCCTACTGGGGTGAAGAAGCCAACCTTCCAAAAGAGACCACAGACACCTCTCCTTCTGTGACATTTCTTCCTTCAGCCCGGTTATCTCTCTCCCAAGCTCTCCCAGTCACCCTGTTTAACCACAGCATCTGGGTCAGCTTAAGACAAGAGTGGCCCTGGTGTCCCCACTGTCTCTGGGAGCAGCCCCAACACTGCTGCCACTCCTACATATCCCTCCTTGTGGGGACACCATGCTTTTGATGTAACCCTGATGCTGAAAGCTTGCTTTTCAATACTGAAAATCCAAGACACTCCACAGGGGCTTAGTGGAAACCCTGCTGCAAGTCTGTGGCCACATCACCAGAGCCAGCAACACCGGAGAGGATGGGGGATTTTCTGGGAGCATTTATGGCACATGCATTCAGAGAGGAAGAGAAACATCCCTCAGAAACCACAGCAGCTCAAAGATCTGCTCAGTTTAAACACTAAAAATTCATGCATTAAAAATCCACTCAGGCTCAGAACTAAATAAAGCCTCTGACCACATCATCCAGCCCAAGGTTTGCAGGCTCCTTGGGGAGAGGGTTTATGTGCCTACTAGATGCTCAGGCTGAGATCCCTGCTCCCCTCCAAGCTTTTGGGCAGGGCAAGAGTCCGTGGGGTGTTTGGGACCCCAGTTGTGCCTGGCTGCTCTCTTCTTGCACTACTTAGTGGACAGAGCAGCCTGAGAAACTGACCACACCCCCCCTCCATTATACCAAATTCTCTAGGAAATAACTTTTCTCATTTTCTCAAAGGAAAAAGCAGAAGGAAAACCAAAACCACCTCATTTTCTAAATACTGTCCTTAGGAAAAGCTTTTGGTTTTTGCAAAGAGCGCTCTGGAAGAAAATACCTAAATCCAAACATAGAGCAGATGGCTCTTGGTGCTTATATTTTCAGGGAGGACTTTAACCAGCAGGATCATTTCCCAGAAGAATTTTGTTTTAAGAGAAAAATCACTAAAAATAAATGCATTTCAGAGCTTGCTGTTGAAAAGGTATTTTGATAGAAAACTGCTATTTCCATGGTCCCTCTACTTGCTCTGTCAGCCCTGACACAGTGGGAGCTCCTCCTCAGAGCATCCTTCACACACAGCTTCTCCCAGGGTCCAATCCACACAGAGCACCTGTGGGAGCAAGGAGGGACGGGCGTCTGGGCTCATTCCTGATTACCATAAAACGGGAAACAGCAACAAGGAGCTACAAATACCTCTCTGCAAAGCTGCAAACGCCTCTCCACAAGCTCCTCTCACACAGGAATGTGAGGCAAGGTAAGGACAGGTCCCTTTTTTGCATGCACCAGGTTGAGCCTATGCAGCCTGCTCTTTGCTTGGAGGAAAGAACAACGTAAGGGAGAAATTGTGTATCTGAGTGTGAAAGAGTTCTGCATCATTGTTTGGATTCTCTTTTCCCTGAAACAGGCATGGAACACTTCCCCTGGGCAATTCCAAGTGAGCCCCTGAGCTCTGCCCCAGGTCGAAGTGCCCCACCCAGTGCCACCACTCCTGTCAAACAGGGATCCCAGCACATGCCTCCATCTCCTACTACCTTGGACAACATCCCCAGTTTCAACAAACCCTCCTACAGTTGTGGCAGATGAAAGATGCTTGAATCATCTTAATTTTTTTCTTTTCATTAGGAAAGCAAATTCTGCTCTTCACTGAGAGATCCTTTTTATTCTCTCTTGAGGACTGACATCCTGGGAAATTGCCTCAGCCCAGTCAGCTCTGATGTTTGCTGTCTCATGCATCTCCTGCATCAGGCTGACAGCTCACAGATTTCAGCTGAGGATGGGGATGTGCAGAACAAGCCAAAACCCGCTCCTGTCTCTTTTAACTGTCCCAGCAAGAGTGCTGGGAGGAGGCTGAGCTGGGGGAGAGTGTGCAGAAGCCGTGCAACAGCAAATAGAGACATCTCTAAAAACACTGCTTTTCAAGAACCCTCTCGCCCGCCCTCTCCTGGAAGATAAAACTACTCCTGCCCAGCATTCCCAAGCTGCAGCGTCTGGCTGTCCACGCTGAATCACTCCATGTGGGCAGTGTTTGTCCCTCCCTGATGTAACATGAGTTGGAGCAAACCCACCTAAGCAGAGCCAACACGACCCTATCACAAAGCCCTTTCTCAGAAGTACCACCATCTAAACAGTCATTTTAGAGGCCTCTCCCCCGGTAAAACACTCCCCTGTGCCGGCATGATGGATTGAACATTTCCCACCTGCCCCAGATCCTAGCTGGAAGCTACACTGCCTCACCCTCACCAGGAGGGCTGGGAAGCCGCCCCAGACTAAGAGGGAAGGAAAAGGCATTTTTACCACGCTTTTGGCAATAGAAACCAGTCCAGCCCTGGACTCAGCACAACAAATGCACGTGAGTGTCATACACATCAATGCTCCGAGCTCGGGTGCACCTACCTGGGTCAGATGAAGGCAGGATGCTGGGGGATCAGATGCCAGGTGTGCACTGGGCTTTGGCCTCTCCTCTGCTTTCCACTCATGCACTGTGAGCAAAATGAAACCAAAATCAGGGCTTTAATCCTGGCATTTCAGAGGCAAGCAGGAGAGAAATTAAAAAGCTGTGAATGCTTTTCCCTCTCTCCTTCCCAAAACTGAGCTCAGGCAAGCTTAATCTTCATCCAAGCTGATATTTAAAAGTTATAAATCAGGCTGTAACAGACAGAAAAACACAACTACCAAAATTTAGTGGCTCTGCTGCTGGAAGGCCCAAAATGAACTGCTTAAGAGAGCCATTTTCCCACGGAAATAGAGCAGGTCTGTACTTAGTAGAGCATTGATCTGCTGACAGCTACCAGGACAGATTTGGGCCAGAGCACTTGGGAATCATTTACAGTGATCTCTGAAGAAGCACATGCATGCAAAATCCCTTGGAAAAACACTGTTGTAAGGCAGTGCTGCAGCTGACTACGAGCCTAGATATCACTCACTGGCCAGCACAGGCTTACACCTCCTTCCATAAGCCTCCCCAGGCAGCTCAGTCCCTGGCTGCATCCCTGTATCCCAGCCAAATGCTTCAACAGAGGACAGGAACTGCAATACATCACCCAAGCACCAAGCTGTAAAAGGCTCTCGCAGCTCAGGACCCCCAAGCACAAGGCTCAGACTGGGGGACACTGCATCCCACAGACCCAGGGGGCTTGAGGGCTTTCCCATAGATGTACTGGGATTTGGAGACGCTGTGTTACAGCCAGGGTCAGCCCAAAACACTGCCACAAGTCCTGGGGACAACAGGCTGGGGCCTGAGAGATACCAGGAGCTCGGTCCAGCTGAGGGGTGCACAGGCTTCCAGCACTGGGGTGCCCCAATCTAGCCAACCTGGGGCTCCCTCCCACTGCCACCACAGCCGAGGCATGTGCTGGAGATAGAGGAGCTCAGCTGCAACCCTCCTGCAGGTGTGGAAAGAGGTGCCCCACATTCACCTCTTCTGCCAGAAACCATTTCCCATCACAATTTTTGCTGTTTCAGGAGATGAGGTCAAAGCAGGGGGATGTATTCCTCCTTTCTTGGCATAAAAAGGGATTTCTCTGAATCCCAAGCCACTCCACAAACAGGGGGCACAGAGGAGCCTCAAGGAGGTATGAACACTGCTGGAGGGGCTCCAGTCCCATGTGGGACTCTGTCTGTCTTCCCAGCACAGGGACACAGCATTGGGCTGGCCCAGAGCCTCTCCCCTGCCCACCAACTTTCCTGAAGCAGTTATCACCCCAGATAACCCAAGAAAAGCTAAAGCATCTTATTTCCACAGGTGTTGAGTGCTCTTGGCTCTCACTGGCTTCAAAGCCAGGTGTTGCTGCCCCAGCCCTTGGCTAATTCTCACCATCACAGGGCCCCCACACAAGCGCATGCCTTGGCGGACACATGGGCAGCGAGGGCACAGGTGAGGGGATGCAGTGCTTGCTCACCTGCCCAGCCCCCTTATGCACACAGCTCCTGCACAGACAGGACCTGTAACACCAGTTAATGGTTCCTTGGTGGGTTATTCCTGTTACTGCCTACTCCTCCTTACAAACTCATACATTAGCAGATCTTACAACAATCCCCAAAGCTACCAAAAAAACCCCTTCTGTGTCAAAACTGGGAGCATGAAAATGTCTCTACTTTAGGTGAACAGAACCTGCCCAATCATGCTTCAAAGGACATCTGAGGTCCTAACATTGCTCAAGAGCCTGCAGAAGGCATTGGAGAAATGGGAAATTACTTATTTGGTTTATTTTTTGCTTTCACACATCACTTATTTTAAAAGACTAAAAACATGTTTATGAGTTTAACATATTTAAATGGATCAAAATCTGTTCAGCAAGGATGGAAAACAACTCTCCCACCCCAAACTTCTTGTGGGCTGGGACCTGCTTTTCAATCTTCCACCCACAGCAAATATTTCAAATCCATTTTTAAACTGAAAGGCTGGGGACAGATCAGGGAGAGGACCTGTGTGGGGGGCTGTGCCACTGCTCTCCTCATCATCACCCCAAGCACCCCTTACCTCGAGTCACTCAGGGATACCTGGGCAAGGGATCAACTGGGAACAGGGGACAATACCGGCATCTGTGTATGGGGAGAGCATCCAGAGAAGATAAAATGAGAAGCTTTTCCTTCCTCCTCCTCCATCAGCAGCTTTCCACAAGGAGGATCAATGCAGCCCACTGTAACTGCACTGTTGTTCCATTTTTAATTAATGAAAGAAAAAACTAATCATTGAATTAAACTTCTCATTACTCCAGCTGAATACCCTCTAAGTAAATTTAATTACTGTACGAATCGGGTTTCTCCCTGCCTGTTTCATTAGCTACTGATAAAGATGGAGGGAGGGGGGAAAAGAGGGAGAAATGAAAACAGAGAAAGAGAATGGAAGGTGGGAATACTAAATGCAAACCCAGAGGTACATGATTCAGGAAATTTCAGTGGCTTCCAGTAAGGGCCTGGGGAAAGACCCTCCCAAAGCAGGGTGGAGGGATTCCCTGTGGGATAAACCCACAGGGACAAGGTCCTACCACCCTCTCCAGCATTGCCACTCACACCCTGAGGTCACAGCCACCCCTAAAACAGCCAACAGAAGTTTGGGCACACCTAGCTCCCCTCCAAACAAGGGCAGACACTGATTTCAGACCTGCAGCAGCCCTGATCCCTTCTGATCTCACGTATCTCTGAACAGCCAGTTTTTTCCTCTGCAACAAAGGCAGCAACCCTACAACACTTCAGCAGGGAGCCAGTGCTGACAGAAGCATGGGAGCACATGTGAACAGATCTCAAACACCTGCTGTCCCACCACCCTCCCAGACACCTGCCTGGAATGCTGTGTTTGAAGCCTTCCTGCTGGAGTGGGAGTCCTGCACGCCCAGGCTGGGGGGAGCCAGGATGTGCCAGCAGCACACACTCCTCCCAGGAAATCAGTGCAGGATGCCTTCCTGCAGCCCCCCGTGTTGCTGCACAGGTTTTGTTTATGGCTTGATTTTGGGGCTCTCCTATTCCTCTTCTATGATTCATCCCTCCATTCCTCCTTCCTGACAAAGGGCATGAGGCAGCACAGCCCCATTCCAAGGAGTCCAGCAGCACAGCCACAGCTCCCTTCCAACACTTGCCTCCACATCCAGCAGCTCTATGTGACTGGATAAGGTCACATTTGGGATAGACTGGGGGTGGAGAGGGTGTGGTAAATGAAAAGCACAGCTGTTTTCTCTCATGGGGTAGTCTCAGCTGAGCTGGGTGGTGGAAGTGCTACCCAGGTGCACTTCCTGCAGCCCCGTGGGGAGGGTCTTGTTCTCCCCCCAGTTCCTTCCTTCTCTCCTCCATCCCCAGAGTGGTTTCTCCTGTGCAAAGAGAGCTACAAAAACCTTCTGGGCAGACCAGAAGGTCCCTTCTGTTTCACATTTATCTCCCCAAACTGGACTTTCTCAAACACCAGATGGAGAAAACAGATAACAGGCACAGATGCTGCTCTGCAGGGAGGGAATGGCACTGGGTGAGACCTGCCATGCACCTCTGGCACCTGCACAGGTCCAGACACTGGGGCCACTCCCACAGCCTGGGAGGACGCTGACTCCAGGTGGGCTCAGCACAGCATGCTCTCCTCTCTAGCACAAGCTTTCTGCCGTAGCTAAAATTGGCTCCCACAGGCTCCTGCCATCACCAAAGTCATTCGTACAACATGTTCTGCCACCACAGGCTCTTCCCAAACTCCCACTCAAAAACCCCCATACTGTGTGTTATGGGCCCCACAGCTCCCACTCCCTCACACACTTGTCTTTTGACCCAGTGATTAAACAGAGAAAAGAAAGTAGTTCAGGATGACCAAAGTAATTTTTTTCTTTGCCAAATTTTAAAGCCCCGGTAATAATCTGGGGCTGAATGAAACATTTTGTTTGGGCTGAAGCTTTCACTTTGTTTGTAGGTGGCTTCCCCCCCACACTGAAAAAAAAAAAACCCTAGAAAAAATTCAAAATGAAATGTCATCTTGAAACAGATGGCTGAAAGGTTTCATTTTGAAAATGTCAAAATCAAACTTTTCAGTGTTTCACTTTTTTTCCCAGCCAAAGCCACTTGCTAAATACAACCTGAATTCGTGAGCTGAGTCTGTTGACTGAAACCTGAATTTTTTTGGTGCATAAGCTGTTCCCTCAGAGCCTTTTTTTGCAGTCCTGCGCACGCACCCCACGCTGTGACCCCACTGCAGCTGGGGGACGCACATGGAGACAACAGGAGCAGCAACCTGGAGCACGTCCTTCTCCGGGGAAGTGTCCCAGGAAAGGAAAGCGAAAGCCCAGGACTTACCGTGGCAGCAGCTCTCTGCAGCTCCGCTGTGGGGGCTGGCAGGGGATCCCGTGCAGCGGGGGCAGAGCCGGGTGCTGCGGCCCCGGGCGCGAGGGACAGGGTGGTCCTGCCTGTCTCATGGGACCCAGTGCGGAGCAGGGGGCACCTGGCTCAGCCCCAGACACACAGCCCTGCAAGACAGGAGGAAGGGGACAGTGTGAAGAGGTGCCGAGGGATCTGCCCTCTCCAGGAGGGACTGCTCACTCCCACTGCTGGCCATCGCTCCCTGCAGGGAGCCCATCCCGTGGCAGAATGGGCTTTGCTCACCTTGCTCCAGGAGCAATGATGGCCATCCCAAAACTGGTCAAAACCAGATCCCAGGGCTGAGGTCTAACTACCACGTTGGTGCTGATCAGATCTTACCAACAGCAAATCCCACGGCCTCTCTCCCATGCCCTGCGTGCCAGTCCCCACAACTGCCTTGTGCCAGCACCACTGCCAGGTGACTCCATCCCCACACACATTGTCTGGGTGACAATGTGATAATGGAGAGCAACCACACACAAGGCTCTCACTCTCAGCAAGCAGGAATCAGGTTTTGATTGCCAAGTTCAACAGTCCAAGAGTTTTCAAGCACATTACAACACCTCTAAATTCCACCTTGAATTTGGGGCCTCAACACACAGAAGGGGAATGGAAGTATTTAAATCTGCTTTACATTTGCTATTGATGCCCAAAGAGTGACAGGATTCCCAGGATACACAGGCAGAAGCACAACAGGCCAGATTCAGGAGGGTGCTCTCAAAAAAAACACCCCAAAGAGTTAATGCAATACAAAATCACAGTTATAAAAATCTGGTTTATGCTCCACAAGAAGCTGGATAAGAAAATCACATGCCACAAAACCCTATGAAAGCAGGAATAGACACCTAAATCCAAAATCCAGCAGAGCTCAGGTTAGAAACTTGTAGGTTCATTCTCTTTTCCCTTTCACCTCTGGTTCAGCTCAGGGGCAGCAGCAGAGATGCAGCAGGACCGTCACCCTTGCAGCATGATCACAAACCACAAAATGCCAAGGCTAGTGTCAGAAAACCTGTTTGTAGGAGATCACCAGCCTGATAGCTCCCTGAAAGAGGATTAGATGGAGCTTAGACTAAGCATCTCAACAGTATCAACCCGTAAGATGCTCAGCCGTTGCCACTGCTAAGGTAACATGGAGACAGATTTATCCACTGACAGAGAATCTTACTTCTGAGAGCCTCTCTCATCACGGAGAGGGGAATTTGCCGGGTCCTTGGCTCTGTGTCCACAGGGGCAGGGCAGGCAGGAGCCTGCTGGATGGACTCACATGGAACAAGATGCAGACTGGCTCCAAACTCAAACCTCCTCCCAAGTTCAGGGGGCAGCAATCGGAAATTAAGCCCATCTGTTCCTAAAACATTGCACTAGAGGTAAGGAGGATGAGAATCTGAGCTCCAAAGAAACTAAAAGCATAGAGAGACAGAGCTGCCTGTCAGGGGAGGGATGCTCTGTCTTGGGCTCACCACTGCAATGAGTTTGGGCATCTCAGCCCAGGCCTCAAATAAATCTCTTGAGCAAGGGAGGTGCTGCCAGCACCATGTGGGTTCCCTACACTAGCCCACCCTGGGAAAGGGAGAGATGAGGCAGCTGAAGTACCCCAAATCTCATGAAAAAACTGCAAACAAGGGCAGAATAGATTACACATTAGGAAGGAATCCTTCCCTGTGAGGGTGGGGAGGCCCTGGCATAGGTTGCCCAGAGCAGCTGTGGCTGCCCCATCCCTGGAAGTGCCCAAGGCCAGGTTGCACAGGGCTTGGAATGACCTGATCTAGTGGAAGGCGTCCCTGCCCACAGCACAGAGTTGGGACAAGGTGGCCTTGAAGGTCCCTTCCAACCCAAAACATTCTGTGATTCCATGGCAGGCACCAGGGATAGAAGGAGCCACCACAGCCAAACCGACCAGCAACAATTCCAGCCTGGAAAACTGGCCTTGTCAAATGGCATGGTTTCACAAAGAGTATCAAGTAATCCATCAGCATCAAAGAAGCCAGGGTTTATGTGTTTGAAAGGAAACATTGCCTTTTTTTCCCCCCCTCTCTCTGAGCCCAGTTTTAAGTCTCCTCATTTCTTTTCTACCCCAATCTAAACCAACTCTGCTGTCAAGCCCTTGCATTTCTCCCACAGTCACTCAATTTCAAACCAAACCTCCACATTTTCCTCTTCTCCCTTGAAATAATGATGCTAAACCAGGAAACACTGTTTTGCCCAGTTCCTGCTAAAAGCCAGGACAGCAGGGTGTTGGCTGGGAGCAGAGGCACGGGAAGTAGCAGCCAGGTGGGATTCGGAAGTGCTGCCTCCAAAGCACCTCTTGGTTCCAGGATGTTCAAAAACCAATTTTTTGCAGATTCTTTATCCCTGAGAGATGGAAATAACAAGGGAGCAGAATTGGATCAGGCATGTGGAGACAGACGGATATTTAAGAACCAATCCTGAGCACCACTCGGGTTACCCAGGGTCAGGGCAGCAAAAGAGGCAAGCGATGATTCCTCCAGCATCAGGAACAGGGCAGGAGTACCCGGTCCTTCATGCTTCAAGTAGTAAAAACTCAGATTTAGTAAAGAGTATTTATGAGTATTGAGGGGGGAAAAAAAAAAAAAAATCCATGCCACAGGGAATAACAAGGTTTTCTTGTGGCTGGTAGCTGAACAGAATAAATCTATCCACTGGGTATAAATTGTTTAAGCAAAAAATCCCTCTCAACTGGAATATTTTGCAAGAAAAATAGCAACAAAAAAGGAAAGGGAACTCTGAACCCTCATCATTTCTCTCCTCAAGATCAGAGCTATTATCTTGTTTTGTGAAGGAGAAAAAAACCACCTTTCACCACGAAGTTTAGCCAAAAGAATTGAAACATTTAGGATGTGAGTGCATTACTGCCTGGACTGACCTGCCCAGCTGGACTAGACTAAATCTCTCTATTTTACAGGGAATTATCTTTCAGAAGCAAGTGGTGGGGAGGCACCCAGGGTAAAGGAGACATCAGCCCTTGGGACTACAGCAGTCAAGGAGAGCGCTGCGTGTCAGAGCGCAGGATCTAGAGCCTCTCTGGTTATGATGCAGAGGCTGTGCTAAGGTTGCTGCTTTAGTGCACTGCAGGCACTAAATTAAGGGGACATTTACAACCCACAATGCAGAGAAGCAGCTGCTAAAGGTGGCCATGGTGAGTGACTTCACCTCTGGGTGAAAAGCTCTTTGAAAGAAATCTCAGCCACAAGGAATCAAGATGGGAAAACAAGTCCTTCCTCTCACCACCCTGCCAGGCAATGCCACGACATCTCTGGGCACCTGGGGCAAGTGAGGACCAGGAGTAGCCTGCTCTGCTCAGTGCCAGTCAGGGTCTGAGACTGCCCTGTTTGGAGGGGATGCAAAGCCCACAAAATACTGAAGAGCTTGGCCCAATCAGCAGCATTCTCATGTGTCAAACTGCACCATCACCACCAGGACAGCACTCCGAGGGATCTGCTCCCCAGATATACTCCCAGACCAATCCCTGCCCAGATTCTGCATGACACAGACCAAGAAGGCAGCTGCCTACAGCATCAAGCAGTTTCTGGTGGCAAAACAAGTCCTAGTGCCTGCTCGGCCTTTTTCACTGCACTTGATGGCCAAGCAGTCTGGGGCTGCCAAAAAGGGGGTGACACATGGTGACAGCTCCTGTGGCTCCTCCTGGGAGCAGACAGCACTGCTCCCTCCCTCCCTCCCTCCCACACCCCATGCCAAGCCCAGCTCACCAGGGCTTTCCACCCAGCACTGCTCCTTCCTCCTCCTTCCTCGGCAAGAATAGCCAATTTCAGCACAGGCCAAAACCCAGTGTGCTGCCATAGATGAGCCAGCCCTGCCCCGTGCTTCCCCTCCTCCGTGGTCCTGTGGAAGTACCCAGCTTGTTTCCTGATGAAAGTCACCAGGAGCTTTCCCTTGCAGGTCCAGGGACGTACTGTACTGTGCTCAGCCATGCAGGGAAGGGGATGGCTCTTGGTGGGAGCTGGCACAGACCTATTCCTGCCCAAGGCACAGAGCCCAGAGGCAGCCACCTCCTGGAAAAGGCCAAGGGAAGGGGAAGCAGAGGAAGAGCAGAGATGATCTGACAGACATGCAGGCAAGATGAGGAGAAAAGGATTCGCTGAGAGTGGATCTCAAGGTCCCAGCACACACCTTGGCTTGTGTTGAGAATTTCACATGCTGCATTGTGAGCTCAGCTGTGGAGGGGCTGCAACTGGGAGCACTTCTAATCAAGCAGAGGAGGCAGCAGCAAAGGGTGGGAGCACACCCCTAAACACAGCTAGGGCACTGCAGGGTGCTGGGCTCCAGGGAGACTGGCCCACTGGAAAGCACAACTGGCATCATGCTGACAACCCTGCAGCTTACAGACCTCTTTGAAAAAGTTAACTGAATGAATTTACACCTAAATCCCTCCAAATGCTGGGTGTTTCCTGCCTGTAGGGATTTATTTATTTTATAGCCACTATATCTACCTCCTGTTTGCTTGGAGAGTGTTGCTCTCCGTGTGTTGGAGAGATTTGAACTTTCAGTCACTGGGACCAGCCCAGCCCAGGCCGTGCCCATGATCCTTTGTGCAAATGGGCAGTGACACCCCATGCAGGCCCAGGAACTCTGGGAGCACCTCTTAAAGGGATTGCTCCAAACACCGCTGCTAGGAACAGATGGGAACCTCATGGAGACTTCTGCTGCCTGCCAGCAGAGCCAAGACCCTGCAGCTCCCATGTCTTTGGGAACCACGCACCTGAGCACACTCAGAGTTGCTACACTTGACAAAGGAATCAGCCAGGGACAAGTTTTGGCTTCTGTTGCAGAGCAGGTCAGACCAGAGTCATACATCTACTCTTCTGGCCTTTAAATGTGCAACTGGTAGAATTCTGAGGTCTTGAACTCCTCTGATAGATGAGCCCTGAGCCTGGAGGGCTGCCCAGAGCAAGGGATCCTGCCATCTCAACCCAAAGCCTCCAGGTGAGCACGTCACAGGGTGAGCATCCGATGAGCCACAGCGAAGCCAAAGTCACAGCCAAGGCCAGTTACAGGAATAGAATTGGCTCAGACTGAGCAAACGTAACTTTCCATCACTTTGCAATCAGCCATCCATCCTGGAGGCCAGCTGGCTGCCATGTCAGAGCACCTCCCATCCATTTCAGCTGTCCTGAGAATGCCGATGCTTCACAAGACTAGCTCAAGGAGGCTTGGGAGAGTTATTATCCAAAGCCAGGTGGCTGGATTTGACCCAAATCTTAGGCAAGTGATTAGAATGATTGGCATTTTTTTGGAAAGCAAACTGCTGTGCTGTACCTGCCATCCATCTTCAGAAAACTATTAACTGCACGATCACCAAACCAGGCACACCTGTAAGGCTACAAAAGCCCTTGCAGGCTGATGAGGCTCATCCTCACCTGCAGCTCTGGGACCAGCCACCCCTGTAGGCTCCAAAAATGGGGTGCTTTGGCCAAGATGCTCTCCTTGAGCATCATGGTACCACGCTCAGACAGCTCTGGCTGCAGGATCAGGGATGGGATACTGAGTCATGGGGATGAGTGTTGAATTGCTGGACTGGGATGACTTTCACCCTGTGGGTGATGTGATGAGTCTATTCTGGCTGCGAACAGATTGTCACAAAACTGCCTCTGCTGAAGATCTGGAGTCAGGTCTTATCCAGGCCCCTCTGCTGCAATGGGACACTGCAACACCACCAGCCAGCAAGTATCATTCTCCCCCTCTGACTACATATGCCAAGAATAGGCTATTTTCTTTCAGAGCAAAGGACACTAACAGCAGCAGCAGCATTTCCAGGTGAGCAGAGCACAAGAGCAGCTACTGAATGACACCAACCAGATCCTAGCCTCTGCCCAGGGCAGCCCCCAACCTCACCATCTCCCACATCCCCTGCTAATGCTGTCCCCACACCAAGGCAAGGTCAGGAGCAGGGAATGCTGCTCCCAGGCACACTGGGATGTCAGCTCACCTTTCCTGCATGCCAGGGCAGGGGGACTACCCACTCACTTCTGGTTCAACACTAGAACCCCAAACTCAGCTGTTTCAGGTTTGAAACCTGAACCCAACCCCAAATAAGGGGTTATTATTACAAAATAAGGGAATGAAGAGAACAACAAGCCATGTGCAGTGAATCAGAACAGATCCAGCACCCCCCAACCTACTTGTTGCAGTTTGAACCTTATTGCCCCAAGGACTGGCAAGCCAGGCCTTACAGACTGGGGACACTGTGTGGACTCAGAATTATTTTGCATGTCCTTGTCCCTGGAGAGTCCATTACCCAGGAACCCCTGAGAAACTAAGGGAGGTCATACAGTTTTATGTCCAACCCGTGCCAAACGCTCAGCTGGGGCACCAGCACAGGAGCTGCCAAACTTGCTGCACCAAGAAGTTGACCTGTGCTTAGATAGGGATCCCAAGCAGGGTAAAATCTGCATTTAATACCTATTATCCTAACATCTCCCCATCTGTCCACATCCCTCACATGCCTGTAACTGCAGCATGCCAGGGCTGCCTCATATCAATGGCACTCTAATTTCATCATTCCCAACTTATTTAGAGCAATTAGGAGGCAATGAGCACACGCCAGGGGCCAGGATGCACTTGAATAGCATCCAAGGGTTACCGCAGTATCACAGGAGACTTTCAGATGGAATTATCAGCCTGAAAAAAAACTTAAATAAAAAGGAAGGCAGTCCCCAGAGGAAGGATAAGGTTCTTCTTGGTCCTATAGGTCCCTTTTTAATTTGAAATCAACTGACAATTATGAAGAAGTGATAGTCCTCATTTAATTAGTGAAGAGATGGCATCTCAAGTTGGAAGACAGAGATAGATGCTTTGCCTGGGCAACTGGCTGAAGAAAGGACCAGGGGAGTAAGGCAGGGATTCCTGCAAGGGCAATTGCCTAATCCCACCTCCGGCAAGCAGGTTTTGCTGCTGACTTCCCTGGGAGAAAAGGTAAAAACCTGAGCCATTTTGGAAACTCTGGTCAGAAAGGCGAGGCAAAAAGTGAGCTACTTCTCCCTAGTGATTTCTGCTGGGTGGTGGGAGCAACGCACAAAGCCAGTGCCACCAAGCAAGCTACCAAAAAAAGCCATCCAGCCTGCAGCCCAGCTTCCCAGCAGCCCCATTTCGTGGAAGGCAGGTGAGGTGCCAAAGGAGGGGACAGCTCCTCACTTCTGATTTAGCCACATGCCCACACTCCTCCCGCACTTAAATGCCTGCCTGTGTGAGGAAAGCAATGGCCTATTTTTTTCTGAGCAGCTCAGTACAGCCTCCACCTCGGAGCACAGCACGCACAGGTCCTATTTAGGATGCTTCAGACACATCCGGAGGGACTCTGGGAACAATCTGTGGAAAGAGAAGACTGAGTGGGCAACCTGAGTCACTTCACTGCTTACAGAAGTGTACACAAGCATCTTCCATTTGAGCAAAGCCCAGCACAGCTCCGTTGGCTCTGGGGACCAGAGGGAAGTGCATCTTCTCCAGCACACTCCACCGATGCAGAATGACTGCACACCACCTTTCTCATCCAGGCTTACAGAAAGAAGGATCATCCCCCCACAGCTACGATCCAAACCTCTGATCCTGGCAATTCCTCTGCAGCACCAGAGGAGCCGGGAGCTGCTCTAATCTGCTCTGATGGGTGAGGTCTGCAGAGGAGATTAGCTTCCTCCCAAGGAGGAGGAAGCAGCAC
Source organism: Corvus cornix cornix (assembly GCF_000738735.6). Classification (NCBI taxonomy): domain Eukaryota; kingdom Metazoa; phylum Chordata; class Aves; order Passeriformes; family Corvidae; genus Corvus; species Corvus cornix. The sequence goes on from NC_046340.1 coordinate 18,384,148, forward strand.
ACGGCACGTGAGGGGAGAGATGCAGTGCACATGCCCTGGAGGGATATTTTTACAGCTGGCTGCAAAACTCAGCTCTGAACCCCTTGCCAAAGAGCCTGACTCATGCAGACAAATCAACACCATCCACTGCATGTGGGGAGAAGGAAGAGATAAGCACAGGAGTTAACTGGAGACCCCAGTCTACAGACAAAACCCAGCCTTCACCTTGAGTCCTATCCTCAAGGAAGTTACTTTAAGCTGTCAAACAAGGGCCTGTGCAGAGGCCCCATAAACTGGGGCTGAGAAGGACTGTGCTGAGGCAAAGCCATGCCCTGCCCCTCACATTACTTTTCCTCATCAGTGCTGGTAAATGGTGCTGTTTGGGCCCTGAAAGCTCAAAGCCTCTGCTCATCTACCCAGAGGCACAGCCCAGGTCACACCTGCGTGCTCATCCTTCCAATGAAAGTCTATCCAGGGCAGGAGAGCAGCGATGGGCCCCCTTCCTCATCTCACTTTTCTGTTCAGGCTGGTTCTCAACAGCACCACACAATGTCAGCTCTGTGGTGTCTGCCTGCTTGGACACCTTGAGTCAGCTCAGAGGGAAGCCCTTCTCATTACCGCTGCAAGCTGCCAAAGGCTCCTGCTTCTGCCCTGCGGTGACCAGCAACACTCCAACCTCTCTCCATTCATTTCCCATGGGATAAAAGCCACAAAGTGACATCCAGCACAGGCAATATCTCCCAGGACTACTGATGGTGTCAGCAACCACGTGCACAGCAGCTCCCTGGGGCAGAAGGCAAGGGAGCTCATGGGAATCCATGGAAAGTGCGAAAATATGAACTGCTAATAAGATGTACTTTCAAATATCACCACGTTATGATCTATTGATCTCACACTAGAAACTTGACTTTTTCTGTATAACATTAATTTATGTCACTTGCACATTCTGGGAACAGCAGATTGAATGAGTGCCATTACACTAAAATTAGGTATTGCCGTTATTAAGTGCCAGGGGCCCAAATTGTCGAGGTGCTGAGGAGCCAATCCAGAATAACAGCAGCTCTACAACCCACAGGGGGCACCCATCCACATGGGAGCTCCAGCACCCCAGTGCTGTGGTGTGGGACATGGCCACAAGGCTCACCACAGAACAGGCTTTGTCCTTAGGGTAGCAGCCCTGCCCAGGAACAGCCTACAAGATGGGCACAGCTAGGAACAAGAGCCAAAGTCCTGCCCTGAATCACGGGAATGCCAGCCAAGGCAGAGTTTCCAACCCCATCCAACACACAGCTAAGGCCTGATGACACCTCCTAGGCTGACTAAGGCCCTAAAGAACACCTGCAGCTCGTCACAAAGGTGATCTGAAACCTAAGAGCCCGATTTTGGTAGGAACTCTAGAAACAAGTTGTCTAGCAGAGGGTTTTCACAAAAGCTGAAAATGCTCCAATGGGACTTTGGCCAAATATTTTGCTCCCTTTTAAAACAGGGCCAATCCACAGTCATTTCTAATGATCCTACTGCCTGTTTTTCAGAGTGCTCACACAGATAACTTGCCACCTTTAGACCACTACATCATGGCTGAGAGCATCAAGTGGGGAAGGTGATGGGCTTGGAGAGGAAGAACATCCTTCCTTTGCTCCACTTGAGCTGCCTGTGGGTGTGCCAGAGCTCTCTGAATAGCATTACATTAGTGCTGCATAAAAGCAATAAAGCCCTAAAACACCCCATTACATATTTACTGAACTACACATCACACAGACTGTCCCCAGGACACCACACAAACACTTGGAATAACAAAGCCAAGGGCTGTAAAAAGCACCAGGCTGGGCAGGCATCTACGGTGCCCACAGCTGGGGTCAGGGCACATACAGGAGCTGGGCACACAGGAACACAGCTGTGGGGAGCCCACAGAATATCACAACCCAACCATCACATCTAGCCAAAAAAAAGCAGCATAAAGCACTGTCTCCTCTGCCAGAAACTTGCCCAAGTCCCAATTGCTGGGCACAGAGTCTGCAGAAGAATCAGCATCCAGGGTGAGACCTGCTGCTGTGCCAGTGCCCAGCCCTGGCTGCTGCCTGCCTGGCACCAACATGCACTTTCCCCCTGCTGCTGTGGTTTCACACCCAGAACTTAAATTTTTACTGTTAAGCTCAATGAATTGTCATTTCCAAATGCCTCCTGTCCACAGAAAAGGGAGCTGCGCAAAGTGCTGTTTGGTATTTCCCGGTAACCAACACTGGGGCAACCATGTTGCATTGTCATGACAATTTTGGTGGGGTGAAATGGCATGATGGGTTTTAAAAGACCTTTTTCTCCCTCTGCTCCCAGCACCTGGCAGGCTGACAGCATGCTTCCATAGGCAGGCATATGGCAAGATCACTGGCCCTACTCTGCCACCACAAAGGCCATCAGACGCACCTTGGCTGGAGAGGTCATGTCCCCACCAGCTGGTGGCCGGTGGCAGAGGACAAGCTAACAGATGTGCTGCGATGGAGCTGAGGACTACAAGGGGTCAGAGACAGAAAGGGGGGACTCCCCTCTGTGCTAACACTGGAGAAATAGAGTCAGTTTGGGAACTTTTGGATGCATGCTCCCCCACCCCCCCTTACGGCACAGGTTTACTAAATCAGCACACTTTGCAATCAGCACACTTTGCATGAGAGCTTTGCCCTTGTTAGCAAGTAGGAGGGGCACAGGAAAGCCACAGCTAACTTGGAATGCACTCTCAGCTGCTGGCAATTAGGGATGCACCCACAGCCCCCTGCACTCAGCAGCACCAAGTACTCTCCAGCAGGTCTGTGGTCCCTGCCTGTGACACCTGGGGCACAGATCCAGAGCACAGCACTGAAACAACCTCAAACAGGCCCCTGTCCGCCCAGCTCCCTGCTGCTGCAATCATGGCAAGAACCTGCCAGCAGAGCCAGAGAACACCCTGACCACAGGCTCGCCTCTCCCTCCACAGAGATGAAAGCAAAGCCCATATTCTGAAGGCTCCTTCTGGACAAGGATTTCTCCAACGCTGCTTTCAGAGGTGCAGCCAATGTGCCAACCCACAGAGATCCTGGCACACTGCAAAGCTCAGCCCTGCCCCAAGAGCACATGTAGTGCAACCAGCACCCAGCTGTGAGCCCACAGCCCCTGCACTCACGCACGCAGCCAGAGATGCAACACCCGAGAAGTTTTGTGAGTTACTGTGTCCCCACCAAATAGCTCTGACCTTTTCAATATTCCATATTTTTATTGGCTGCCCATTTTCCCCCAATCCCCACAGGCTCATTAGACAGCGAGCAGCTCCGAAAGCAGCTCTGCAGCCAATGCTGTCACACAACACTGAAAAGGTCAAAGACCTCTCCAGAGGGTGCTTAGCATAGGATAAGAACACTCCTCAGCCAACACAAGCGACAGACCAGGACCTGCTGCCCAGGGGCCCTCCAGAAGCAGAGCTCCTGCTGCGGGGTCCCTAGGGCAGCAGGGTCCTGCACCACACCCATCCTTGCTCCCAAACACACCAGCTGGTGCTGCAAGAGGACCTGCCCAGCCTGATACAGATCCTCCAATAAAAACCTCGTATCCCAGGAAAGCACAAGTCAGGGCTGTGCTCCTACAGCAGAGAGACCAGAGCAGGGCGAAAGCTGCAGAAATGGCCCTGGCTGGTGCCACAGAAAGCCCTAAGACTGCTCCTTAGGTAGGGGAAAGGACCGAGATCATGGCCCAGAGCCTCTGGCACACACACGCAGGACAGAGAAAGCAACTACCCAAGGTGATTATCAGCCATCTTTAGCAGATGTAGGAGGAGACTTCGAGTCCAGGCCTCCCTCAAGGCCATCAGGGGAGTGAAAGGAAAAACCAGCCCTGCTAGCAGGCTGCAGGGCCGAGCAAGCACAGCATACAGCAGCAGGGACAGCACAGCTGCTTCCCTCACAGCCTTTTCATCAACTCCTGTCCAGCAAAGCCATCTTACACAAAATAAAGCATGACTCCCTCTCTGTATAATACTGACACTCCCTCTGCCTGCTCCCAAGGCAATGGGGAGCCCCAGGAGTTAACCCTTCTCACAGAGAGGGGCTTCAATAGCAGCAGCTCCCCTACTACGGGGTCAAAACTCACCGGGTGGCTTCAGAAATGTGTCCCCTGGAGCACGAGGGTGCAGCACTGGCTGGCTGTCCTTTCAGGGACGGCAGGCCAGGAGCAGACCGTGCCCTCCCGGACAGGGCACATACCCATGGGTCCATCAACAGCAACAAACGAGGCCCCAAAAATCCACAGGCTGGAGCCCAAGAAGACACATCCACCCCCGCTAAAGTTCTGAAAAAGTAGTGGGGGAGGAAGGAGTAGAAGGCAGCCCTGAGGTTAAATAGGGCTCTGAGCAGGGGTGGGGGCAGCTCCAGGTGCAGGTGGTTGGGGCAGTTCCAGGTGTGGGTGATCAGGGCCATTAGGGCAACAACGGCTGTAAACAATTAGCTTGACTCGTTGCAGCTGAGCTCTCAGTGTCCTGAGCTTCTTTGTCAACAGCAAAACGCGCCCAAAAAATACCCCGACCCAGAGGTAGAAATAATAAAAGACAAATAAAGAAGCAACAGCCAGAAACACCCTAGGAGAGAGCAGGAGAAGGAAGCAGAGCCGCCCAGTGGGGGCAAGGGTGGGGGAAGCTCTGGGGATGAATACCAGGGGCTAACACTGCAACAGCTCCTTCCCGAGAAAGGGAGCGTATCACTGCTCTGGCAACACGTACTCAGATTTTTCTAAAATAATGTTAGATTTTTTCTTTTTAAAAAATGGATCGGGGCAAAGGAATGCCTTGATATTAGTGACAGATGGGATGGAAAAAATTTTGTTTGGAAAAAAAAAAATCTTCATTTGAGTCACACGTATGCCGAAAGGAAAAAAACTTAACCCCTCCGGGCCCCCTGCAGGGATGAGCTGCATCATACCAGCAAAGAGCCAAATCCTGACTAGCTTCAGGGACGGACCCCTGCCCTTCAGGTCACTAGAGTCCACAGCTGGAAGGAGCAGAAATAGGTCTGCCCTACAAAAAAGGTGGTTTTCTTCCTCGCTGGAAAATGGTGAAGGCAAATGGGCATTCAGCCCTCCCTGTCACACCAGACGGCTTTGCTTGGGACAGTTGTCATCCTGCAGCTGTGGCGGTGGCACATCCCAGGAGCCACATCGTCACCTTCTTGGCTCCACTTGGCCAAGCACAGCCCTCAGTGCAGGGAGCACAGTGGCCCTCCGAGAGCATCCAGCACGTGTTATCAGCGAGAGCTTTGCTCATGCTGCAGACAGCAGGAGCTTCGGAGAGGAGTCCTGGGGAAGATGGGCTTTGCCTTGGGAAGCACTACAACATGAGGAGCTGTGCTTGCCCAGGGAAGGCGTGGAGAAGGGAGGAGTGAGGGGCAGGGGGTGGGCCAAGATAAGGAGCGGCGCAGGAGAGGGAATTACAAAGTGTTTGCCCTTGTGGCGGAAAGGGCTGGAGATGATCTCGCACTGCTCCTGTTTTGACAGCCCAAACGCACTTGCTCGCACAATATCTCAGTCTCGTTAAAGGTAATTACAGTTCTTCCTGTGTAATGAGATGGTTTTTAAAGGCCATTCAAAAGAAATTTTCTATAATGAGGTTAAGGGTTTTATGGTGTTATACATCAAGGGAGCTGGTAATTGGTCGGATCCAGGCAGCATCCTGAAGCAGGGAGATAGGAGGTTGTGTGAATAATAGACTAGCATGGAGTGCAGAGTCTCCAAAATGTTTTGGTTCTGCAGAGGAGGAAGAATAAAAGTGAAAGAATGAGGAAAGAAAAGAGAGAAAGGAAAAGGCAGAGAGTTGGATGTTTCTGGCTCCTGCGGGACTACAGCGGCTTCTTCCATCTTGCTCTGAGTGGGTTTTGAGGAGTTCATGAGTGAAGAAGGCGCAGTGCGTGTGTTCCTGGCTGGGAAATACTGCTCTGCTGGTTGGCACAGGGTGGCAGCCAGCTCGGTCCCAGGCAGGCAGGGCCCACCTGCACGAGCGGGCATGGCTGTGAGATCTGGCTGATGCAGACTTGCAGCCACCCCCACCCGCTCCATCTGGAGGGAGGGAGAGCAGAAGGCTGTGACCATGCAGGGATGTCCCCGCTGCACACAGAACATGGCTGAGGTGGGCACAATGCCTTGTGGGGGGGGTGTAGCTCCTGCCTCTTACTTCCCCCAGACAAACTCCTGGTCACTCCCTCAACCTGTGCAGGAAAAATCCCCAGCAGACCTGCCTCCCAGCCCTCAGATCAAAGCCTTTCCCTGCTGGATTGCTCCTTGGTTATTATTGCTGTTGCTGCAGCTTCCGCTCCCTCCTGTCTCCTCTGTTCTTCCAGGGCCTCCCAGCAGCGGGATCATTATTCCAGGGCGTTTAGCAGCAGCTCCCCAGAGTAGCTGCTGAAGGCCTGCAGCATTTCTCCATATTTAGAAGCAGCTGATGGTGGCTCAGACACTGCTGTAGGTAAACAACAGGGAGCTGAGCTGGAAGAGTGGCTATTTTGGTGCCACCCCCAGCCCAAGAGTCCCAGGCAATAGCAACTCCATAGCAAAGCTTCTTCCCTTGGGATCTTCGGCCCACTTCTTCAGCTGGAGTGGCACCAGAGAGACAAGTACCTGAACTCCGGGCAGCTTGAGTGCTCCTCTGATTGAAAAATCAGCCTGTAGACGTGTGGAGGTTCACCCACCATTTGTGCTGGTGACACTGGAGTGGTCAGACAAGTGTGCTGGAGATAGCAAGGGAGGATGCTCTTCACATCACTGCCACCTTCTCTGGGAGGACTGCTGGTTAGGGGGTCATGACTGAACCCCAGCTTCCCCTCAAACCTAAATGTGCTGTCCTGCACAGCTGAACTCCTGTGAACTTCAAAAGGTATTTGAGTAGGGTTTTGTTTGTTTTAGTTTTCGCAAGGGTTACCTGCCCATACACCCACTGTAGAGTCCATAACTTGGCCATAGCCGGGCCGAAACTCTTGACTGTGATCTCATGTCACAGTGGGGCAGTGGAATTGACTTCCCAAGGCATGGACTGACTCCAGGATGTGTGGTACTGGAGCTGAAGGCCTTTGAAAACGTGGCACAGCTGGAGGTGAGAATTTGCAGGCAAATCCTGCAACATCCTGAGCAGATGCAACTTCGCAGTGCTGCACTGTGGCTGGAGGAACTGCCCTGGGACTCAGACCCCTAATCTGGATCTGTGGTCTTATTCCAGTCTGAACTTCCCAGTGCTTTTTTGCCGCTATCTACTACTGTAAATGGCACAAAAACTGCTGGCCCCTCAGGAAACAGTTTTTAGTGGCTGGAACTCCCACCTCCTGCTTGGCTGAGGCCACCGGCAGAGGCTGGAGCAGGAGAACCCCTGATGACCTCGTCAGCAGACACGGTGGAGGGTGTGTAAGGAAGGCCCACATCCCATTTCCAAAGTGAAAGTCCCATGTTTGAGCACCTGCAAACTCCATCTGGGAAACAAGAGCAGGAAACATCTCCCGGGCCCTTGGTTTCAAACCACAATAAAGTGCATTTTGCAGATGCCACCAGTCGTGGGTAACATTCATTACTCGCCTTACTCTGCCTGAGGAGTTGCATTTAATATCCTGCCTATTTATGTTTTTTAAAGACCAATTAAATATTAAAAGCATTTATCAAGGTTTAACGCTGCAGTGAGTCCAACAGCATGGATGCCAGTGATGCCAGTGCTTGTGGTTTCTGTGGGGAGCAGCAAGCGGAGTCATGGAGCTGCTCTGCTCCAGGGTAGGGACACAGGTGGCCCAGGGGGACTCAGTGGGGGGACACTGGCACCCTTTTCAGCTCCACATCTCTGGAGAGAGCTGGAAAAGTCCAAGAAATGCCCATTCTCAGGATGCATCCCCACCCAGGGTCTAAAGCTCCTTGTCATGTACCAAAACGATCCTCCACTCTGCCCTGGAAACCTGAAATCACAGTAGCTGGTTTGGGAATTTGTCAGCTCACTGTGTTTTCAGCAGTAAATACCAGTTTGTTGAAATTCAAAGCAAGGATCAATTGTGACAAATTACCCACTTCACAAAAATCCTGGAAAAAGGCTCAGAAAGTCAAAATGTCCCATTTTTGACACATTTAAAATAAGAAAAGAATCAATTTTTAGGTTAATAAATCTAAGGTAATTTATAGTTTGCAAAAAAGAACTAGAAACGAAAAGCAACTATCAAAATGTTTTGAAAGCATATAAAAAAATCCTTATTGAGTGGAATCAAAAGGGAGGTTTTCAAGATTTTTTTTCCGTCTTTTACTGCTATTGGAATTTTTCATCTCTGCCGCTGGTGGGAACTCACTTCTTTTCTATCTCAGGAGTTGCAGGGGTGGGGAGATGCTTCCTGAGCCAGTTCTGGCCTCGCTCACATGGCTTCAGTTGGATTACGGCTGTTACTGCCTTTCCCAGATGCCAGAGGCCTCCGGAGGCTCTGGGTGAGCATGTCTGCAGACATTCAGCCCTCTCCCACTCGGAGTGCCAGCCCTGGCACAGCGGGGGAGGGAGGGAGAGCCACCAGTTCAGCTGTCACTGTCACGACGTGCTGATGGCAGGACAGGGTGCTGGGTACAGCCTGCGTGCAGGTCCCACGGAGCCCTGGCTGTCCCTATGCTCCCCTCAGCAGGCAGATGGACAAGCAGAGAGCCTCCAGAAGCAGAGCAGGTGATGGTGCTGAGTGGGAAGCAGATAAGGGGAATGCTTTCCTTGCCCTCCCCATCCCCCTCAGCCTGGTTAGGTGCTGTGTCCCCCCAGATCTGCAGCATCAAACCCCATGTTGGAAAGCAAGACCAAACTCCTAGGCAGCATAAAACCTACAGGCCTAGGAAAAGGGTATCCTGGTCACCACCCCTCTGTCACATCTGGCTCCCTCATGGCTGTTCCACCAAGGGCCCTGTGCCACCACCGGTGTCCCCATGCTTTGGGGTGGGCTGTGCCAGGGCTGTTTGGGGCCAGGGGGTCGGAGCGCTGGTGGGCTTTGCAATAGGCATCTGTGCAGAGATACAGGCAGCAGAAAGGGAAAATAAGCTGACAGAAATACAGGAGGCCGAGATAATGAAGCAACAGCCCGTATTTCCCATGATGAGTAACAAGCACCCTGTTAGGGGTACAGTGAGAGAGGGAGACAGCCAGTCCCTCCCTCTCCCCGCACACTTCTTCCCCCTCTGCCCCCCTCCTCCCTTGCCCTGTTCCCCCTGAATTTATCTTTCATCCAGAGTAACATCTCTCTTCATAAGGAGAGAAAGAATTAAATATTTCACGAGGCTGCAGTCAATCTTGCAGGGCCCTTCTGTTGACATTTCAAACATATATTTGACATTGCTTTCTCATTCCCTCCTGGTGGAGCAGGGAGCTCTGCAGAAAACTCTCTGCAGGGAGGGGACACTGTGGGCTGTTCCAGCCACCCTCATGGGGAATGAGATGGAGGGAGGAGCCCTTTTATTTCCCCTCCCTTTCCTCCTCCCTTCCTCTCCTTCCACAGCTCCCCCAAACCATGGGCAGCCCCTGCCCTCTGCTTTGTCCCTTCCTTCCAGCAAAGTTGAGCTGTCTCCTAGCTGTGCCCAAAACAGGACCTAAAAGCCACTGGTTCAGCAGTGCTGAGGGTTTGATAAAGCTCCATCCTCAGAGAATTCCAGCCCCTCTGCTGTGCAGTACTGTAACAGCTCTTCCCTTGCGGGCACAAGGCAGAGGTCACATGAGGAAGAGGATATAGGCTGGGGTTCCATTGTGGTGCCACCCTCTACATCTCAGGTGGACATTGAAATCTGTAAGGAGGTTGATAAGAAACCTTCTCCCTCAAATCTACATCCTCTGCCACCAGAGAAGAAGGTTTGAGAAGCACGTAGACGGTGTTAGGCAGCAGCAGCTACAGGGGCTGATTGCTCCAGGAGAGGAGTCAAGGTCGCCTTGCCAGCCCGCTGGGAAAGGCTGGGAAACTGCCAGGAAAACGCTGGAGCTGTGCCATTCCCCAGACTCCTTGTGCAGGGAGTCTCCCTCATAGCTGGAGCACCAAAGGGTGGGGAACCCTCACCCCCACGCAAGAAATAAGGGAGAGGAACAGTGGAGGGACATCCCTGTTCCAGCCTCTCAAGCATGTAAGCCATCTTCAAGAGCTTCCCAGGTGCCAGAAACCCCAGCTGCTCTCTGGGATGCTTCCAAAACCTCCAGTGTTCCTCTCACATCCCAGGAGGCACAAGGCTGCAGCATGCCAAGCGCTCGCAGCAGGGCTGGACAGGGTGGAGGGCACATTCCCACTAGCAGGGTGCCACATCCAAACTGTCACCCTGTTAGTGCTTCTCTGCAACTACCCCAACCCCTGCAGCCCGTCACTGTCCTCTCCCAGCCTGCTCTTGAGAGAGGGGAAAATGGCAAAACCATCGCCGTGGCTCTTCAAAACAAGGCACCTCAAAACAAGGTGAGGACAAGAAGCCACTGCAGCAGAGATACAAGGTGATGTTCCCAGAGCAGAAGGAAGATCACCCTCAAAGTCACACCTCTGACCTAAGGCATCCACTGCTCTTTCCATTCCTTCCACTAACACGAGCCTCACAGTGAAACTGGGGAAACTGGCAGAATCAGAATTGGTTATGAGGAGGGACCCTGACTGCTTTTATACACCACATCCCGTCCCAGGATGCAGCTTACTCTACAGACACAGCAGCAAATTGCTGCAGACCAAAGGGAGAAGGAAGGTTCAAAGTTCTTCAGGAAAACTGGATGGATTTGCAGAGCATTCTCCTATTTAATGAGGTTTTACAAATTGTTTCTAAGGTTTCTACAACTCCTCTGGTGTGTCAGTTGAACAAATTCCTTTCTTCTTTTTAAGTTCTGTATTTAAAGATACATTTAACCTCCCTGTTAAAATATTTCCCAATTCCTAGTAAAATTACAGAACTAAGATTTTCATCTAGCTCTATTGCTCTGACTCAAACTCTTGCTGTAACCTTCTTCCCATCACCAGAGGTTGATGTTTGCAGATCAAAAGGAAATATTTATGACCACTGGTGTTTCCCCTAGAAACACCCGTGACCCTCACAAGCTCATTGAATGAGATCCAATGACTCCAAGTCAAAGCCAGGCAGTTCTAGGCTGGGAAGAAGATACCAGTGGTTACGAGCAAAGGAAACAGAGTAACAGAGCTGTTGACTGAAGAGCACGATCTTCTGCCCTGCAGGACCTCTCGGCCGGACACAGCGTTGCCAAAAGCAAAGCTCTTCCCCTGAGGATACCACAGGGGCCCTCGGTAGGGCAGCAGGACCAGGACCCCCAACACATGTGCTGGGGACCACAGGTCCAACACAGCCACCACGGGGGGCCCAAAGCCTGGCTGAAGCCCTGCAGTGAGCGTCAGGCAGGAGGGTGAGCTGAGATACCACATTGATTTCTGCTGGCATTAAAGCTCCAGGAAGAGAAAAATACCTTACGCTGCAAGGAAGCATTCTGCAGTGAGGCGGTTACGTGCCAGTTCCCTTCCCTGCTAATTTTTGCTTTGTCAAAGCCACTGGAAAGTATTTCTTATGACTGACAAAGCAGTGGGATTTATGAATAGGCAAATTAAGAATAAAGAGGGAAGAAATAAGTCTGTTGATAAAAAAGCTGAATAATTCAGTTGAGGATCAGTTACTTGAGTCGATTCCCCCAGAATTTGAATGAAATAATTTTTACTTAAAGTAAGTTTGTCTTTTGGCTTGAAACCCTGCGAGCCGGAAAGCAACATATTTGCATTTTGCTTTCCAATACATAAACCAAGCCTTCATTTTATAGGCTTTCTTGTTGAATAATCTGCTCTAATTTAATTGGAATTTGAATCCTATAAAAAGCATTTTCTACTTAGTTTTCTACTGATCTTGGGTATTGAGATTTTGTGATCTGAAAAAGCAATACGTATGCGTGTGCTGATTACCATCCTCAGAGGAGCTTCATTGTTCTCCTGTTTTCTGCTGAATAATCTGTTGAATCTAAAATGCAGTTTTGACTTAGCTCCTTATTGATATTTTTATTTTAAAATGCTATGATATGAAGAGCTATTTGTTTGTATTTTCTGCTGGGAAGTGTTTTCTGTTGAGGAATAGGAGAGCTGATTCTGTCAGTGTTTACAGGAATAACTAAGTCAACAGAATTACGCACACAATTAGCTTTACTTGGCCCTAATGGCCAGATATTGAGACATTTAAAATGTGGGTATCTGTGGGTGTCTGTGGGGCAAGTGAAGAGGGCACAGCCACCTCATCTTCCTCAGCTTTTCTCTCCATCTTCAACTGCCTAAGTACCTAAGGTCGCTGGACTCAATGATACCTGGAGGTCCCTTCCAACTCAAGATAGAGTTGGAAGGTATCATACAACTCTGTGATGTTGTATGATACCTTTATAATTCTAGCCCAAAGTTCATCATTCTATAAAAAATGGGATGTTGGGAAAAAATAAGCAACAGTAAAGTTTGGTTTTGTTTCTGGATGCCCAGGAAAGGCCACTTGCTCCTGCCTGGCTTGGAGCAGACAATCCCAGGGCATGGGGACATTCCGGTGTTGAGCTCAAGGCCAGCACTCAGACACACCAGAACTGAAACCAAGGAACTGTAGGCACTGAAATCCCTCTGCAGGTCTGGGACAAAGCCCTGCGTGGGAAAACCAGTCCTGTCTCATCTATCAGCTTCACTGAGCCAGGCCCTGCACATTATCTCTGCCATGGCTTGTAGTGCCTAATCACTACCAGGCTACGTACAACCTGGCACATCCTTTAATCACAGCAGCAATCATAAGAAATTAAAATAAATTTATATATGTAATAATCCCTCAGCCCTGGGTAATCAATAATACACGAGCAGCTTGTGAGAGAGCAGGCGGATGAATGAATCCGTACCCCATCTCTGCTCTGCCACAGCCGATCAGAATTCCCAGCAGCAGGCAAGCACTGCTGCCCGAGCTGCTGCTTGGAAACAAAACGGACAGCAGGAGGGCTGGGGGGAATATAGCATTTCATTCCGTGCATCAACAGAAATGGATTAATAGAAGACAGGGATCCTCTGAGCAATGGCTGGGTAAAATATCACCGTGAGGACAGGAAAGCTACATTGACCGTGAAATAATTCCAAAGGGCAATATCATAATTTTGGTATCCCGTCTGTCCCCTGGGTGTTATTTCACCACTCCTGTCATCAAAACAATGCTACAGACCAAATTCACAGCACTGGAGACTTGCAGACTGATTCTCCCAGCCAGGCTGTCACACTGATGGGTGTCTGGGGGTCTCTGCTGCTCCCCTGTGTGAGCTGGGGTACCAGGGTGGAGTCAGCATGGCCTCGGCAGGCACTGGAGATGGGCAGGTCTGCATGTGAGTGAATGGCACCAGCTGGATTAGCCAGATGCTGAGGGCATTGTGGCATGACCTTCAGCGGGGGAAGAAAAGACAGATTTGGCTCTCTTACAGGCAGCCACAAATCCCCCTGACCTCGGCGGCAGCAGGGCGGCCGTTTTGCAGGGCACAATTCGATTTCCAGAGTGTAGGAGTTCAATGCCAACTGTTCCCACATGCATAATCCCCCACTTAACTACAGGCAACCACGTGCTGGTGTTGTGGCCCAGAGGCCTTGGCGGGAGGAGCCTGGGATGCACCCGGCTCTCATCGGACGCAAATCCATGGGAGGGCTGTGCTGAGCCCTCTGACGTGCCCCGTGTCAGTGCTGTGGCAGTGAAATCCCCCTCCAAAGCCATCCTGAGACCTCCTGAGCTCATGGGGCTGCTCGTTTGCCCCAGGTTTGCTTTTCCACCTGCTCTGAGAACCAGATCTTCCTGCCGCATGCCCAGAGCCTGCCATCTTCAGCCACCACGTGGTGGCCCAATCTGGTGTAACCCAACAACACCCCAAGGTCTCTCCAAGCGCGAACGACCAGCCCCTGGGCATAAGGAATCACGCTGGCAGCACACATTCATTGTGCATCCTGGCACACGTGTGCGCACACCCATCTCTGTAAGACACAGTAGCAGAAAGCCCGTGCTCCAGACTTCAGTCAATAAGCAGATGGCTCCCCAGCACTATCATTTTACAGCATTACAGCTTCTGCTCTGCTCATGCAGTGAACATTTTCTGGCTTATTGCATGAAAAAGGGTGGCTACCATGGCTTTGCAAAATGCTGCATTTTCTACATTATCTTTTTATCAAATGCTTTCAGGGCGGAGGGAGGGAAGAGCATTTCTATTTTCGATTTACATCCTGCAGGACACAGCTTTTTCCCTGGATCCCAGTGGGTTTTTGCTTCTTGTTTGCCTCCTTCCTGATTGTCATAGCTCTGTCACTGTTTATGGGGAACCGGGAGATGGAAGGCTGTTATGCCGACATCAAGGGGTTGCAATTGCATGCTGGTAAACATGAGAGCAAGAGGGATTTCTGATGGTATTAGAAACCACAAGATATCTGCAGATGTAAGTGTTCCTGGAGGCAGTGGGTCTAGCTGTTAGCAGAGTAATTAGACCTGGTGTTATTCCCAGCCCTGCCAATCCCCTGTGAGTCACTGTGGAGGAGGGGACGGTGCCTGCATCCCACCCACCTGGTGGCCGCTCCATGGCACATGTGGGTCCCTGTATCCCACCCTCCAGCCACTGCTCACTTCCACCAGGGCCTTACAAGCTGGGGGAAGGGGGAAGGAAATTATCTGGAGGATATGGCACTGATGCCTTTTCCTGGTCTTAAAATCAAGAGTCAAACACGGTTAGAAGGGAAAAAGAGATTTTACCTTGGTATTTATTTTAAGGATCCTTAGGTGCACTACGTCCAGGTTGAACGCACCGAAATGCACACCACAATGCCCACCCCAAAAGATCTGGTATAACATTAGAGGTCTTACTAATTAGCACATCTATCAAAGATTCCCCAATGAGAGGCTTGAATGAACCCCCCCTCCTCCCCAAGGAACCTTCCCCTGGCTGGCTCTATCTTAGTTTACAGAATGTGTTCTGGAGAGGACCTTGGGGTCTGGAGCACACTGATCCCTAACTACAAAGCTTCTCAAATGTTTAGTCTCCTAGCTGAACAGACAAGTCCAAGAATGTAGGCAAAAAGCACTAAGAATACAGAAGTTGTAAAAAGGTATAAAAGAAAAGGCAAAAAATCATCATGGCATCAGCACGGTGCCTTGCTTTACATGTACAGCAATTACTGTGCTGGCATTTTCCCTGTGTTCGAAATAAAAATGTCAATAAGGAACAAGTTATTATACCAGAAAGAGGGTGGAAATGGCAAGAGCTCATGCAGGCTTGAGGGCCTGGGCATTACTGCAAATGCTGCCCATTCCTGCTGCACTCCCTGAGCTCTGGGATCAGGCCTGTCCCTCTCTTCAGCACCATGAGACCAACCCACCTGGTGCTCCCCAGACCAACAAAGCACTGAATACACCGGGATGGTCGGACACTGGAGCACGCAGTGTTCAAGAAGTTGGGTTGTCAGCCTCCAGGCAGACCTTACTGCCCTCCTCCGCTCTCTGCAATCCTGAGGCTGCTCCAGTAAATGAAAATGTATTTTTCTCTTTTAATGAGACCTTTCTGTCCTTTTTACTTTTGCCTTTTCTTTTCCAAGCCTTTCTTTGGTGCCCTGCTGAGCTTTCTGCCTCCACCAGCCCCTCCAGAGGCCTCATCAAGGAATGATGTTTCCAAAGGAAGCAATGCAATTTCATGTTGAACCTCAGGGTCCCTGCATCCAACAAGGCTCTTGGCAAAGGGCACCCCCAGAACTGTGAATATCAGAGGAGACCCAACCATGACACAGGGTGCAGGAGGAGGATGACAAGGGGAGAGGGATGCTCACAGCCAGAGGAGGATATGTTTGCTCACACGGAGCCTGGCAGGCAGGATAAGGGCTGAGGCTGAGGGGCAGGAATCTGAGTGCCCAAAGCCCCAGCAGCAACTACAGCCCAGCCCAAGGAGCAAGGGCAAGCAGGGCACCCAAGGCACCCTCCTGACAATGGATGGTGAAATGGTTCTGACTGCACCTCTGCTATCCTGCACCTACACTGCCTTCCTCTCCCTGTTTTCAATTATGAAAGCAAAACAACACACACCAAAAAAACAAAACAAAACAAAAAAATGCAAAACAAACAAACAAACAACATTAAAAAAAAAAAGCCCTCCAGGAATTAATTAATGATTCATGTTGGAGCCTTGGCAAACCTCGCTCTGCAGAAGTTCAAAGCAGGAACAATAAGTATTTGGCAAAGAAGGGGCAGTGGGCTCGTGCTTGGCGGCGTGCAGTGCGGAGTGCTGGCAGCATCGCTCCCTCACGGAACCCGACACCTCAGGGACCACAGGAAAGGCTCTGCCAGGCTGCTCCGAGCCAAGCGTCACATCCAGCCCTAGGGATCAGCCACAACCCAGCTGTGAATAACCAGGGACAGAGGCTTGGGAGGAACACACCACTGCTGCCAGTGGTGGCTGTGCCTGCCCTGCCTGCCTGGAATGAGGTGCGCCCTCCATCCCATGTGCTCACACACACATGTGCCCTCCTGAAAACCTGGGCCTGAGCCACTCCAACTCTGCATCCTGGAGACTTAGGATAATGAGAGATCTTTACTGCAATTAATAGATGTCATGGGACATGGTCTTGTGAGTCTAGAGCAAATGAGGCTTGGATAATTGGTGCTGAAACACATATATCAGGGAGATGATTTTTTTTTCCCCCCACCAGAGCTGGAGGCTGGAACACACTGTCAACTGATCCTGTACAAATGTGTTTGGCTATTCGCTGGCGGCAGCTTCCAAAGTTCTGGTGTGGAGCCTCTGCCAGGCAGGCCTGCAATCCTAGCAGCAAACAAGCTGTCATTTGGTTGTTAAAAGAACTGCCTGGAAAGTGGCTTTATCCCCACATGCATGCACAAACACCCACGCACATGCTCACGTGCATGGAAGCAGCCAACAGGCACCAGTAGCAGCTTTTCTGGTCACCCTGAGCTCTGCCTACAGCTCCCCTTCCCTCAAGGGGAGCTCACGGTGGGTGCAAAGGAACTTCCTCCCAGCACCGCGGGTGGTCCATCTGCCCCACAGCAGGGGAGAGGGATGCACCCCACGGCATCTCACCAGAGGGATGTGCCACCTCCCAGCACCATCCCCAGCAGTGGACCCACAACAGCACAGGACATGGTTCTCCCCAGACACCTCCATCCCTTGGTGGTCTGGTCAAAGCCATAAATAAATCTACCTCTATATTGTCTCAGCAGCACCTCCAAATACCAGACAAGGACACATGCTGCTTCCCCAGATCCCCGAACCTGCTCCAGGGCACATGCAACCAAAACACCATGAATTTTCAGAAACTGCCTAATAGAAACCAGTATCTGCTTTGTGCAAGGTTCCTAAATGAAAAGTTTTGTTTTGCACTGAACTCAGTGAATCAAAATCACCTGCAGGACAGGACTCAGGAAAAACCCAAGCCCTGGCATTTCACTGGGAAATATTCAGGAATTTTGCCGCAGTAAGGGAAAAAGTATTTAATTTCTCAAGCACGAATCATAATAAAATGTTAAATACAACCTAGATATTAAATTAAAACATAAAAGTCAAAACATATCAAATCAAAGAGACACATTTGAATTTCCTGGACACTGTCAACAGACAGAAGCCAGAATGATTTTCTTCAGTATTCTCCCACCTGAATGTTGGCTCCATGGCTACATGCCGATTCTGATAATGTAGTTCGATAAAAAGTACATTTTCCAATGGAAAATTTTATCCCTGATACCCTCTGCCTCCATTTCCAGAGTGTCTGATGGATGATGCAGGGGACAGAGGTGATGTCACTCGAGGGCAGATCCCCAGCAGAGAGGGGACCAGCCCTGAGATGCTGCCCCACACTTGGCTTGTGCAGGACCAGGGGAAATGGACCCACCCTGTGCCCCTTAAGGAATGGGAAAGCATTCCCATGGGTTATTAAGCATTTGTGTATGGGTTTGGAAACCGTAGCCATGTCACCACAATACAATTATGGATAAACCCAAGGCAGGCCATCAGAGAGCAACAGAGCACAAGGCTGCAAGAAGGGCCCTGTTCCCTTCCCCACCCTCTCCCAGCACTAACTGGAAACAATGGAGATGGCACTGGGCACCCTGAGCCATCAGCTGTGCACCAGAGCAGCTCCGCCAACCAGCCCTGGGCACTCCTGGCTTGCCAAAACCAATCTGGCTGGAGACCAGGCTGTGCCAAGGGTGAGAGCTCTCTAGGGACAAATCATTTCTGACAGCAAAAGAGGGAATCAAACCCTGGCTGAGCCCACTCCTGGTTGTTACTGGGCACCTCCAGTGCAGCTCCAGCCCCTGCAGATGTATCTGTGGGGCTCCAGCCTCCAGAAGCAAACCCACAACATCAGAGTCAAAAAACAAAGGTGAGAAATAGCATGGCCTTGGTTTACTGCTATGCAGCCATCCTTCTGTGGCAGAGGAAGGGTACCAGGAGATGTGCCTGGCTCACAGAGCGTTTAGTGAAGGTCCAGCACTTCATTAGGCAGCTGTGGAGCCCTGTGAAGCCCACTTTCCACTCTGGATCAGCAGTGCCAAGGGCACCCGGCTGGTGCCAGCGTGTGGAGAGACCAGAGGGCCTCGACCACCACTGGTCAGGGACCAGGGCATGGGGATGCCAAGCCCTCCTGCCTGGCATGGCTCACCCCAGGACACTGGTGTGTCCAGCCCCATGTGCTGCTAGCCCAGGGATCCCCCCTGCCTGTTCTGCCTGCACCCCTGCCCACTGTACAGCAGAACAGTACCGGAGCCCCCTGAGGGGAGCAGAGACCAGGGGTGGCTGCTTTCTGCAAGGCCAGGGCTTCCCCAGAGCCCTGGGCACCCCATGTTAGCATAGCCCACAGACACAGCCTGGCTCCAGATGCAGAGCAGACGAGGCTAATGCATGCAACACCTTGGAGTCAGAAGTTAAAGAGCAGCTGAGAGGCAGCTCTGTGGCCATCTGCCAGATGATGCAAGCAGCACTTTCATAATTCAACAGGCAATAAAGTATTAGAGCAAGGTATGGCCAGCAGCCTGTTTCAGGGAAGGTATCTTGAGAGCAGGGCTAGCACCTGAATCCTCAAGCCTGCAGGTGTGGATGTGCAGAGAGGAAGCACAGATGCCCTGCAAGTAGCCTGCAGACCTCACTGCAGGACTGGGTAAAAGCAGGTGCTTCTGTAAAGGGTTAGATGTTATTGAGATGAATGAGAACAGGAAATAGAGTTGGACTAATGAAGGCAGCAGTGTGGAAAGTCCTCAGTCCTTGGGGGCTAGGCTGAATAGCTGGAAAGAAGATTTACCTAAGATCTGCCACTTTCTGTTAGACTCGTAGTACAGAGCACGTTCTCCTATGCTGGGGATTCATCAGCTCCAGCTGCCAGTGAAAGGGAGATGGGATGCCTTCCTGAGGGGTTCCTCCAGTTCTGCCACAAGTTGTCGGCAGAGCAAGAGCTCCCTGTGCAAGCAGCAGGGAAGTGGCTTTCTCCAGATGTCATTCCGCAGAGCACAGCTAGAGGTCCTGGATTTTGCGGCATCACGAAGCCACAAAGATGGTACTTGGCTGTCCCATCCTGAGGAACTCTGGAACAGCCTGGGTATCACTGGGTAACTTGCCAGACTCACCCACCATGCTCCTTGCTCTCTACAGGCTGCCTTCCTAATCTCCAGCTCTGCTGACCCAATGAGGAGTTGGGACCAGAGAAAGAAGGTGGCAGCTGGAAACCATCACTTAAGATATACCTGGAAACCACCACTTAAGATACAGCCCAGCATGGGAATCCCAAAGGCCTGACATTGCCCAGCCTAAGGGTGTTCAGAGCCAGCACAGGCAACTTTCCTGTGAGAGGAGAGATGGGAAGCATCCAGGGAGATGGGAAGCACCAGGAGAGCCTTGGAGGCAAAAGGAGGGTTAACTCACAGCCATGGGAGCAGAAAATGAGGTTCCAGTTATTAGTTGATTTATTGGTCTGTCCTCAGTTGGCACTCAGGACTCAGAAGAAAATGTTCCACTCCAAAGCATTAAGCATCTTCAAAGAGCAGAAGCATTAAAAATTGAAATCATAAAATAGACATGTAAATATAGCAGAGGTAAACGGGGCAGCGAGGAGAGGAGCGGAGCCAGCCCCAGCCGAGCCTGCAGGGCAAGGAAAGGGCTGTGCCAGGGGGCTGGAGCCATGCTGGGGTGGCTGTGGCCCCCCAAGTTGGGGGGATAACTTGCAGGGAAGCTCTGGATAGCTTCCCTGAATGACTGCACTGCTCACCAAGAGCTGTGGGCTGCAAATACACCAGAGGGCGGAGCTGCCTTGCTGGATGTGTGCAAGAACCTCACCCCACAGCCCCTCACCACCTTCCCCTGGCCTGCACTTGATACGCTAGAGCGTCTAGGGGTTTTTTTACTCCTCTTCTCCCACACCAATCCTTCTCAAAATACTTAAACGTGGCAAGGAGGGGGGCGGGGGGGCTGCCTGCCAGCAGTTCACCAGGTCGAGCAAACCCAGTGAAGTCACCCAGCTCTACATCAGGAATCACAGCTGGATGGCAAACTAATGCTGTCACCTCTTGGGGCAAGGGCTGTTGGTCACACGCAGCATTTCACCGAGTCAGGGACAAGCACTCACTTTCCTCCTCTCCTAGAGGAGCAGGGCAGAACAGACTCAAACTCCTCTGGCCAGCTACCTGCAGAGCAGAAGGATGGTGTCACCCTTCCCAAAGCATCTGCCGAAGGAGAGGGCTCAGCAGCACTTCCTGAACCTGAGGATGGGCTGCTGGAGGTGCTGGTCCCTTCCTAGGCATAGAGGAAGGGAAGGGACCCAATGTAAGTCACTACCCCTGTGTAAGAGTCCCTTGCTGGGCCTGGGAAGTGAGAGCTAAGAACTGCTTCATGTGTTGCTCCAGCATCTGGCCCAGCCTAAAGCACCATCTGCCAGCGGGGATGGCAAGCCAGGGGAAAGATGTGGAAAAAGGGAGGGTGGGAGGACACAAAGCCTCCTTGCCTCAGTGGGAACGTGCATCTGGCTGGGGACTGGCATTTGGGGATAAGTGTGTGGCAAACCCATCCTCCTTACAAACAGCAAGTGATGCCTCCTTATGAACACTGGGCTGCCTTTTGATTGTCTTTTCAGAGCTACCTGCAGAGATACCAAGCCCTCCCGATTTGCCACTGCTTCTCAGGAGGGTGGTAGATGCTCAGCCCCTCTCCAAACCCACAGGGGCCTCAAACCTCCACACGCAGGAAGTAATCACCTTCAAGGACCAGCAGACCAGCCAAAGGACAAAACATGAGGCAGCCACACCAGTGGTCACATGAGTTCCTAAGCTTTCAAACCTCTGGAAGCACAACCTTCACCTTGGGAAAGGTCTCTGGTGAGGAACTGGGAAATCACCACATCCTCCAGAGTGCTGGAGTCCCCAGAGGGCCCCATCCTACATGTGGTCAGCAAGAGGAACCAACCACCACCACTGCCCCTCGCCACACTCTGGCACGAACCCAGCTCTCTTGGCACCCGTACCTGTTTTTCCTCTACACACAATTTTTTCTTAATTGGGAGCTTGTTAATTATCCCAATACTTTGCAGAGGAAATAAACAGCAATTAGAGAAATAAGTGGTATTTTTATTCCCTGGCACTCTCGCAGAGCTCTCTGACGCCTCCCATCCCTAGCTCCCACACGGGCACATGTTGCTGCCTGCTCCGGCGTCGCTGCCCGAGTGCTCTGCTCCGTCTGTTCCCCACGAGCAGGGCACTGTGCTGGTGGGCTGCCTCGCTCTCCCCCGGGGAGGAAGCGTTACTGTGTGAAAGCAGCAGGCTGTCCTGCTCTAATCTCTTTTAAAAGTCATAAATTGCTGAGAAAAGCCAGTTTTCCTGCACAACAGAAGGTTAGCGTGTTTAAAGAGAGCACTGGAACTGTTTTTATTAATCAGAACTGCCATAAAGAAAGCATTTTAATTAACATAATTATCCTGTTTGAGAGAAGCAGCCCGTACCTCACAGATACTTTTCAAACTAAAGATGCAGGCTGTCACAGTCAGTCATAATTAAGCAAAATGAACTGGTTTTCCTTGCTCTGTGTCTGCCTCCTTCCAGCTACATGCTTCCCCTTTCCTCTTACACTCAGACCAAGGTGAGAAGAGACAACATCATGCCATGGGGGTGGCTGGGCAGGTCTCCATCCCTGCATCCCGGTCTCCAGCATGGTGCAGTTGGGGTTAAGCTCCGTCCAAGCCAGCAGTGCCAACTCTGGGCACTGACCAAGCTGCAAACCATCAACCTGAAGATGGAGGTGGCTATAAAAAACCCACAAGATCTGTATGACTCTGTTTGCAGCACAGTCTCACAGTCAACAGATAAAAGATTTATTCTCATTGAAAAAGACAAAAAGAAAAGCATAAAAAGCCTGGCACTGGGCTGCTCGCCAGCACCGAGAGAGAGAAGCGGGTAAGGGGAATAAAAGCTGGCACGGGCAGGCAGCTGTGTGGGTCTGGGTTTCTCTGAGCATCCCAGACACAAAGCCAGACCCTGGAGGGCAGTGATTCGACCAGGAAGCAGCCCTTGTCCTTCTCCTCCTGCCTGCTTCTGCCTGCAGCGTGAGGCTCCACTACAAGCCTTAGGCAGCATCTTCCATTCCTCCCAACACAGTAACAGGCTCAGTAGCTCTCTTGGCACAGCCCTGCCCGCCCTTTGCTCCTAATGCTGATATCCCCCTTCCAACGGGAAGATGGGGCACACAGGCTACACAAAGCAATCAGGTATCACCTGCAAACCCAGTGCTGGCTGCTTCAGCTGAGACCTCCTGCACCACCAAGGTGTCCTGGAGCAGGACACAGACCTAGGGCTGAAGGAAACACCTTCAGCAACCAGCCAAAGTCCCTTAATAGCAGCACTATTCAGTATTTTAACAGGTATTTTAAAGGATGCTCCGCTATTTGGCAGAATGTGCAGTGTAATAGACTGTTAACAATTTGTGTTTTTAATTAAAATCTCCTTTATTTGTAAAAGATGGTTCTGAGTTGATGGCTCTGCCCTGAAATAGCACAGAACTGCTGGAGATGCTCGTGTCATGTCTTTCATTCACACCCAGTGTCATCTCAAAGGGACCAAGGTCACCATGCTGAGTTCTCAGCCCCATGTCCCCAGGGACTGCAGGGACAAGAACACCCATCCTGCTCACACAGCACCCAGTGCTGGGTGTCACCACCCCAGGGCAGCCCACGTTCCCTTACTGCCAGTCAAGAGCTGTCTGCAGGTAGAACGAGGCAACAAATTTGAAAAGAGGTATTTTTAGATTTTTTTTTCTTTTTTTTTGTTGGCATGGTTTCCTTAAGAAAACAAGTCTTGTGACATCACCTGCTCCACGTGTTGTCTGTCTCCCCTAATTACTCTCCGACTCAGCAGTCAAATTCAACAGCGTGTGAGTGACAGCTGAAAATCTCAAAGTTATTAAATTCCTGGAGGTTTCATGGAAACAGGCAGGCAGACAGAGTGGGGAGGTCTTCCTCAGCTCAGCTGAGCCAGGCTGCAGCAGGAGCCTGGGTCTTGCAAGGCACCAGAGGATCCACATCGGAGAAAAGAAAAGCACAAAAGCCCCAGTGATGCAGGGAAAAGGCTGAATCAGAGGATATAGTGTGCTAGATATTGAAATCAGTCAATCTTCAGGTATTAGCCCCTGGAAAAGCAGCCTTCTGTAGTGCTGAGTAGCGTGTTAACAACTTGTTTTCAAACAGGAAACACAATTTCCATGGGAGATTCAGGTTTTCTTGATGGAAGAATTAAAATATTCAGGGGAAAAAAATCATCAAACACACTTTTCTTCTCTGGTTCAACACAGACTGACACATTCAGGTGACTAAAAAGACCTCTGGGACCCACCACAGAAAGTCTAGAAGCATCTTTTGCATCAAACTTCGCTGGGCAGGGGTCAGAATTCGTGTCAGCCTGCTCCAGGTGTCCCCAGGAGAGCTGGCCAGGGACATGGAGCAAAAGGAGAGCACAGGGCAAAGCCTCGGGCTTGCTGCTGTGAAGGGCTTTGTGTGGCACATGGGAAGGTTTTATTTCTATGCAGCCTATGAAGCACCCACTTAGAGATGTCTTAAGACCTACTTGTAAGACCAAATAAAAATATCTCTCCTGGTTCTCGATTGTGAGATCTGGGAAGGAGGCTTCCAAAATTGGGTTCTCTCCCTGCCTGCACAGAGGACGGGGTTGTGACACCACAGAGAAGCTGTTTGTAGGTCTCCGTTCGCAGGCTACCAGGCAGGCAGCGTCACCCTCTCTCAACCAGGGCATCTGCCTTCCCCAGCTCCGAATCCCCGGCAGAAAGAGGACTCCTTGCTGGAAGCGTTGGGGTTGGTGGCATTGCAGGGCATTGCAGCGGCTCTCCCAGCCACAGCCCATTCCTGTGTGGCCCTGTCGCTGTCCGGACAGATCCCACAGGGTCGGGAAGCCTTTCCCCCTGCACCGCCTGCCCGCTCCCCTCGTCACAAACCAAAGCTGCGGCGGGATGAGGCGGCGCTTCTAAACTCCTTAGCAGGGAAATGTTAATGAGCACTGAGCGGAGGGTGAGAAAAACCTTTAATCGCATTAGCTCCGCTGTCAGCGCTGATGAGCGTCCCCGAACCGGAGCGCCCCGTCCATACACACGGCACGGGAGCGGCCGGGGGGAGCCGGACCTCGAACTGCCGCCCCACCGCTCGGGGCAGGCAGGGAAAGCTGTCCTCAAAGCCACACTGATCCCCTGCTTAACCTTGAAGAAGCACCTCTTGCGAGCTGATGGTGCCTACGCCATGGGGCTCCGGGATCCCATCCTGAGCGGGAGGCCGTGCCGTGTGTGCCCGCACCCGCGAGGAGCCTGCGCTCCCACTGCGGAAAGTCACGCGCCAGGTTTTATACTGGGAACTCACGTCTGAGCTTGTGTAACTCTCCCATGTTTTTCTTTTTTTCTTTTTTTCTTTTTTTCTTTTTTTCTTTTTTTCTTTTTTTCTTTTTTTTACGCGGCCAGGAAATTGCCATATAAAGTGTAAGTACAAAAAAATAACGATTTTCCTCAGCTAAGCAACCACGTGAGCGGCGCCGCTTGCGCCGCCCTGCCTCTCGATGCCTGCATACGCTGTGTGCACACCCATGTGTGCTGCTCCGTGATACACCGGCACATTTGTTACGGTGACAGCCTGCCGCCCCTCTTGGGGGAAATGTGGTTTAATTTTTAGTATAACTTTAAAAAAGGAGACTAGCAAAGCAGCTCCCCCATAAATTTTGTAAGTGACATTTATTTCTCGGTGCATTATCGCTAGTGATGGACAAATCTGGAATTTAGGGGAGCAGCCATCTTCTGCCAGCTCCAGTGGGATGAGGCAGTTATCCTTAAGCTCAGCTCAGGCCCTGCCTGGAAAATCTCCAGATGCTGAGCCCTCTTCTCCCTTCAAGACCTCAGCACAAAATGTAGCCCTTATATGCCTTAGGGGGCTCTGGGTGCTCCTTTTGGTGTCTAGAGACACCATCTCTAAGGAAGCTCCCACTCCCTTGCCCATGGTCTGGATACCCGCAGTAACACAGCAAAGTTTCCCATCCAATTTCACCAGCTCAGCCCATGAAACCATCTCTGATGTGCTCAGATCCCTGCCCATCCTGCCTGAGGTATGATGGAGTTTGCTTTAAGAGCACAACGCATCTTTCTGCTCACCGAGGCGAGCTCCCTGCTCCCTAAGCCTGCCAGGTCTCAATCTGAATACGTATAAAAGATCTCAACAGCTGGGTGTTTAATTACAGGGACTAGAAATCAGGCTCTGCACAGTCACACCAGGTTAT
The DNA here is from genome assembly GCF_000738735.6 of Corvus cornix cornix. Taxonomy (NCBI): domain Eukaryota; kingdom Metazoa; phylum Chordata; class Aves; order Passeriformes; family Corvidae; genus Corvus; species Corvus cornix. The sequence continues at coordinate 18,409,912 of NC_046340.1, forward strand.
TTCAGCTCCCTGGAGCTGGCTTCAGAGCGTGCCAGGGAGGCTGGTGCTTCCAGCTCTGTCCAAAAGCAGGGTGGTTCAAGCAAACACAAACCATGCCCAACCCCCAAAAGGCTGAGCTCAGAGGAGCACAGGTGGGGATTCACAGCACAGCCCTCTCCAAAATATGAGTGAGGGGGTTTTGCACCACTGGGTGCCAGGGCGAAATACCATTATTTGTGCCTGGACAGAGGAAAATGCAAGATGCCACTAAATCCATTACATCCATACGGATTCTACAAGAGACAGAGGGACAGGAGATGTCCAGTTTACTACCCTGGGGCTGGACTAGACCCAAAGAAACACTCCTGGTTTGTTCACACTGAAGAAAGATCAGAAGAGCAGAGAACAGAGGATTGTTAATGGACAGTGAAGTCTGATGTAATTTGTGGCACAGTTATTTGCACCTAAAAAGGAGGCTGGTGTCAGCCCTGCCATGACAAGTCCTTAAGTGTTGCCCTGCCTGCTGGTACACAGGGATCTTCAGAGTCAGTTACTTTGAATTTCTAGGGAACGGGTCCTTTCAGAAACTGAACTCTGAGTCCCAAAAGACTTGGGCATCTCCAACCGCAAAGTGCTTCAAAACAGCCACAACAGGCTTTCCCCGACCTCTATCAGAGTCTGGAAAAGCCTTTTCTTTGGGCAGACAAGTGTTTCCCTCTGCCAAGGTGGCTCAACATCCCTGGAGCATCCCATGTGCTCCTGGGGATGCCTCTCTGCCGTTCCTGGAGTGGTGTTTGGGCTCCCTCCCAGCCCAGGGGATGGTAAATGCTGAGCAGAGCCAGCAGCGGCTGCCCAGGCCTGACTCTGGCAGGAGGTCCTGCCCTGTCCTGGCACCAGCAGCAGCCCAGCCACCTCTGTGAGACCTGGGACTGACCCTCAGTACTCCTCCTCACACAACCCAAGCAAAGGCATCCTTTGGAGTCTCCCAGCATCGACGTCCTCTGCTGCCAGGCTCCTGAGGAGCGCTGCCTTCCACCCTCTCAACACACACTCTGGAAACCCAAGCTGTTATTTCCCAGGTTGTGTGATCAATTCTTGCACTGGTGTCACCACACATCTCCAATTCCCCACGTCACATCTCAGCTGCTCCCTGGCTCTTCCCTGGCCTCTCCACTCAATAGCAGGCACAAGCCAGTCATGTTTTGGCAAAAGGGTGCCTACAAAACCTCAGCTGCAGCCCTGACTTAAAAAAATAAGAGCATATGGAAAAAAAAAAAATGAAGCAGGCTGGTGAAGTAGGCAGCCTCAACAAGGCTGAGTGATGCTGACCACTGGGACCAATTACCATGCACCAGAGTTAGGGGTGGCACCCATGGGAGCCCTTGCCTTGGCAGTGGCTCACTCTGAACATGCAACTGAGCCAAGAGGACTGTAATTCTTTCTCTGTGCTGACTGAAGGCTGCATCATCCCCCAAAGGCCCTGGAGGAGTTGAAATAAGGATGAACATCAGGTCAGACATGTCTCCTGCTCACAGCCATGCACACATCTGCCTCTCCAAAGAGCTTGGAAACAGAGTCATAAGCACAGCCCCGCCCCAAGATCCACTCTGAAGCATGCATGTGAGGAGGAGGAAAGCTCCTGGGTCAGCCCAGCAGGCTGCAGGGTCTGAGCAGGAGACTCAGAGACGCTCAGACTGAGCTTTCCACTCTCTTGCTCAGCTGCCCACAACTGCTGGTGCCCAGTGGCCAGAGACCCCCCGTGACCCTCACAGGCAAAGGAGACCAAAACACCCTTTGTTCCTCTTCAAAACACCATGTGTATCTGAACACCAGCTTACAGCTGATCTAAGGGAGTCCATGCCCTTATAAGTTAAGATTTAAAGTTTTAACAAAAGCCATTCACTGTTTTGTCTGGGCAAGATGCTGGGAGCACCAGCAGCTCAATTTTATTGATAAAAGCCTCTTTTCTCTAAAAACATGGGACCAGTTCTCCCCATGACAGCGAAGCATGAGCAACGCAGAGCTTCAGACTGCAAAGGACAACAGTTTTCCAGCATTTCTGCCAGGCAACGAGGAAAAAACCCACATCCGACAATATCTGCAAATAGAGTGGGTGTGAAACCCTCAGGGACCAGTGGGCAGAGCAGGTTTCCAGCCTCTCCCAGCAGCTGGGAGCACAGCGGAGGATGCCACCAGTCACTGTATCCGGGGCATCTAGGTGTTGCTTTGCTTTGCTGTCCATTATTACGCACCCCCAAGGAAGCACCTGCTGTGTTGTCAGCAGCCCCCTGCTAGTTCCAGGAGAGCAGCCCCAGTGGATCTCTTCCAAGGTGCTCCCGTCGACTACAGGGGGACAAAGCAATCAGGAAGCAGACAAGGAATGCATGACTTTCCCATCGCGGAGGGGCTGCTGGGATTTGCTGGAAGGCATCCAATTAGTTAATGAGCACTCCAGAGCTGAGTCTGGTCTGGAATTAGTAATTAATTACCACAAGACAAGAGAGAGTGAATATATTGGAGAAACCCACGTCTGTCCTAGGGATGGACTTAGGAGAAGAGAGTCTGCCCAGCAAGCCCACACTGAAATGGAGAAGAGCAGCTGGCAACCAACAAGCAAGCAGGATGATGTGGATCTCAGAAAAATGCACAACACCAGGAGCAAACATCACAAGTGGCCCCCATCCCAGATATCCTGTACCAGGAACTGGCCCAGCTGGGAGCCTTTGGCCCTGGAACTGCTTCTCCGTGCTGATCCCAGCCCATCACAGGCAACACAAGCGTAGCCAGACAACCCTTTGCTTCTGATGAGCAAAACTGGAGCAACAAGGTGAACAAGACACATCATCCTGGCTGGGTGCTTCCTGCTTCCACCATCTGCAAAGACCATGGCTTTGGAATAATTCTCTCATATTCATTTCCCTCATTAGTCTTCTGCTCTGGGCTCCTGAGCATGCTCCAGCGCAGGAGGACACAGAAGCTCCCAGGTCCAAGGTGGCTCGGAGGAGCCCGGCTGTCACCAGCAGCATTGGCCCTCCTGGGCACAAGCAGTCTCCCACCAGGTTCTCCTGGTTGAAAATCAGTAGCTGAGCTCTGAGGAGGAGGAGAATGTACCCTCCTGAGCATTCACTCCCAGGCCTCACAGTTCCTTGTCACCACCCGCCTCTCCGGAGCATGTCCCCATGCGGCAGGAGCTGCAGAGCAGCTCTGCATCCAGCCCCTGTGATAAATTAGCCAGGGATTCAGGCATTTCGGTGCAGCTGCCTCATCCTCTGCCAGCATGACAATGTGATTAATTTTGGGTGCAGATGAAGCTCATTTATCAGAGGCACGTGATGGCTGCGCAGGCTGCAGGGGTGTGCGGGGAGCCCTGGGGTGCGGGGCAGAGCAGGAGCCGAGGCAAAAGGCAGGAGGCAGGGAAGGAGAGTGAGGAGCCAAGCTCGGGGTATCTCTCAGGAAGGCTGTTTGCCACGTTGGCTCATGATTAAGCATGCTGGGGGAGAGGAGCCCGTGTGGGAAGAGAGCTTTTATCTCTGCTAACACACATGGCTGCGTCTGGGGAGAGATATGCAAAGGGAGGGGTGTAAGAGGATTGGGGAGAAGAAGCCGTGAGCCGATTACGTTGCATTGGGAGAGGCAATTCTACCACCATGGCCACTTATCCCCCACTGCCCCCTCCTCCAGGCCATTTTCCACTTTCTCCCCTTTTTCGAGGACCAGTGGGTCCTGTCTTGCCTGTCCCCACTCTGCAGCTACAGACACTTGCTTTTTGCTGCTGGAAGGAGTGTGGCCAGAGCTGCTGCAGCAGGAATTGTCTGGGAAGACAGAGCTGTATGTTCACTTCCCATGTAACACAGCCCTGACACAGAAAAATCACTTGATTGGTTCATCCACCTATTGGCTGGAGTTTCTCCATGTTCTGGAGTGTGGCAGTGCTGCTTCCTCAATGCAGCACAGCTCTCCCAAGGGCCTGAGCTACTCCCAGATGAGGCTGCCAAGGTCACAAGAAAATTATCACGGATCAGGAGTGTCTGCACAGTTTTGGAGTGAGGAATAGCTTTTGGGGTAAGCTCACACCATGGCCGATGCCCTCCAGTGAGACGGATGCACAAGGAGAGGACATCAGGGCAGTTCCCTAGGCACCAGGATACACAACCTTCGTTTGCCCCCTGCCATGGTTAGATCTGCCCTAGACGGTGGTGTCCCCATTGCAGAACAGCTCTGTCTTGGAGCAAGGTCACGCCAAAACCCTGAGATCACCATAACAACGCTCCCTTCAATAATTTTAGGCCCCAAGTAGCGAACCATTTGCAGCTAAAGAAAAGAAAACCCCTCCAGTTCAATGGAGCCATGCAACCTGGGACATCGGTGGCAAATCCTTGAGCACATGGCTGATGTCAGTGCCTTCCATGGGACTTAATTATCAAACCATGAGATAGCATCAAACAAAGAGGCTGCTTTTTTTGATAAATGCGTACTTTTTAAAGAGAACATGTCAAGAGGACAAAGGTGAAGATGACACAATACATGGTAGCCACGCTGATTGTGAGACACTCCTGCTAATTTATCCCAGCACAGAACCAGGACCCTTTCTGCTGGGTTAGAGGTAAGGTTAGAAAACCCATGGGGACTTTAGAAGTGTGAAAACATCAAGCACTGAATGGCACAGGGACTTGAGCCTGAGAAAGCCCAGAAATGTTATCCTTCTACCCACTGATTCCCCAGGAAAGTCAGCCAGGTGGCTGGTGGCAGAGCGGGTGGCCTGAGAGGAGCACATTCCTGGAAAGCTTACAGGTGACAACACTAGCTTTTAGCCAGGACTGCAGCTTCTGACATTCACATTTCTTCCACGTCTTAAATGCTCCTCTAAGCCTGCCTCCTCTGCAGAGGTCCCAGGGCAGGTTGTGCTCTCCTTCCACCCATCAGTTCACTTTCTTATTGTTCCAAAGGTCCCCTGAGTCCCATCCAGATACCTCCCAGGTTTTATTACAATCATCATGCCAATCATGAAAGTTTTCAGTTCTCACATCCAACAAAGTTCACCCAGGAAGGATTAAAGATGCCCACACTGTTTCCCTTCATGGACTGTGGAAGGGCACTGATAGACATAGCGTATTTTCACACAGAGGGGAAATAATTCTGGGGTGAAGCGCAGCAGGAACTGGCTCCTTAACGGAGGCACACTCAGGCTCTTCCACCTGCCTGGGGAGCAGTGGTGGTGCCCAGCCCCACTGCCCCTCCAACCCCACGCAACACTTTCGCAACTGGCATGGACTCAGCGAGGAGAAAACACAACTGCACTTACCAGAGCTGAAATCCTACAAGGACCTGCTGGTGAGGCAAATAACCTGGAAAAGAGGAGAAAAAGAGATGTGGTTCAAGGGTTGGCTGTGGACAGCAACAGCAGAGTGTTGGTGTGGCCCAGCCCTGCAGGGGTGGATGGGGCAGCATGCTCAGACAGGGCTGTGGCAGGTGACCTACACTTGCATTGCACCAGGACCATCTAAATTGATCAGGGCCACCAAAATCCAGCCAGGCCCATTCGCCAGCCTCTCCAGGTGCTCAGCTGGTGCTGGCAGAGCTCTGAGCTGCCGCATACAGGTGGAATTCACCAAGGGATTAAGGAGCCATTTCCCACTCCCATCCTGGTACGAACCAGGCTGCCCCATCAACGTTCCCCTCTCATCAGCTCCTGGAGCACACCATGCAAATCTGCACTAAGGAGTCACAACAACGCACCTGGGAAACCATAAATATCTGTGAAAAATCTCCCCATAAATCCACGGGAAGAGGAATTTACAGCACTTTCTTTGGAGATTTCTCTGGGTGTTCCCTATTAAGCCACTGTGCTTGTTTGCATAAGTACTCCTCAGACAGTAAAGTCTTCTCTGCCATCAGTTATCGGCTCTGCAAACAGGAGCAGCACCAGGCGTGGGATGTACAAACACCCAGCTGTAAAGATGAGGGACTGGCTCCTCACCTTGCGAAGAAATAAAGGGTATTAATTGCTTAGTGTAACCACGGCACACTCCCAGCAAGGACAGGGTGAACTGGTAGCCCTGACATGTACAGAACAACTGAGAAAAGGGAAACGAGCCAAAAAACTCTCTGTATGCTCTCAGAGTATGCCACACAATGGCAAAGTATGGAAAGAACGAGGATTTTTCACATCATTGGGGAAAAAAGTATCAAGTGGAGAAGAAATACAGAAGTGCTGGAATCAGCCCCAGCTACCCAAAGAAATTGCTGTAATATATTGTCCAGCCACATACCAAGGCCACTACAGAAATTAGGGAAGGAAATGCCTTGGCTGATGTAGCAGCAATGAATACACTTGTTAGTGATAATACATCAGTTACCAGGCTGGGCAGAAGCCTTTCCAACAAGAAAGGTTGACACAGGGCCTTATTAAAGAAGGTAATACGCAGTTAAGACACCTACTGGTCTCATCTGATGAATGGTTGACACAATACATCATATATATGCAGGAAGGGATTGAAAATAACATAAATATGCTCAATATGCTCAATGGTATCAGCCTACACCTCTGGAAATACATGTCCATGATATACGACCTGGAGATGACATTTTAATTAACATGTTCTCATGAAAATACAAACTGGAACCTAAGTGGGAAGCACCATATACCATCTTACTATGTTCCTATTTTGCTGTTAAAAGTTTAGGAAAAGAAAGATGGATACACCATTCTCCCATCAAGCAGGTGGTAACTAGCCAGCCAGCTGACAAATGACTGACTCCTGGAGAAACTCTCACATCAGCTAAGAATGAATGGGACATCTCACTACTCTTGGTATTATTGACTCTGTTACTGGTACAGCATAGCTAAGGATAAAAATGATGGATGATCCGGATTAGTGGAAAGTTAACAAATCCAAAGGGAAGATAGTTTCCCTAGATTATACAGGAACAGGGTTCCCAATTCCTGAAACACCTGACAGGACAACTCTTGCTTTCTGGTGTCCATCAGATACGGTTTATAATTTAGCCTGGGCAGAGGTAAGCAGGAGGACAGGTCTCATTGCCTTGATAATACGAGCTGCTGCACAACACTTAATACCAGTTGTTGCATGATGACAGATAATAGTTTAAGAAGTAATAGTATACAATTAAAATCACTTGTGAAGTGTTGACCCAGGACTGATTACCCTTTCTCTGCTCATCCCCCTTCAAAGCAAACAGAGAGGGATGCAACTGGTATTACGGGGACAAGATTGGGAGTCCTTAATGGTATAGATGCTGAAGTGCTCCTAAATAAACTAAGTGCAACAACAAGTGATTTAAGCAAATTAGAACACCCATTGCGATCCTCTCTATTAGCATTGGGGACTAATCAATGGCTCTTATCTGATATATTGCCTCTGTGGGAGAAAATTAATGAGAGAGACCACCAGCTGATTGTAGAGGCACTTGGAATGGTCCAGGGCAGTCTTTCACCAGCTCTTAGATGTATCCACACTCAAATGCGGATGCACTCCACAGTGGCAGCACTTATGAGGGTAGGCAAAGAAGGCACCTTACCCACAGATGTTTGAAAAGTAGGTTGGGACAACAGAACTGAAAGAGAATTTTAATCCTGGTGGTATTTGGCCAATTATGACCCCATTAACAATAAGGTCACAGTTTCTGTCCTAATAATATAATGCTTCAGTATACAGCATATACCCAATTGTTGCACTAAATCATGATACAATCATCCTCTTTCCCATAGAACATAAAGTATGGGTACCACAAAGTGGACACATGTGGCCAACAGTACATGGGAACAACAAGGATTCAGCTGTAAAAGAAACACCATTAAACCCCAAGACATGTCTTGACACTGAGCAAAATGTATGTCATTTTGAAACACATGCTGATGAAATCCCTGCAACTGCACTTATATATATTGGAAAAGGATATGTTTTCTTAAGGACTCTTTGTGGTTTTATATTAGTAGGTGATATTACTGTAGATACAAGTAATCATTCGCATATTTGCATTCGTAACTTTAGTGGAATTATAGGGTATGATTTTAATTATACGGCTCCTGTTACGTCCTGCCAGTTGTTACAGTCTAATTATACGCTAGTTAAAGACTTGTTACCTACTTCAACTGGAATTAATCTTAATGCTGGTAAGGAAATTATCACAACATGATGACTTACATCAAGTATTAAAACATATATGAATTGATGGATAAAAACTATAATCACTGTCCACCATAATGTGGATGAAATGCAGTATGTGTTCAAAAGAGGAAAGAGAGATGGAGAAGACCACTGGTGGGAAACTCTCCTGGGGTGGTCACCTACAGCCACAGGAATTTATAACCTCCTGCTCCACCCAGTGGTAATCTTACTAGCTTTGAGTCTATTTGGTCTGGTGCTTGTGATCATTCTGTATATAAGATTATGGAAGCTGCCCATGCTTTTTGAAAGGCTTTGCAAGCTTTGCTAAATGTATTAGCAGGGATGCTTAATAAAAACAAAGGGAGGGCTGTAAAGAAGTAAAGGATATTAATTGCTTAGCATAACTTGCTTAGCATTAGTACCCTAAGATGTGCTGAAGCTTTAGGCCCCACTTTGAGCAGATTTCACCCTGCACATCTTCTGCAAGGCTGCCTGGGTTAATTGCCAGGAGAGCAGGTTGTATTTCAGCTATGACATTTCTCTGCATGTTTAACGTATCCCTATCATGACTCCAATGTATTTCTGCATAGCTAGGTGGGAGACAGGGGAAAATGAATAACACGTTTCCTTCCAGCATGAAATTGTGAGACTGTCCTCCACTGAGTGCAATTACTGTGTACATGACTTCTGTAGTCTGGCTAATACTGCTAAGTATACTGGAGATTAAGGGATTTGGGGCTGTAAAGTCCATTTCATCTATCCAGGCCTGAGCAAGGGAATGCGAGCAGGGAAAAAGTCTTGCAGAAACCTCTGGACCAAGCAGGGTCTGGCCTGCAGGCAACCATCCCACCACATCCCCTTGCTGCTCTCAGACCTCTCCCAGGCAGCTCTGAGCTGTGTGGGGTATGTGAAGGAGGGCAAATGTGGATGCCGGGGCCAAAGCACATCCCTAGGGCTGACCCTTCACCAGTGGCTCCCAAACTCAGTGTGCCCCATCAAGGATGCTCCTGACCCTATGCCAAGCACTGCTGTCATGTTCCTGGACTGCTGAGCCCTCCCCAGGGTGGCACGTTGACGACACGGGACACAGGGATAGACTTAAGCGGTCATGGTGCTGCTTCTGAGAGTGCTCAGGAGGCACAGGAGAACAGCTGTTATCCCTGAGCCAGAGAGCTAATAACAACACCGGAGCACTTCTGCTTTGGCTGAGGCGATGGCCTCTCTCTGCCCCACGGAGAGGGAAGTTGCAGTGCTTCCCACGGGGCTGGACTGTGCTGCCAGCCCCCAGCTCTGCTGCACCTTGGCTCCTCATCAGAGACTTGCCCTGGGGATGCAGGCTGAGCTAATGGGGGGAATACCCTGCCCCAGTGCTAGAAGCTAAGGAAGCCTCAAAAATAACTCTCCTACAGAGCCAGCATCCTTCCCAGTTCAAAGCAGGCAGAGGCCAAGCCCCGCCAGCACTCCTGCCCAGGGGGGAAGCCATGGCAATCTCCCTCCAGCTCTTCCAAGCCAATGGAATATGAAGCAGAGCAAATACTGGGTTGTTGTGAAAGCATTGAGGAGTGAAGCAGAGCAAGGAGATGGCTTTGAGTAGTAAAAGCTGCCCTTACATTATGAGCTCAGACACAGCCTTATGCATCCCCAAGCAGCAGAGGAGCCATCTCCACTTTGATCTGGGTTTGATTTAAAATGGAGCATCTCCCTCAGCATCACCCGCGGGGCAGCAGTGAAGCAACCTCATTTTCCTCTGCTTTATCCCTTTTGCCACCTGCGGTGTGCCCAAGGTCCTAGGGCCACAAACTCTAGCTCCGTGCACTCCCCAGCCATGATGTGCTGGGGCACAGCTCTCAGCTGTGGGTGCATCCTGCTCCCTCCCTGCTCTGAGGTGGGGATGAGCCAGCACAGAGCCAGGGAAATGAGAACTTGCTGGGGCATAATGCCAATTCAACGCCCATTAACTTCCCACAAATCCTCCGCTCCACAGCCTTATCTTCCTCTGCCACGTCCCCTTGCTCCCCATCCTCCTCCTCCTCCTCCCAGACTAATGGTCTTTTTGGATGTGGAGACAAGCTGTGTAGGTACCCTCGGCTGTGCTTGGGAGCCCTTCAATGACAGTATCTGCAGGAAGGTCTGATAGGAGACAACCCTGACACCCCAGGCACCCACAGGCAATAGGATTGCCCCACAGAGCACAGCTCATGGCCAAATGCTCTCCTGCTCTTGTGGATTGAATATCAGACTCTGAACATTAACTTTTACAGCATAATATATCCAGCACCAACCCACATTGCCAGGAGATACCCCAAAGCCATCACCACATCTGGATGCGAATGACTGTTTAAACACCCCGCACGGTCCTGTGCATAGGGGATAGATTTACTGTCACTTCTTGTAAAATTAGGAAAGGATAAAACCAAACAGCTGAGCAGCAATGTCTGTTGGGCAAGGGGGGAGTGACACCAGCACAGCTCAAGGGCTTCGGCTAGAAAGGGCGCTCCAGAATAAACACCAGCACAGTTCACCATGAGGCATCTTTGCTTGCAGCTCCTGCCCTAAGAGTGGATTTGACCTGGGAGCCCTCCTGACCTGCGGCAGCCTGACAGAGCTTGTTTGAATCAGCACTTTCTGCAAGCAGCCATGTTTCAGTGGTCCTTCCCTGCAGGGCAGGAGGGGCAGGAGGGGCAGGCAGCTCCCCTGGGAGGTCCAGTGAAGTTCCTCAGATCAACAACAAATGAAAAGCACTGACAGTGGAGCTCAGCCCAGCTGCCCTCCCTGCCTACACTCTCACTGCACTGCTGGCCGTGCAGGAATTCAGTGGCAACACAGAGCCAACAGCAACCCTGCCACTGCCCAGGAACAGCTTCAGATTCCTCCATGCCCCCTCGTTCCCCTTGACCTGAGCTGTCTGCTCCACACCTTGTTCCCCTGGCAGCTACATCCATGGGCTCACAGCACTGGCTTTGCAGAAGAAAAAGTTCACCTTTTCAGCAAAGAGCCCATGTTTTACACAACAAATTGAACTCGGCCCAAACCTTATTGTTCCACCAGAAGACTGTTTGCACAGGAAGTTTGTGTCCAGTCCCTTCCATCAAGAGGTGGAGCTTCCTACATGAGGAAGGGCTTTGGAATACAGAGCATTCCTCAAGGCAGCAGATAAATGCTGGACCAGAGTTAGTGGCTGGAGGCTGGAATCTAGGCAAAGTTGGACTAAAATAAGGCCCAACTGGTGGACAATCACAAGGAATATTGCAGCAGCTGAGTTAGGAGCCAGAGGAATACTCAGCCTTCAGCTATGTCAAGGGAAAGAGAGGCTGTTTCTCCAAAGGGGGTGTCACAAGCAATATCCAAGAGTTACAAGTCGAATACAGCTGTGGAGGGGCTGGTTTCCACCAGTGCTACAGAGTTGTGACATGGTGCTTGAGGATGGCACAGCCACCGTGGTCTCAGGTTTGGCACCAGTGTTTGCTCCAGCCAGCAAGTCACATCCCTCTCCAGCCATGCTGAGGCTGGGGGACGGGCTGGGAGAGGAAATACATTCCCAAGCCCATTTAACCTGCCTATGGGAGCTCATAGCATCCTTACATCAGAAACCATAACTCCTGCAGCCATCTCCCAGCCCTTCCAATGAAGGGGAAGGAAAATTCTTCATTTCGGCTCCCACCTTTTATCTTTAAAAACCACAACAGGCAAGGTTTAAAAAAAAAAAAAAAACATGACAAACAATCCAAGGAAAAGAATACAACAGCCTTTGAAACCCCATCCTACAGCTGAAAGGGAGGGAAGGAGGCAAGGCAAGAAAGCCAGTGTAAAACCTCATTACCATCAGAAATCCTCTCTCCCTGCCCTTACCTCCCCACTCATTTCCATATCACAGGGGACACAATACCTTTCTTCTCTTGAAAAACATCCCATTTTTGCAGAAACCGGCTGTCCCCACTCCCAGCACTGGCTTACAGAGCTGGGGAACAAAAGCCAGGCTCACACCTGCCCTGGCAGGCAATGCCGGTGTGTGAATCTCCAGGCCCTTATCAGCCTCGGGAGCAGTTTTTACCATTATTATTATTAGTCTACTTTATCTTTTTTTTCCCTTTAGCTTCAAGATCCTTTAGTCAGTCAAATTATACTCAGAGTAGCAGAAGTGGCAGAAAATAAAGCATTATAAGGGGTTCAGGAAGTTATTTTCATCTCAAGGAGCACGTAAGAAAGGTTGACAAGCCTTTATTCTGCTCTTATGGGATAATCTGTAGGTTCCCAGCTGATAGGGGGGAAAAAATTAAAAGCATCAGAAGAAATTGCAGGAAGAAGTAAAACTGAGGCCTCTGCATAAATTGAAGTAATGTGCAGCTTGGCTGACAGCTGAAAGCACTGGAGGGTGAAATGTCAGTGCCAGGAAGGAAAGGGGCAGCCGCAGGGTCTGGGTAAGGCTGGACAGAGGGCACTGGGTGCAGGGCAGGAGAGTGACTCAGCCCCCTCCAGTTGGTCTTTTCTCCTGCTAAGTGGACCTGTCACATCTTTCCAGTCCAGAGCAGCACTAGCAGAGCAGGCAGAGAAGGGGGGGGAAGCAAAGCAGCTCAGACGTCAGTCGGCATCCCCCATACTGCCCCGGATCGCTGGATTTGTCCTGCTCCTGTCTGGCTGCTCCAATAAAAGCTACAAGCATCAAGTCAGGCACAGCAAAATTTTTCTGCCAAGACTTCAGACTCTCACATTTACATGCACAGCGCAGGGCCCTGGGAGCTCCCAGCATCCACCCAGCAAGCACCAAATGCAGGGCTGGGAGCGGAGCCAGGGTGCCAAGGAAGGGGCCAGGATCACAAGGAGATGCACAGAGGGGAGAGAAGAGGTGGGATGGTCAACTCCTCTCCGAGCCATCGGCCCCTGGGGATTAGAGATGGATGCAGGCAGTGCTGGATGGCCAAGAGAAGCAGGGACAGGCTGCAGACCAGCACGAGGTAGCAGGGTCCTGAACAGCACAGAAAAGGTGCACAAATGCATTTGTTGTGTGAGACAGCCTTTCCCCCAGCGGCTGTGCAGAGAGCAAGGGAATGGGATCCCCCTCCTCATTAGCCAGGGCGTGAGGGCCCGAGGCAGCCCCCTCCCAGTGTGGCAGGGCAGCCAGCCCGATGCCTCTCCGGCTGTTCCGCGGCTGAGCCACGCGGTGCCGAGGCGGTGCTGTCACCAGTGATTGATGGCACGGTTCAGGAGGAAATAAATTCCCAGGCTTTCGCAGGAGGTGAACTGGGGGGTGTATCCATCTTAAAGATGCTTAATGAATGTTCCACAGCCCGTGGAGTGGCAGCAGATACATCTCTGCAGCCAGCACTCCCCACGCTGTTCCTTGCGAGGCTCAGGCACAATTTAACAGCTTCTTATTGATTTTATTTATGTTTCCAAGGCCCTGGCAGTGTCTAGATTGCCCCAGTCCAACAAGAGCCCCATAGTCACAGAGGGGACCTGCACCTGATTTTCTCATCCTGCTCCACAACCCTGGGGACAAAACCTGGTGTTTGGCCAGAAAAGATGCAGTTTTAGGCTCACAGGGGCTTCAGCTCCAAGAAACGGGATGATGCAGGATAACCGGGGTGTTGGTGAGCACTGGCACAGCACTGGGGCAGACGCTGCTGCCACCCATCCACATCGCCCCAGCACCAGGCTCTGGGTTGCACCTTTGAAACTCAAAGCAAAATAAGGACCTTTCCAAAGACACTCTTCCAAGATGGACTTTGGAAAGTCCTAGCTTTTATGTAGCTTAGCAAACCTTAATTTTCAAGGCAAGAAAAATGGCAATCAGCAGTTTTGGCATGTGACTGGGCTTTGTTTTTCCCTCTTCCCCTTAGGGGGAAAAAAAAAAAAGGAAAAAGAAAGAAAAGCAGCAAAGAACAGCAGAGACCCAGCTGACCTTTCTGGCTAAGAGACCTTGTCTGAATCACTGGATGGTAACAATGAATGAAATGCCAGTGCCCTGCCTTATAAATACCAGCTTCCTCTAGGGGTGAAATGCCATCTTCCGAACATGGAAAAGCTGCAAAGAAAATGTCACCCTCGCCAAGGTGTGAAATGCCAGCCTGCTCCAAGATCCTGGGCTCACCCATGGGGAGATGGGCAGGCTAATGCCTGCTGATGGATCTCCAAATTCCTCCTGTCCTTCCTCAAAGCTCCATGGCATGAAGGGGACAGAACTTCAATGTGGGACAGCCAGAGCATCAGTCCTCCAGCATTACCTTCAGCATCTCAGCAGTGAGCTACTCAGAAAAGCTTCCTTGAGGATTTGGGTTACTTCCCTTTTCCAGAGGCTGTGAGTCAGAGGGCCAGTAAGACAAATAAATCACGTTTCAAGAATGGTTGGACAACCCAAAACAGTTATTTCCAGTTTTACCAGTGAGATGAAAAAACAATTGAGCATAAGGAGATTTTGCCATCTAAAAAGTTTATCACAGCCCGACTCCTAGTTCCCAGCAAAAGCTGTTGTTGCTGGGTTTAATCCTATTTATTAAACATGGGAAATCATCCAACATACTGTCCTTGTGTGAAAAAATGCTTCCTGTGAAGCTGGTGATATTTGCAACATCTCCCTTACCCTTCCCAGGGCCAAATTTGGCTTAATCAAAGCCATGCTTTCCAGAAGCTCATCCTCCCTTTTACCCCTCCACTTGGCATCCTCCTACCCCAGTTTCCCAGTACCAAAGCCCCAGTACCAAACCTGTGCCAGGTCAGGGCAACACAGCAGGAGGGACAACTTGGACCATTTCTGGGAACTGTAGGGCTGCAGAATGTAACCAAGCCTTCCTACCTGATAAAATTACACCAGGAAATGAATGAAGTTGCTTTTTGTCTTCTGGGAACTGGAGCTGTTCTCTTTCCCCACACCCACACCTTCTCTTTTTTTTTTTTCCCCTCATAAATGTGTGAAATAATTTTACCACCCTTTTTTTTCTTTCAGTTACTCCTCCTCCCCTCAGATCTCGCCCTTCCTGGCATTTGAAAATAGCTCATGAAAAGGAGGAGGAAGGAGGGGAATGAAAGGAAGTGTGTGGGGATGCAAGATGGAAGGGAAGGGAAAAATACATGAAGACTGAAAATACATGTTTTTCAAAGCAAACCAGAATGGCTGATTGCTTCAACTCCAGAACCCATTCTGGGAAAGGGCTACTAATCTAGGAAGTTTTCTAAGGCTCTCTGCATCCTCTGAGTTCTTAGGCAACACCCAGGAAGAAAGTGGCACAGCACGCCTGCCTGCACCTGCCTGTACCTCGTGTGCAGGCAGCCGTCCCAGCTGGGCATCGGAGTGCAGCAAGAAAACGCAACCTTCCAGGGACCCAGATACCATTTGTGGTCAGAGCCAACTGGGAACACTCTACATGGATTTTTTTGACTTGTGCAACACTCATGTTGAACTGAAACGGCTGGAAAAACCACCTCAGGTTTGATAACCTGCCGGCAGAGCAGCAGCTTGGCCCCACAGGACCCAGGGGCACAGCGAGGGGAAGGGTCTCAGCAATCTCTGGCCTCAAAGGGGCTGCAGGCTGAGGGCTGGAGGCTTTTTTTTTCCAGCCAGCACCAGGCTGGTGACCAGGATATCCCCAGATTGCTGGGCAAACCATTAGTGCCGGAGCAATTCCGGGGACGGGTCTGTGCCTGGCCCTTCTCCCTGCTTGCCTTGTGGAAGATCTCCACAGGAAATGGTTTTAATGCATCAGCGGCCATGTGCATCATGTCCAGGGCTTTCCCCCAAGTGCTTCTCTGTAATGGATTTAATCCTTGACCTGGAGTGATGCTGCTCTCACAGGTTCCCAGGGAATCAGAATTCCACTTGCTCCACAGCTTTCCAGCCAGGGAGAGGCAGTGGGGCAGCTGGCAGCCACAGCAGCCTCGCACCCCTAACGCAAATCTCCTCTCAGCCTTGGCAGTGGTGGGGCTGCCGGCACAGGGGGAGGGATGCTCACTGCTAGGGGAGGCAGCCAGGGCAGTCTTTCCCTCCCACACCCCTTGTCTCCATTTAATATCTCCTCTCTCCCTGCACAGCACCTTCTACCTCCTTCCTGCTCCTGTTCTTTGGGCAGGTTCTGGGGCCAAAGGCATGCTTTCCAGCTTTTTTCTTAAAAAGCCCCTAAAACCTAATTCATTGCAAAGCAACCACTGCATGTCTGTGTCTGACACAAAAGGGACTTGGGGATTTATGTTAGTGGCGGCACCAAGGGGAATCCGCGGCTGGATCAGCAGCAGCAGGAAGGCTGGCAGCCACAGGAATTGCCAGCATGGCTGCTGTTGTAGCCCTGGGGAGCCACCCCCTGAGCAGCACAGCTCTGCAGGGATGCACGGATACAGTGCCAAGTCCAAAGGATGCTTCCCATCCCAGTCAGGAGCATGACGAGCACTCCTTGCCTTGAGAGCGTCAGAAGCCAAGAAGGGAACTACGCCTCATCCTGTACCACACCAGCACCAGGAAAGCCGAGTTGGGCTGAGCCTGGGGGAAGTGGCAGCACACTGAGGAGAGCCTGGCTGCTCTGGGCAGGTTCAGGCCAAGCAAGAGCACCCCCAGACTCCCCAAGAGTGAAGATGGGGGGCTCTGCCACTGTGTGCAGCTCCCTCGGAACCTTGGAGGGGATGAGTTGACCAAACCTGACAGTGCTGCCCCAGCGCAGCGCAACCCAGTCTGCAGGAGCCCAATAGGACCCTCCTGAGATGGCAGTGGGACACTGAACATTGCTCCAGCTGAACACTCGAGCCCAGCACTCCACTTCTTTCCTGAGGAGATGCCACCCTGCAACACTCTCTTTTCCCACCCTCCCACAAGGACACTCATCTTTTCCAGCTGAGCTGAGGAACAAACAAATCATCACCCACTCCAAGTAGGTGGGCTGGCAACAGCCAAGGAGAAGATGCTTTGTGTTTGGCGATGGTCCACGGAGCTAAGTCAGCAAAGCCAGATGATAGGCAGTGAAGCCACCCTTTCCAATAACAGCACTGTGACACGCGGATCCATTCCTGCTCCAGAGGTCTCCAAGGGCTTAGTGTGAACTTCATAAGGCCCCTGTTTCCAGCACACAGGAATGCTGCTTGCAAAGCTAATAATCTTCTGAGGTGCCTTCATTAGTCTTAAAGCACTCTGCTTCTGGCCTCCTGCATCCCCATCGGAGGCCCTGGGCCACATCCTGCTCTTGTGTACCGCAGTATAAATGTGTGTATCCACACCTGAAATCACATTATGGATATTTCACTGGTGTCCAAACATGCTCTTGGAGGCTCAGAAGAGCACCACTCCTTTCATTTCCAAGGTGACAACAAGCCTGCAAGACCCCCAGCCCACCTTATGGATGTAACCTGGGCCTGACACAGTTCCTTCTCCAACTCCACTTTTTAGCTCCAGCAATCTGCAGAAATCCCTCCTCTCCTGAGCTCAACATGAGGCATTTCAACTACTGAGCCTCAAAATCAGATGCAGCACCTTTTACGTACACATCCCTGCGTGCCACAGACCAAGAGGCAAACACTGAAATACACCTTAATCCTTGCTTGCAGAAGCGCCTCTTTCCAGAGCAGCAAATTATTTTATTATAGGAAAAGTCCAACCAGGGATCACACTGAAAGCCCTTGCAAGCCATGTGCAAATAACCACACATTAACAGCCAGGCAGGCAGCAGAACAGGGCAGAGCAATGCGGGCTTCATGTGGAAACACCAGCTCTGCCCAAGGCGTGGCCGGCACTGGGCTTTCCATGGGTAATCCTGAGCCCCCCATTCTCCTTCCTGCTACCCAGCACCTGCCAGTGGGGTCCCTTTATATTTTACTTTGCTCTGGGGCTGCTCACAGGGCTGTTCATGGGGGCAGCTCTCTCTAATCCAGCCCTGAGAGTCCACACTCCTCTGCACCAATGTGGGAGCATCAAAAGCTTCCACAGGTTTCAACATAAGAGACCCACAAGTGTTTTAGCTTGGCCAAACCAGATTTTTCCCAGGAAATGAAGTTTTGATGGACATTTTCCAGCCAGCTAGAAAGGCATACAGTGCCTGCCAGCACTTGCACTGCTTGGGTGTTCCCCAAGGGTCTGGACCAGGCCTGGCACAAGTGTAAAGCAGCATCTACCCTGGCTGGCAGGAGACTGGCTGCAAACCTGGCAGCTCAGCCTTACAAAGCTAGGCCAGACATGGGGTTTCCATGCTCCATAGCTCCCAGCCCTGCCACATTGCTCACTCGGGATGTAAGATGGCAGGAAGGCACGACAGCCCCAGATGAACCCAGCTCTCCCACCACCACTGGGCTTGGATGTGGTGCTGATTAGAGGGATTAAAAACCAGTTCAGCAGCAGGCAGCAGGAGGGATGTGCTGGCAAGGCCCAGGCTTGCCAGCCTGTGGGATGCCATGGGAGATCTTGAAAGGAAAGAAAGATCTGAGCAGGCATCGCTGCCCGGCTCCCTCACTAACAAGGGACAGGAACAACCCGCAGTTCGCAAAGAGCTCCCAGATGAAAGCAGCTCCATCCCCAGGATCCTGTTATTATTTCACAGATATTTCTCACATACCTTTTCTTTATTGTTATTTTTCTAAAGTTGCTCATTGCTCTAGATAAATGGGGCCCCTGTGGCTGCAAGGCAGTGGGTGGCAGGAAAGGCAAGGCAGCTCTAGGGGGCTGCCCATGGCACTGGCAGGGCCAGACACTGCCCAAACACACAAACTCCACCTAGGGATGCCAAAATGTACCATCAGCAGGTATTTGGCAGCAAATACCCTGCACAGGACTCCAGCCCACCTCCCCAGCCTCTTCTGCTCCTCACCAGCAGGATGGGCTTTGCAATGGCTGGTTTCTCTGGGAATTGCCAAGAAATCCCAGTGTGAAAAGCATTAGCAAAGAGCAAACTGTTGTGACCCAGCCTTTACCTCTGCCTCCGGGCAGGATTGCCATAAGACAATCTGAAATCCAGGCTAAGGAGATCCTGCCTAGTCTGCCCCAAATCTGGCAGTAAACACAAAATTCCCCCTCCTTGAAAAGCTAGAGCTACTAAATGGCAGCCAGGCACAGCTCCATCTTTGCAAAGCAGCTCTGAGCAGGACAGCCTCAGCCAGGGTCACTGGGCAGAGGGACCATGCAGGGATGGGTTGTCCTCCTGCTCTAAGCTGGGCACGTAGCCTGGCCCTTGGTCTCTCTCAAACCCTGACTGAGCTTTTGCAGGGTTAGCATGATGGTTGAGTGACAAGAGAAGACTGAAAGGGGGAAAGGATTAAAAATAGATTCCAGTTTTGTTTCAAATAATGTAAAATAAAAGGTCCTGCAGCAACTATTGCAGAACCAAAAAGCATGCCTGCATCTCAGGCCGCGAGGCAGCTCAACAGCAGATGTATTTTTCATTAAAAGACTATTTAATATTGCAGGTTCCTGCTGAAGACCTGCTTTCTTGGCTCTGGCTGATTGCCGGGGAGACACTTCATCCCCCTCCCTTGCCTGGAGGAGCAGGGATTCGCTCCCACAGCCCCAAGCAGCCCCTTCTGCACATCTCCCTGCCTTGACATCCCCAGGAGCATCCCTGTCCCCCATCAGCATCCCCATGCACACACCCAGCACTAGCAAAGAGCCCCACATCCAGGACATACCCCATGGATCATACCATCAACCTGGCAAGCAAAGGTAAGTAAGAAACAAATTATCAGGCATTTTTAAAAAAGAGAAATGAAGGGCAAGAGCAATCCCAACTGCACAAGCCCAAGGACTGGTGGTAAAGGGAACTCCTTTCCCCCTAATGAGAGAAAACTACACTTTGTTAACTCAAACTTTCTCATTTATCACCTTTGCACTGCCTCTGTCTGCCTCATGGCTGTCAGGCCATGATAATGTACGAAAAACAGTCATTTATCCCTCAAAATCTCACTCAGTACAGACACACTGTGCTGTGGGAATGGATTTACCCCATGCCCAGTTCAGCTCCCAGCCCAAGAAGGCTAATTTAGATGTTTAACCAAACCTTTTCTCTTTTGTCCTCATTCTATTTATTTTAAAGCCAGCAGGTGCTGGGCTCAGCATTTGGAAGCAACAAGCAGCTGCAGGCAGAACACTGAGTGAAAGCTTCTCCTCTCCTGCCTGCTTCTGTGCCTGTGACTCTCCCCTTGGGTACCCACCCTGGGTGCTGGCATCCCAGGGGGCTGCACTGGAGCACCTGGTCCTGCTTGTGGTATTTTTTGGGCTCTGAAAAGCAGCACAGGAGCCACCAACACATGGGGGCATCTTAGCAGTGGGGGCTCAACACAGGCAATGACCTCTCTTGGTCCCCCTCGGGTTGGCTTTGGTGTCCCCTTATTTCCCAAACACGCTGTATTTGGTTGGAATCATATGCAAAGTGCTGGCTCTGCCTCCCACGCAGCTGTTGATTGTGCAGCAGGGCTCTGTTTGTTCAAGATTTGCAAGAGGGGAGGAGGGAGCAGCAGGCAGCTCTGCGAGGGGGGTACATGGCTAGATCCTGCCATTTTTAAAAATTAAAGAAATTGCCATCAATTAATTCTTAATTAATTAACAGAGGCTTCAACACTGTGAGATGCAGAATGCAGAGGAGAAGAAAAAAAGCAAAACTCCCTGGCTGCTGGACACATTTCTTCTGGTAATAAAGCTTTCTAGGAGATTAAAAAATTCATGTTCAGATGAGTTTGGAAGAGGCATGCAGAGCTGGCCGGAGCCCTGGTGGCGCCATCCCCACGGGTGCTGCCATGGGTGCAGCCCCTGGTCCTGGTCCTCCAGCCCAGCCCATCCCTCTCACAGGGACATTGCCTTCGATCAAAGGAGCCGCCCACAAGAGTCCCCAGGGCTTGCCGGCTTGCTGGGAGAGGAAATATCAAATCTGTCTGGAAATCAAACAGCAGAGTCAGAACAGAGGGAAGAAAAGAAAAAAACACAGGAAACGAAACCTAAACTGACACCCTTTGTAATTGAAAACACTCAATGCGGAGAATCATCGCTCGGGGGACAACACGCTTTCTGCAGAGGAAATCCAAAGTGACTCCGACCCCAGAGCAGCTTCCCCAGACACCGCTGGCCATCAGAGAGGGCCTGGGATGAGCAGTCGCTGCTCTCAGCTGCAGGTTTCTGGCGATAAGCTCTGAGCAGGCAGATGCCACTGTGTGTGAGATTAAAATCCTGTTTGCTGGGGGTGAGAAGCTCGTGCCAGGAGGAACAGAGCAGTCAGCCCATGGGCTCTCCCACCACCAGCAGTGGTAGGCAAACACCTCCCTGGGGATAAAGAGCCTGGCCACTGGAAGAAATCTTCCACAGGGATACCAAAAAAGCTCTAAGCTTTAAGATGCTGTCCTCTCTGCCACCCAGCTGGCAGCAATGAGCAACGAGCCAGGGAACCTTGCTGTTAGCCCAGAGGTTCCAGCAAACCAGCAAAGTACAGAGGAAAACTGGCCAAAAACCCCTGAGGATGCAGATTCCATGGCTCACTAATACCTCATTTGAAGGAGTTATATTATCCCGAACTTTAATGAAAGCCATGTAAGATAATAATAATAATAATAATAATAATAATAATAGGTGTTCAAATTGAAAATGGGATGCCATTTCTCTGCTCATTGCTGCTGTGATCTCTTGGTGATCTCCAAGTGGAAGCCATACTTTAAAAATATTCATGTGTGCCAGGCACTGTGGAAGCAAGACCTCTGGCAATTTGCCACAAAAACCCATACAGGAACTGGAAATCACAGGCAACAGAGTGTGTTTGCAGTCCTACTGGGAAGGCCAAGGCAGGTAGAAACAGGAAGCGAGGAAGGAGGGGACAGGGCACATGCTGGATGCTCACGTTCCCTACCCCAGTCTGACCAGTCTGGGGCAGGCACCTCCAGAGCAGAGCACACGGGGCACCAACAGGCACTTCACGAAGGCTTCTCAAGCCCACAAGGAAAAGCATGGGAGCTTTCACATGTGACATGAGACCTTCCACCCTGGCCTGCTCACAGCAGGCAGCTGGAGGGTTTGCTGCGAGGCTGGACCCAAGCACAAGGAGATGGCTGCAAGAGAAGGATTCGCAGCCACCATCCCCAAAGCCACCCTTGCTGCCCCCACGGCTCCATCCCCACCCTCCCAGAGCCACCACCACGGCATGGGCAAGCATGGGAGATGCTCTGCGGGCAGGCAGCCATGGGAGCTGGCGCTCATCCTCCCTACCCAGCTCCGTCCCAAGCAAGACAGTGGAATTAAGCGCAAGTTATAATTAAGACTGGATGTTTGAAGAGAAACATAATCTCCGTTCCGTGGGATTCGCCGGCACAACAGTAATTAACGTCTCATTAACATTCGCCTAATTAAGCAGTTTATGAAAGGGGATAGATTTGCATACTGCTCCACTTCAGCTTCAGTGCATCCAGTTACATCCAGGCACCAGAGTTAACCCTTCCAGGGAGCTTCCAACCAAATTCCCAACCCTGCAAGGCTTCCCAGCCTCTCCCTGTGAGGACACAAGCTGCTGTCACTGCACACCTCACTGCACAGTGCTACCCAAAACCTGGTAGAACATCTCTCCATCACCTCTTTTCTAGGCAAATACCTCCGCTCTATTACCTCTTTTCCAGACAAAACCATCCTAAGCCTCTCCAACTTTCTGCATTGGTTAGCTGTTTTTAAATCCCTCAACTGGTTTCAATGCTTTCCCCCACATCCTCAACACACTCATCAGGAAGCAAAGAAGAGCTGTAAAGAGTTTTTGAAGCTGGGGAGAAATGTCTCCTAGAACATTTCATGCTATACTCATTCCCAAATGTTCTTTAATGTTTAAAAACTATGACTTCAAGATTAAAGAGATGCTCCAAATTCTGAACACCAGTTTAAAAGCAGGATGCAACAGGAGCTTCCAAAGGGGTTTTCCCATAGGGAATATGCTCCCTCTCTTTTGAGAGTCCACCTGTCATTGAAAGGAAAGGCAAACCAGCAAAAGCAGTGACAACACCCATATGATGCCCTGTCCCTCTTGGGGACAGCAGGACACCATTCCCAGATGGATCCTGGAGCAGCCCATCAAATAAGATGCATCACACACGCATCCCCTTAGCAATAAGTCACTTGAACTGCTGGACATAACATTTTCCGCTGCTAATGCTGGCTTTCTCTTCTGGTGTTGGATTAGTAAAGCTGCTGCATCCATCACACGCTTAAAAAGACCATGTGCAAACCTGCCTCCCCCCGGGGCATCTCCTGGGGGGCGAAAAATGAGCTCCCTAGTTAGTGGTTAATGCTTGGAGACGAGATGCAGCTTTGCAGCAAATACAGTGGGAAAGAAAAATTCATGACACAGCCTTTCATTGAAAATCAATAAAGCCCAGACCTGCCTGTGATGTACACACTCAATTTATTCCTCACTCAGCTCACTGCGTCTTCACCACCAGCCCTCTCAGATCTGTCAGGTCCTTGCCGGAGGACACAGTGTCCCTGCCCAGGTCATGGCACTGGTGTCACCAGAGCCACGTTAGTGTGGGGTTGTCACCTCCCTGAGCCTGGCAGTCCCACACCCCCAGCTGCAGAAGCCATCCTTCTGTGGCTGTGATCCAGCCCCACAGCATCCCTCCCCACAAAGTGTCTGGGAGAGACAGCCCAGATGTGTCCAGTGGCAAAGGCAATTCCAAAGTTTCCTTCCATCTCCGAACGGGTTCCTAGAGCTACAGCAAAGTGCTGTGCCAGGGAGACACTCTGGATTTGCACTTGGAATACCTCAGTCTTGAAAACACATCTTAATTTTTCCCTGTCCCCAGCAGCCAAGAAACCTTCCTGGAAGTAATGATGGAACGAGCCATCCTCCTGAGCCAAATCTAGGACATCCTCCAGTCCTGCCTGAGCCCTATCCATAGGAACCCCATCATTCGTCCTGTCCTGTTCCCCCTTTCCCTCTGAGGGTGGCTTTGAAAGCCCTGTGAGACACCCAACATCCCTGCAGATTTAGGCATTAGCCTCTGCCTTTAACCATTTTTTCTTCCTCCCCAAATCTCCCTGACAATGCAGAAAACAGTCCCAGAAAGGATGGGGGGGGGAGTGGGGGGAGGTGTGTCCCTGACCTTTGCCCACCCCCAGCTAGTGGGAGACCCCAAAATTCTGGGAAGATAGAGAAACGGCTGCTCCTCTCTGATGCTGGGGTTGCATCCTACATCCCTCCTGCAGCCAAATCCTCACTGGAGACAGGAGAGCAGCTGAGGGATGCAGGCAGGAGAAATGCAGCACAGCATCCCCTCCCTCCCGCTCTGTCCTCCCTCCAGCTCTGCCTCTCCTCTTGCACAGATCCCACACTGCCACCCTCACCCAGAGCCACCACAGCAGCACCAAAGAGCCGCCCAAACATCGGGGTGAGGGGCTGATGCCAACGCAGCCCCACAGCGGCTGCCTTCAGTGCAGGGCTGGCTGTGCCCAGCTGTGAGCAGAGAGCTGAGGGGGGACCTGGGGAGAGCTGGGTGTCCCGCTGTGCTGGGGGCTCGTGCCGGGCTCTGCAGCATAGCCTGACCTACTTTCTCAGGCGGTACAGTCACACCAGCCGCAGCAGCAGCGCGGGGTTTCTTTTCTCCTCTACCACATACAGATGTCTTCTTACAAACTGGCAGTGGGATCACAGCGGGGTCCCCTCTGTGCCACCACCTCGAAGCACTGACTGTCCCCTCCCTCACCTCCAGCCAGTCTTGCTGCCTTTGAATGGGTGCCCTCCTTTCCCTTCCCTTTCCCAAAAAATTCACGGCACATCTCAGCCAAGAGGAGGATTTATTGATCGTCTTATCTGTGTCTAATCCCAGCCAGAGTGCCACGATAAACGAAGCTGGCTAAATAAAATGCCTTCCTGCAAGGTCTCTCTGTCGAGAGCAGCTTGCTGCTAGCAGGGTGCAAAGTGGGGAGCAGCTCCCAGGGTCCCCAGACCCACCTGTACAGGGAAGAGCAGCCCATGACGGCAAATGCCTTGAAAGAAGGAGTAATGTGCTATGAACACCCATCCAAAGCTGAGGAGAGGGATGGGGCACAAACCAAACCCCAACTACTCCATCTAATCGATGGTAAGCAGTTTAAATGCTCTTTCACTGCAGTTCAGGGAGCCCTAATTCCAGGCATGACCTGAATCTCTTTAAAAAGAGAAGGGAGAGGAGGCAGGCAGGCCAGGAGTGGGGAAAGCCAGAAATGCCAAGGATGCTAATTTGTCCCCGTTTCCTCTCTGCAGAACAGCATCTGGGAGAAAAAGCACCTGCTAAAGAGAACGGATCCCCGTGGAGCAGAGATCCGGAGGTGCATGCTCGCAGCTCCCTATTACCCAGCCTGGACTGGAAATGCTTGACGCAAGAGCAGGATGACGGATGCTTCTGTCTTTGTGAGAGCAACCTGGGGTGCCGACAAGCACTGACAAAGCAGCCCACCCCAGCACAAGGAGGGAGCAGGGGAGCTCAGCCCAAATGCGGCGTGGCCGTAACCAGGTCAGCTGGTGAGCCTGCTGGGAAGCGCGGGCTATAAAAAGCACGGGTGAGATGCTGGGATCATCCCTGAGCAGCAAGGAAGAGGTGAGGATGGCCCTGCCCTCTAAGTGAGCAGTGCCAGGGTGGTGATGGGCTGCAGAGGATGGCACCAGCCACACAGGACCATGGGCAAGCACCCTTCGCCCTGAGATTTCCAAAGTAATGATCCGTGAGACAGCACTAAGAGTTACTGCTGGTTTTCCAGAGGGAGATGGGGTGTGGAGGAAGGGGGACTGAGGCTGCCAATAAGGCACGGCTGGCAGATGGAGAGACGCGGTTTGGCACCTCCAGCCCTGACTGAGGAGGCAGAGGAGGAATTGCCATCCTCTGCATCCTGCTGGGCTTGGTACCAAGTGGTTGTCCTCCTTAGCAGGGAGATGCCATGGGGAGCACCAGCCTGGGACCCCACTCTACAAGGAAGCACCAGCCTGGGACCCCACTCTGCATGGAAGCAGACATCCTGGGTGCACTGGAATGGGGACAAATCCACTGACCAGACAAGCCTGTCATCTCAGCCTATTCCTGGACACAGCACATGCATGTGGCCAAAAGCTTTCCCCTAGCTCAGCACGGCCCCAAATCCCCTATAGACAGTGCACAGAGGCAGGGCTGGCTACACTGGGCTTTCATCTCAAGCTGCTCCCACCCTGCTTCTCTCCTGCCACCCAGTGTCATGACGTCCCCTCTTCTCTCCCAAGGAGAATCACAAATCTGCCTGCAATCCCTCCTTGGAGGCCTGAGCTTTGCTAAACGCTCCGCCAAGCACCACAGACCAAAGGGTTAATGGGTGATAAGGGGGAAAGGCTGCGATGGCTGTTCCCCGCTCCCCACTCCGTGTCCCCCTGCAATAGGACCTGTATGGGCAGCAGTCACTGCAGCCCTGCCCCCCAGCCCCCATTTCGGCAGAGCCTGGCAGGGCACGCAGGGAGCTGTCAGGCCCTATCATGACTCACATCGTCATTTCTCCCTTTGAGCCAGGAAAAAAAGACATAATAAAAAAATCAGGCAAACGTTTGAAAAACTGGAGATAAACAGAGGAGAGACGAGATGGAGGAAGCTAATGAGGTCCCTGGCCCCGATGAGAGGTGCGAGGAGAGCACAGATGCTCCTTGGCCGGCAGCGATCCCACCCGTCGGGCACAAGGAGCACACAAGGGACAGCAGTTCCCGGCACAGCCCTGGCACCACTGGCGGGGACCTGCGGGCAGCTCCAGGGAGCCGTCTCCAGGGCAGTGGAGCAGCCGGCCTTGGGGCCAGGACCCCCGGCAGCCCCCAGGCAGTGTCTGCACAGCCACACAGCACAGGGATGGTAGGATACCCTGGCCCAATGGAAACCTCACCGAGCTGCAATGAGCAGACTGGGGGCACTCCCAGATTTATTTTTCTCCCCCTGCTCTATGAAACACCCTTGAGCTTATAAATACTCAGTTGGGAGGAAGCCAGAACCCCGAGCCTGTTCCCATGCAGACCCCCAGCTTCCCTACGACTTAGCCACCCCCTGCCCTAGGGACTAAAAAAGGAGAAAAGCCAAAAAATCTTGATTCTTATAGCTAAAATCAAATATGTCATCTCAGTAACGAATTGGCCTGCCTGCCTGGCAGAAATTGCTCTGTTAAAATATATATCCATATTATTCTTTTTGAGTTGCCTTTCCCAAATCTGTTCAAAAATGGGGAAGTTTTCAAGTCCCCGTGGACAGGAAGTCTTTCTGCTCCCTTCCCAGCACCTAGCAAGGTAATTATCTGCCAGGAGCCCCGGGCTGTGCCATGGCTGGTTATACTGCTAATTAGCAGGAACAAGCCAGTCCCCCGGGGCACCCCAGGTCCATCCCTATCCCACTCTGCCTTCCTCCTCCTCGCCCTGGGAGGCACAGCACAGCATCTTGTGTTTAACACCGGGAGGGCCTTGTACTCCTCCCCTGGATGCCAGAGGTGCAAAGGTACTCCTGCCCACCCAATGGACAAGGGACAGAAGGACCCCAGGAACTTATCCACTGCCAAGAGGATGCTCCTTGCCATGAGGCAACCAGGCGGATGAGGACACCATGGAGAGCACTACTTCTGCTGGTACCAAGAGACTTACAGAGTGCGTAACTTAGGGTCTGTTTCAGCCTCTTCTGGAGGGATACTTAGGAAGTGGAGGCTTCCCAAGAAGTCTTCTCTTCCCAAAATGAAAGGAAAAATACTCTGATCTTGGAGGCATTTAAATCTCCCCCCGTGGACTTTTCTAGCTCTCGCTCCTCACAAGTTTCCCCGTCTCCTCACCAGGCAAAAGGCACATTCAAATAAGCCAGAAGCTTTGCCAGGAGAAGGGCAGAGCATGAGCTGCCAGCTGCCAGAGTGAGTGTCTGCCGAGCGGCACGGGAGGCAGGAGCGGCACAGGAGGCACACGGGAGGCAGGAGCAGCACAGGAGGCACCCAAGGGGAGTGCTGGCAAGATGCCCCTCGTGCACGTGATGCGTCGGGAGGAGCATCCCCCAGTGCCTGGCCCAGCGAGATGGGAGGGAGCCATCAGAGCCCAGCCACCCTACCAGGATGGCTTCAGGCTGCCAGGATGCCTCGCCATCATCCTCCTCATCAGCAGCGCCAATGGGATCTCAATGGAACACGCGGATGGGTGCGCTCCCCACCCTTGGATCACAGAGCGCACACCAGATCGGTGATCTGAGCAATGTGGACGGCAGCTTGGGCTCTCCAGATTTACACCCATCCCTTCCTGATGCTTCAGTGCAAGACGTCCGAGGCCCCACGCCACCAGGAGCAGGGACCTTGGATCTTAAGGGAGCAGCAACAGCAAGAACTGGGGCTGTTCTCAGCACGTAAGCTGGTCACCCAGCACCGAAACCTCCCAACCTCCACAGCCTGAAGCTACATATCAAAAGCTACACCAGGACTCAGAAAGGAGCTCCAGATCATCACTTCAGGGGATCCAAGACTCTGCTGGACCACACACACAGGTTGTCCGCCATCCCCCAGAGGTTCCCTGCTCAGGCTGGATATCCCACCCTGCCCCAGGTAGGGGTGAAATAGCCCTCAGCCAGCCAGTGCAAGCTCAGAGCTTGCATGTTCCCAACGTCAATCCCTGCCCCCTGCCTGCTCGTTTCATCTTCCCCAGGAGATGCAGAAAGGGATGAGGCTGGTCCTGCATACCAAGGCTGCCCCACAGAAAGAAAGCAGTGGGGTATCTCCTGCTATTAATGGGCAGGATCCCAGGCAGCCCCTGGAAACACCAAAGGCAAGGATGAGCACAGGACTCATTCCCATCACAAGGAAGACAGGATTACCCCCCCACTAAACCCCCCCTCTTACTGCAAGGCTCTGGGGCCCCCAAATGTGTGGAGCTCCTCAAAGGCTGCACCACCCCGGATGGACAGGAGGAACAGGCACTCACCCGGGTGCCGTTCCTGGGTAACTCAAGCTCCTCTTCCCATTCCCCCCACTCAACCAAGAGCGAGACCAGCTTGCAAGCCAGCACCCGCTGCTCCACGCTCACCTGTGCTCTGCCCCTCCGGAGAGCGGCTTGGAGCTGCTCAGCCTTTGCAACAAACTCCCTTCCGCAGCAAGACATCAGCCTTTGGGTGCTGCCTGCCCCTTCCACGCGCTGGCTGCTCTGCCTGCCTTGGGGATTTTTTTCCTTTTTTCCCTTCCACCCTGTAGCGTTTTGAACGTGCAGATGCCCCAGCTTCTTAAAATTCAGCCTGGGGGCGTGGGAAGTGTTTTGGAACATGCCCAAGCTGTCTGCTCCGTGCGTGCGCGCTGCTAAAAACGATCCACGTACTGCCCCCATCTCCTGCACTGCTTGTCAGCGCCGCCGTGCCTTTCCAAAGATAAGCAAGCTTACACACGCAGCCCAGGAGCAAAGCCCTGGGACCAATCCTGTTGGGGCAGGGGGAAACTTCTCTGCTCAGGCACCAGGCAAACTTTCCATGTAGCACTGGACAAGGAGCAGAGTGCCAGCTCTAGTGGAAGGTGTCCCTGCCCATGCTAGGGGGGTGAAATGAGATGATCTTTAAGGTCCCTTCCAACACAAACCATTCCATGATTCTATGATGGACAACCCTGGGAACAATGCCCTTGAGCCAGTGCTACCTCCAACCCCTCTGCATCACAGTGAGGCTGGAGCACCACTGCTGTCACAGGGAGAACACATGAAAAAAGCCCAATTTGCTTGCTGTTGAAGGATGCAGCAGCAGGGGAACATGGCCACCCCCATTACCATGGGGTAATGTCATGGGCTGCACTATGAACATGTTTAGGACACCCAGCTCGGCAGCCCTGCCTGACAGCTGAGCATCCGTGTGGTAGCACGGTCCAAGGGAGCGTAACGCATCTCCTCCCCAGCAATTCCCAAGGGCTCCACCAACAAATAATCGAGCTACAGAGATTTGACAAATTAACCTGTAAAACACTGCTGGCAAAGCCCAGCTTGTCTGAGACACCAGCAGGCAGCTCTCAGTGGGGCATCCAACCAAGGTAACGGAGCAAGGCCAACACACACCAATTCAGAGCCTGGCTCCAGCCACCACCATGCTAAAAAAAAAAAGGGGATATATATATATATCTCCCAACCACTAAGGTTGGGATTTGGTCAGAGGAGATGGGCTGAGCCCTCCTGCCACATGTACAGTGTACAATGAAGGCTCTAGGTCCCCAAGGGAAAAGGACAGCAGGGCCAGCTCCAGCCCAACAGCCTGGCTCTGGATTCAAACACAAGCTGCTCAAAATCAGTGACAAGGTTGCTTTTTATTTTGCTGTTAAATCCCTCTGGCAATCTGGCCTTCAAGTGCTCATCAATCCATTCAGGGTCGTCTCCCACCCCACCACATCACCACTCTGCAAATTTGAGTGAAATTGATATTTTCCTATCAGAAACATGGAATTTCAAACACACAGAACACTGGATTTGAAAGCTGACTTTTGTTGGGAAGGTGCCTGTCTCTTTGTTCACAAAAGGGCTCATTTTTCCTGGAAAAGGGCCCAGATTTTGAGTGAAAGATCAATAACATGCAGAAAACGGGTCCTTTTATTTAATTTTGCCATGATACCAGAAAGAAAAGAAAGAATCCAATGCTGAGACTGAATGACTTCAAAATATTTTGCATTTGTTTACCCCAGTGTGACGCTGGAGCATCTACTCAAAGGAGCTCAATGGGAAGGATGCAGCCTTTGGGGCACCCCTAGAGCGTCCGTTTATCACCTGCTGGTACCCCACCAGGGACAGCATCCCTGGCACTGCTCCAGTCCAACCCCAGCCCTTTTTTGGGGGTATTGTTAGAGATTTAATTGCTGCTTCCTCTCCCCTGCCCTGTCCAAGGAGCTGTCTCACCA
This sequence comes from Corvus cornix cornix, assembly GCF_000738735.6. Taxonomy (NCBI): domain Eukaryota; kingdom Metazoa; phylum Chordata; class Aves; order Passeriformes; family Corvidae; genus Corvus; species Corvus cornix. The sequence continues at coordinate 18,440,794 of NC_046340.1, forward strand.
AAATGCTCAAGGATGACCTTCTGCCTACAGTAATCATAAGGAAGGGTGAATCAAACTTTAACTACAATTACAGCCAGGGTGGGGGGAATAAAGGAAAAAAAATGCATCATGAAGACACAGTATTCAAGATGCCGTGCAACAGTCATGACATGCTGCATCCTCCCCATCCATATGGGGGAAAACTAACACTTTGGCAAATTTATGAGGATGTGTGAAAGTGATTATATTCCTGAAAATATCTCAAGTGGAACGGCCTACCTGGCATATTTTGTTAGTCATGAAACACGCTCCCTCCACCGACTGTAGTTTGTGGCTTTCCATCTGCTTAAATACTTTAAATACCAAAACTTTCTCCTTTTTTTTTTTCCCCAAGCTGAAATAGCACGCCAGCAGCAGAGTGCTGACTCAGGGGCGCGGGACGAGGACATGCTCACCACCAGCAAAGGGATGCAGAAGATGCCACACCACAAGGGCAGGCGAGCAGAGGATTCACCGCGTGAGTGGTAAATCCTGCCCCTGGCCAAGAAATGCAAGAGGTCAGCTTGTGTTAATTAATTAACTGAATTAATTGAATTAGTGTCCAGCAAGGGAGCACCAAGTGCAAATCAAAAGAATATTATTTTGGGTCAAGTGTGGACATGAAAGGGAAAAGGTTAAAGGGAAGAAATAGCACTGTCTGGCTGTTTCAATTTCATCTGGCCAGGAAAAAAACTGTAACAGTTGTAAAGGTTACAGGTCAGTGCTGCCAAGCCCAGATTTTAGCAAGATGGGGTTTATGGGCACTTGTTCCAGGGCAGTCAGCACCCTGATCCCCCCTAGTTCCTGCTTTCATGGGGAGTGATGCTCCTTTTGTCCTGGGGGAGCTGGAGAAAAGGCTCCAAGGCATCAAGGGGATCTGAGGCTGCTTCTCTCCTGCCCTCTCCTGCTCTTTAGTTAAGAGTTTCTATTTCAAAGCCCTGGCTGGAGTTTCTCTGGCTGCAGTGGCTGCAAGTGGGGTGGGCATGCACAGGGATGCAGCCAGACCTCAGCACTGGTGCAAAGAAAACCCAGCCAAGATTCCCAATGTCAAAGGAGATGGCCAAGGGGCAGCCACAGCAGCAGAGAAACATCCCCCAAACCATTTGGATGCAAGCCCATTCCCACCAGGGAGGTATCCTTAGATGTGCTTGAGGGTAGTGAGGCCCTGGCACAGGGTGCCCAGAGCAGCTGTGGCTGCCCCATCCCTGAAGTGTCCAAGGCCAGGCTGGACAGGGCTTGGAGTGACCTGGTCCAGTCAAAGGTGTCCCTGCCATGGCAGGAGGTGGGACTAGATGAGCTTTGAGGTCCCTTCCAACCCAAACTGATTCTATGATTCTGTTATCGGGTACCCTAGGAAAACTTGGAATACCAACACCATGATTTATCCACGAAGGGATCATTTTGAGTCATCGAAGCAGCTATCTACTGGTTGAATGAGGCAATGGCAATTGTGCCCCTCAAAGCAACAGTGAACAGTACTCACAGCGTCACTACAGTGCAACTACTCTTTGCCTGATTATGGAGAATGATCAAAGTATGGGAGCATCCCGGCTGAATCACCTCCTCCCCAGGGCGTGCAGGCTGCCCAAGAGAAACCCCAGCTACAGATACACATAAAGTGGAGCAGAGACCAGTGGAATATGATGAACATTTTCCCAAATGGCAGTGCAAAGCTGAATATTAGGTGATTTGTGGCAGATTTCCTCCGAGAGAAAATCTCTCCTACCATGGTGGTATGTTTTCACAGCTCATTTGGCTTTTCATTTGCTGAACGGCTTTGTGCTGTTCTCCCTTGCAGGACAAGGCCTCATCATTTGTGTTTTCTAACGGGGTTTTTTTTTTTTCTCCTAGGAGAAAACCATCTCTCCTTCTGCTCTCTGTGAGCCTAATTCCACATCTCCAGCTGTCATTCAAGGGTTTTGGAGTTACTCTCACTTTTCAGGGGGATAAATCACGTTGGAGGGCAGGGGTTTTTTTCAAGGTCCAATACCTGGAGAAGGAGTTTCTCCTTCCAAATGCAGATAGTCCCTGAGAGAAATAATCTCATGGGAAATAATCCAGTACAAAGAGGGTTTATTGCATCTTTTCACAGGCTCTTTCTTACTGACAATTGATGAGTTCATAGTTACCAATATCCATTAGAGGGTTTATTTTATTTCTTGTTAGAAAATAAAAAGGCAGAGCCCAAGAAGAGTAAAACTAGCCACAGAGGCTGAAGACTGACAGGAGCTGCCTGGCAGACAGTGAGTGAAAATGCTCTGACAAGATGAAATGTTTTTTCTTTCATTGAAATCACTCCCTTTCCGAATGACTAATACACAGCTATCGCACCATGGATATTTCCAGAGTGATGAGATGTTTTTAAAATATCTCACTGTGCCTCAAAATATCTCACTCTGGCTCAATAGATCATCCAAAACACCACCCACGGAAATCATAAATAAATAGATACTATAGTGCTGTAAAAGAGCAGACTGGCCAGGGCAGCATCGTTCATCGGTGAGCTCAATGAGGCCACTGAACCCCTCCCCTCGGCATGTGGCTCCTGCAGCCAGGCTTTGTGGAGATGGAGACACCAAGCCTTTGCAAATGGAGCTGGGCACCTCCTACTCTCCCAGCACCTTCACAAAGCTGTCCTGCACAGCTCATTGATGGCAGAGATCTCTCCTTAAATGAGCAAACTGGATATAAGAGGTACATGGACTCCATGGTCCACTCAACTGCTTGCACTCAACAGCACAGCGGCCACCAAGAAGGCAGGTGACATTCTCTGGCCCATGGGCCATGCCTGGAAATCCATGTGCCCCTTTGGGGACCCCCACTGCCTACGCAACAGCTTCAAACCTCAAGTTGCAGCAACCAGAAACACTCCATCCTACTCCCTGCTCCGAAACGCATCGCTCCCATTGGGAAAGGGATACCCATGCCCTGTGAACAGCTGGCGTTGGGTGATGCGCTGGTGGGATGACTACCAGCCCAGCAGCCTCCACATCCCCTCGCCCCAGGCGACAGGCACCAGCCCAGCACAGAGCCAGGAAGCTCCCATGCTCCTGACAAAGACTCTGAGGGACTGCACAGAGCCAGGAAGCTCCTGCTCTCCCAACAGACTCCAAGGGATTGAACCGAGCCAGAAAGTTCCCGCTCTCCTGACAAAGACTCCGAGGGATCGCAAGGAATGAATGGTTGCAAAGCTGACCCCAGGCAGCTGACTTTTCACACATTTGGATGCATTTGCTCCAAGCCTGGAGAGGAAAAAAAGCAGCAAAATGGCAAGAAGAAATCACGGAGCAGGGCTGACTTGCCTTGCATGTATTTCAACCATTCTGTGTGTGGAGAGGACTCATGCCAGATCCCTGTGCCATTGTCCTCCCTGCAGGGAAGAGACCAGAGTCCCCTTCCAGGCTTGGATCTCGGTGCAAGGACAACTCTGCTTGGTAGCTCAAGCAAAACTCACAGAGAGTTGGAGTGCAGACATATTTTTAAAAGCTCCCTGGATCCTGGTGTCCACGGCTTAGATCCAAGCCAAGGAGAGCTATGACTCCCAAAACCTCAGCCCAGCCCAGCCCAGCCCAGCCCCAGCTCGCTCTGCAGGAGCCGAGTGTGCTTGTTCTCTTCCCTAGGAATCAGGCAACACTCTTTGTTTTGCTGTTTGAAAGGAAAGGGAGCAAATAGTTTTGAGGAATTGAAAATGGGCTCCTTTGCTTTTCTCAGCAAGATAAAAAAATGGTTCAGATCACCCAGGCTGTGCTATTCCGAAGTTGTTTCCTCCTTAGTGGCATTTACTGAGGGACATTTTGAAACTTTGGGAGATGAAGCAGCCTTTCAGAACAGGAGTCAAAATACATCCTTTGGAAACCACAGACAATCTGATCCTTATCGTCTTCTTTTCAAAAGGGCTGAAGCTACTTGTCCAGCACAGCAGGAATTGGTGGATTCCCTGGGTTCAAGGAAGGAAAACACCTTGCCATAGAAATTCAATCCTACTGCTGAGGTAGATGGGGAACCCAGCAGCAATGGCTCATTGGCATCCAATCTTCACAGAACTCTGCCAGCCCCAGTCCTTCCTGTCAACCTCTGCTTGGCTTTTCCCTACATTTCCCCTTCCTCCCACTGGGAACAGGCAGCACTGAGAGGCCGCAGATGACAGAGATGCTGCAAAGGCAGGAGGGAGAAAGACAAGGCCCTGCATTTCCAATGAAGATAGCTCCAACATCTGTCCTCAGCCACAAATGTATTCACCCGCACAGACACACTCATCAGATGAGGCTCTAAAATATTTACTGCCCAAATATCAATCCTCATAAAGCGAGGCAGCCATTTGGGCTCGGGGAGGGGGAAGGAGATGGGGCGGGTTGTCAATAATGTCATAACCACGGGCAACTTTATGTTTCTCTGGAAATGGCCAAGGAACACGCAGCTTGACAGATGTGCAAATGGGTAATGCAGGCTCCCTAGTTATGAGCATGAGGATGTCAAGAGGAATAGATGAGCAGTAATTCAAAGTATATTGGGCTTAGAGAAGTACATGGGCATCGTAATGAATGCGGGATGGGCACTGCGGTGGAGGGAGGGCTGAAGGAGGATGAGGAGGGAGTGGGATGCTGGCCAGAGAATTCAGCCCCTGTGGTGCTGGGGAGTGACTGAAGGGACCAGGCTGGGCATTTGGTGGGCAGAGTCACGCTGCCATGGGTGTTACTGCACCGACGGATGTGTCAGCCTGTCTGCTGCTGCCGGAGGCGGGACCAACCCCCAGGCTCCTTCTTCCTCCTTCACAGCTGCATCTCTACACAAGCCTCTCCCACCACTGTGCCACCTTTCCTTTCCCTTGCTGTGAAACTCAAAGTTTTAGCCAAATACCTATATTTTTCACCAAGAAGAGTCAAAAAAATCACACCAAGGAACCAAATTATGCTTCAAGTTTAGTCTCAGCAGAACTACAGGTTTTATTTTTGCCCTTATCTCCAAACTAGAAAACAAACCCGACGCCGTAGCAAGGGCTGCCGCCGCCCCCGGCGCCGCCTGCGAGGCGCAGGCACTGCTCACACCTCTGACTGTGCCTCGCCCGGCATTTCCCCATGCCACCTCGGCGGGCTTTAAAAAGCAGCATCACACAGACGCACGCTACACCCCCGGCCGCGCGCTGCCGCCCCCTGCGCACGCTCCCGCCCCAGAGGCGCGAATCCCAGCCGCACGACAGACCACGGAGGGTGGCCAGCTTCCAGCATGAGGGGCTGCAAAGAAAGGAAAACCAATTTAACTAGGGATGGGATGCTGGGACATTCTTCTGCTCAGGTGTTTGGTTTGCCAGAGGAGTGGGGCAACATGGTGCAGAGAGGACCATTAGCCAGTCCCAACTGACCTCATGTGGCCAGCCCAGAACAGCACACACAGACATTTCAGCTCCACTCATTTTTCCAAAAGATTCTCCTCCTTCTGCATTTCTGGGAGTGAAATTCCCACTCTCCCACGTCCTCTGATGCTCTTTGAAGGGACGCAGTCATTGGCTACAGCAGTGGAGCCACGCACACCCTTCCTCCCTCTCAGCTCCTGCAGAGAAGTTCATCGTTTTTCCACACCCTGGTGCTTTCGGAGCTGGGGGGAATTACTCATGAAGGCAAGCAGGCACCCCACATACCAGCTATCACCATAAAGGTGGTTTTTCCTGTGGAAAAATCCATGAATCACTGTACAAGTCAGTCTGGCTCAAACCAAGCCACAGTGCTCACCACTGTTTATTGAAAAGAATTAATCACCAATCTTTTTCCTGGCTGATTTTATGAAATATGACTTATCCCAACCACTCACTACTACGTTGTTACAACATCCAGCTGCAAACATCCTCTGCATGTGCTCTGGGAACCTTCCCCACGGCTCGCGGAGTGACACAGTTTTGTTAGGTCAAATGACCAATGACTGAAAAAGCTTGAATCTTGAAGGAATATTTCCTACAAGTGTCAGACTGCAGATTTTCACTCCTAAGATACACTTCTGGCACTGGCTGTTCCTGCAAAGGTGTTGCTCAGTGAATAATCCCACTGGAGCTGAGGAGCATTTCCAATGCTCAGTTGCTCAGTGAATAATCCTGCTGGAGCTGAGGAGCCCTGGGGTGTTGCAGCCCTGGGCAAGGGGTGACACCAGGAGGAGGCAGGGGCACAGGCAGGGTAGGAGCTGACACACAGAGCACACAGGTCCTTTGCCTTCCATAAAAAACACTCTCTGCCACCATCCCAACCAAGCCACACACAGGTAGGTGCCAGGAAGGGGAGGCAGGGGCTGACATCGCTCTGCATGGCTACAGCAGCTCTGACCCAGAGAGACAACCAAGCGGTAACAAATCCATAATGAAAAAATCTCTTTTTTTTCCAAAAAATGTCCTTGTTATAATTTCCTTCTCCTGGCGGCACCCTCCTGTGCACAAGAGCTCGGCCATGACACAGTGTAAGAGCAGGAAACTTCAATGCCCATGGTTGCGAGAACAGAAAAGAGAGATAATTGCACTTCTTACAGCAGCAGTAACTTATCTTGGGGAAACTTTCCCTGCTAATGAGGCCATTCTGTTCAGACATTCAGCAAGAGTTGAGAGGGCTGGTGCTGCAGCCAGCCCATGGTGGGTGCAGGCAGAGGGCAAGCAGGGGTGGGAAAAGCAGCCCAGGAAACCACCACCATTGTCCCAGTCTCATCACTTTGCAGCTTCCTGAAGCTCAGTTTTCCAGTGCTAGCACTGTACCAGTCAGCTGGCTTTAATTTATTTCTCAAAAAAAAAAAAAAAAAAAAAAAAAATCCTACTACATCAGCTATTGTCTCCTCTGCCTCCTCTTGCCTTTGGCTACATGCCGGTTTCAAGGCATCTCCTGGCAGAGCTGCACCTGCCATCCACTCCTAGTCCCCTGCAAAGGATTTTCTTTCTGCATCAGTGCCCACACCCATACAGGTCCCAGGGAGCCCGTGGCTGGCACTGCCAGGGGCAGCTGGGGACAAGCCTCTGTGTTGACGAGTGCCAGCTGCTGAGCAGGATGCCTGGCCTGCAGCAGCTGGAGGCAGAGGTAGCGATTTGTGTGCTCACCTGGAAAGGCAGACATCCTCTCATCCCTTGCAGAGCTGCTGAGAAACCAGCTCCTGGCTTTTTTCCTAGGAGTGTAACATCACCATACTCCAGCTGCTAGGAGAAGATGCAAAATCCCCTCTCCCTTGGGTCCGGACAACCCCATGGCAGGGGCAGAGGTGAGACAGCTCTGCAGGAGAGCCAGCATCCAGGAAAAATGCCTGGAAGGTGGCAGTTGCAGCCAGATGGGATTGCATCTCCTGTTTTGAAGGGAACCAGGGGACAGTGCCTGCAGTGTGGCTCTGCTCTGGCACATCCCAGGCTGAGCCACCAGCACCAACCTCGCTCCTCATTGGCAGGCCAGGCACATGCATCCCTGTGGCATGGGGCTGCTCTTCCTGCAATCTGTGTACCCAAGCAGCAGCAGCAGCAGCAGGACGGCTTGGAGAAGTAGACCAAGAGTGGAGAAAAGGAGGGAGGAAGGCCCAAAGCCACAGCCAAACACAGCATCGCAGCTCAGGCTGCAAAGCCAAGGCTGGCAGCGTTGCTCCAGTTACCTGCACGACCTTGAGAGCCCTGGACAAGCTGCAGGGAGGAAAAGGAAAGCCTCCAGTGGCAGCTCTGTGTGTTCATAGGGACAGGAGAAGTCAGGGAGGGGACAGAGGGGTGGGTGCCATTTGGGATGTGCCACCCCAGCAACAGAGCACGCCAGATGGACCAGGCTGCTTTTACCTCTGTCTCAGCCCCAAAAAGGCAGCTCACAACCCCCACACCTTCTTCGGACAGCATTTTGTGGGTCCTGGGTTTGTTCCCATGGGAGCACATGTGTAGGAAGAGGTGAACACGTCGTGTCACTTGTCTAGGACCCAGTACAGGGCAGCAGGAGGGGGAGTAGGCACTGCCTGTGCTCTCCAGAGGGAAGGGCAGCCAGCCCCTCTCTGCCTGGCAGGAGACGCTGCCAGCACAGAGGCATGCCCCCAAGATCACAGCAAGTGTATCTCGAGAGCTCAGAATAAATATTTAAAGGTGGAGGGAAAAAAAAAACCTGTTTGTCTCTGCAAGCAAGTTCTCTGTCTTTGCTCTGGGATTTGAGACAGAGACAGAAAAATGACAAAGGAGACACAGGTTTCAGCAAATCATGGGCACATCAGAAGTGATGGCTTTCAGATGCCAGCTTTGCTGCAAGACAAAACCCGGCCAGATGCCTGACAACCCCGACAGCCATCAGAGACTGCAGGTCTGCCTTCCCTCAGACACATGGGGCTGCAGTGAGCCCTCCTTCTTACACCTCTCCATTCCAGCCAGGGATGGGAGCCAGGGTGCTCCCCAAATCCCTTTCCAAGCCAGTAAGAGCTGGTCCTGACCTGTGGTGACTTGTGACCCCTCCTTACCCTGTCCTGCAATCACGTACAAGGTGATGGGCTCTGCATCACAGTGTCGGACAAATGTTCTCAAATCCCTGTCCCCACAGCAGAGCTCTGCCAGAGGAGAAAACCATGGCTCAGCTTTCTCCATGCCTCGCATGAGCGATGGCTGGGGGGAAGGATGGGAGATGACAGCTCTGCTCAGCTCCCAACAGCCCCGTGCTGGGCCATCGCTCGGAGGCAGTGGCCGGAGCAGCCACAGAGAATGGGATGTTCTGTATCACAAGGCTGTCCTTAGGATGCTTTTATTTCCAGAGAGAGCTCATTAGCTCTGGTTGTGCAGGAGTTCAGGTTTTTTTTCTCCCTGTTACCAAGAGCTGGAAAGCTCCACTGAATAACATCTCTGAGCACGGGTGGAACAAAGACAGGGCATGGTGGGGAGAAGAGCAACTAAACCAGAGATAATCAAAGCTGCTGCTGCAGCCTTACATCACTTACAATCTCCATCTCCTTTGGATTTCCCAGCTGGAGTGGTCTCTGCTTGCTCAGCCCCACTCACCATAGCACCAGGGCTGCAGGGCTTGGCTCTGCTCTGCTCCAAGAGGGAAGAAGACGCAGAGGAGAGTTTGAGGTGGCAGGGAACTGGGCTCAAGGCAGCCCACTGGATCAGATGGGATGCCAGGAGCTAAAGGGACTAAGATGCACTAAGCAACGAGGAAGGCTCTGTCTCTGGCACTGTCACAGGAGGGGTTTAATATAGGCACATCCTACCCAGGGATGCTCCAGCTGTTACGCCTTGCTGGAGTCTGGAACAGCCACCTCCTTACCAAGCCCTGACACTCCTCTCCCATCACCACACGGTTCAGCACACGCTGCGGGAGATGCAGCCGAGAAATCACGTACCAACAGCAGGAGATAAGCCACCTTCCCAGATATGATCACAAGCCCCATTATCTCCTTAACCCTTATGCATTCACTTATCCATCCCAGATCTATTCCTCCTTATCTAAATTATCCTCCTGTTCTTTCCCATCTCTCACCATGGTTGGTCTCGAAGCATCACGGCCTCTCCAGAAGCGACAGAGGCAGCAGGAGAGCCTGATGCCCCGGGCAGCCACTCACCACAGCTAATGGGATACACTCTGATTGACTGGCCCCAGCGATTTAAAGTTAATAAAATGTTAAAAGCAGCCCTATAAATCACCCATGCAGGAAGTGACCTGGACAGGAGGCCTAACGAGTTAGCAGAGGTTTTATTTAAAAGCCATTTGTCTGAGAAGTGCAACACAAAGAGTCAAATAACTCTTAGGAAAACAGCAGTGATGGAGCTACTGGGAGGATTAGAGCTGGCTGGATATTTACAGCCTGAGGATGTCAGTCTTCCCAGTGCTAACTGGCCCCTGCTTACCAGCTGGAGCATCCCAGCTGATCCCAGCTCCAGGTAGGGAGCTCCCAAAGAGAACCAGGACAAGCCAGATCACAGCTCTGACTCATCTTTTTAGCTCTCTGGGTCCACTGTGACCTTCTCACAGACCTCTCAAAACAGGAGTCTCATGCCCATGTCCATCCTGTGATAGGCTGGTGGCATCCTCATCTTCCTCCAGGCCCCAGCTCCCCTGCCCTGGGGATCACACAGGGAGAAGCTGCTCTTCTCATATGCTACTGCACACACATGCTGACATCTCTGTTTGCATGGAGAAGCTTGATAACAAGAGGCCCCAAAAATCTCAAACTCCAAACCCACCCCAGAAATCAGGTTTTTGGTTTCTAACCTCAATTTCCACTCCTCAGCCATGAATACTGATTTTGCACCCATCAGGAGGGCAGCTGGGCCACACCACCTCAGCCCCTGCTCACTCCCCACAAGCTGAGCTCTACTTTTTTAACCTTAAAAAAACCCTACTGCCAAGTGCAAGGAGAAGACTAGAGTGTTTCCCGAGGACAGGGACTTGGCCCCTTCCCAAATGCTCTCCCCCAGCCACCCCTTACTCTCCCATCACAGGAAGCCTCCAATACCCCAAAGGCCTTTTACAGTTGGGAGAAAAGGCAGCTTGTGCTTGGGAAGCCTCCAGAGCATCGTTAAGAGGCAAATTATAGACAATTATCCTCGGAAGTACATCAGGGAAGCAGAGGCAGTCACAAGGCACCAGTCCCATCCAAGCCTGGCTTCTTGCAGCAGCAGAGCAGTTTCTAAAACTATGAGCAAATTCCAATGGAATACGGTCTGCAAGCAACAGGTTTCACCAGCAGCTACCCTGCCTTCAAAATCACCTTTTAATTGCAAGAGAAGTTCTCACCCCCAAGCCAGCACTTTTCCCCCCAGCAAGATGAGAGGGAGACGAGTAGGTAGGAGATTCAACAACACAAGAAACAACCTGATTTCGCTTGAATTTGCCAAGTGAAATTGGGTTGCCTTTGCTTTTCACGGACATCCTTACCTTGGCAGGGGTGCGGGAGGCTGGGTGCGGGCGCAGCCGGTTCTCCTCGCCAGCGATGAGCACCTTCCAGGGGGGCAGGGAAGCCTAAGAGTGCTGGGGGGCTGCGGCCAGGGGGCTGCTCCGGTGGCTCTGCGGGCACTGAGGGCGGCTCATGGCTCCCGGGCACAGGGGGCTGTGGGTGGGAAGGCACAGAAGATGTCAGTCTGGAAACACGTGGCCACAAGCACACACCAAGCAAACCCAACCCCACAGAAAGGTTGACCTGAAAGTTAGGAAGGTAAAGAACTTAATATATTAGTATTTTTCTGTATTGCTCTTATTTCCCCTCCTCCCCATCATCGAGGAGAGGAAACCAGTGGGATCTGCTTAGATCTGGACATTAAGTAGATGTGGATACCTGAAGAGGTCCAGCACCCCCTGAGGGGCTCCTGCTAGGCACAGGGTGATTCTTGGGAGCAGTTTCCAGAGGGTGTTATATGCTTCCAGCATCACTAGTGGGGAGGAAGAGAAGGTACAAGCTCACCTGGGCGAGCAGCCCCTGGCCCACGCTGATGCACACAACCATGAACATGTAAGAGAAGGACCCCCCAGCTCAACAGGCCCAGCTGGGGGTCTCACAAGGCCAGGGGAGCTCTGTCCATTGCTCACAAGTCAAGGGATTCCACTGGCACCTCAGAAATGCTAAGAGAAAGCAGGTCCTTGACCTGCTGATCTGTGATCAGTCCTCCTGAATTCAAAACTGAAAGGGAAGCAAGACCCTTTGCTGATGGAGGTGGTACATCCACATCCACCCATCCTCTAACCAGCTTCACCTTCACATGCAGCACTCTCCTCTCCAGCAAGACTTTGATTTAATACATTTATTTAGTGGTGAGGTCCCCAAGGCAGAACTCACATCCTCTTTTTGCGTCTCAAATAGTTTTGAGCAGTCAGTGTTTAACAAATTAATAGTACAGTGATGGCACCTTGAAAAATAGACTGTCCTATCCACAAAAGGGGCCGCATCTCCCAGTTACTCCAAAGGGCAGTGCTTCAGACCTCACTGAGCAAACTGCATTTAGACACAGCCACCTTTTAATGGCAATGATGTGATCCTGCTACGGCTGCAGCCACAGAATTGATAGGGTTGAAAGGGACCTCTGGAGATCATCTAGTCCAAGCGCCCTAATTAAAACAGACCCTTAAAAATTATTAAAAGCACTATTACACATCTCCCAAATGACGGTGTTACTGAAAATACAATACAATAACCCCCACTCCGCCACGATGGAGATGAACGGCGGGGCGAGGGTCGGGCACAACGGAGCAGAGCCCCCCTGCCCCGGCACCGCCGCCCGAGCCCGAGCCCGCAGACCCCGCCATCCCCCGCCATCCCCCGCGGCGCCGGGAGGCCCATCGGCAGCCAGGCCCAAACTTCGGCAGGCCCATCGGCAGCCAGGCCCAAACTTCGGGTCGCGGGGGCCAAACCCACCCCGCCGCCTCCCGCCCACCCATCCACCGGCGACAGCAAAGGCCACCGCAGCCCCGCACCCTCTCCGCGGGGACCCCCGGGGGCCCTTCCCACGCCCACCCCATGCCCCGCGGAGGGGAAAAGCGGGTGTGGGGGTGCTCACCTGTTCCCCCTTGTCCCGCAGCCCACGCTGACCTGCGGGCGCGGTGCCCCAGTGTCCCGGTGCCCGGCAGCCACGGGCTGGCCCTGACACCCACACGCACCATCGAACATGGCGGCCAAGTGTATCCCATCTCCGCCTATCTCCACACTGCACAGTGGGAGGGCAGGCGACAGGAGGGGTGGAAGCAAGTTAAAAAACACCTCTTAGCTCAGGTATTTTTTAGCAGCCATCCCCTACCGGAGGGCTGCCGTCCTACCCCAAGTTACCAGCTAAACTCAGCAGCTCTCCGTCATGAAAAGTATCCACGAGGTTTGCAGTGGAGGCTGGCAAATATTTGCCAAGGATTCTTCCAAATCTCCAAGCCCGCCATGAGCTCGCTGCAAATTTGTTTGCTGATCGTGGTCCTTGCGCTAATTTGCAAATGGAGAGCAAAGAAAAAGGCGGCTGTACGGTGTAGGGGAAGGCGAACAAGCAGGATCCTATTCCACGGAGAAGGCAACCCCACCGACCCTAACGAGGGCTCATTAATTAACACCTGCAGCACTGGTGTAACACCCAGCTCCTGATGCTGACTGTGACTAGGGAAGTGATCTCTCAGCGCAGGCACCACCAGGGAATGGGAGGATGCTGCAGGGGATGGCAACAGCAGCACCTGCAGGGTGTAAGGGCAACGATGACCCCAGTCCGACCTCTCCGTGTGGCAAGTTGCAAAGAGGTGCTGGGAAAGCATCCTCTCCCCTTCCCCAAAGCAGTTCCAATCAGTTTCTCCTGTGGCTTCTCTGATTTTGGCACCTTACCAAGTTCCAGCCTAGGCCAAGCACACTGCTAATTAGCTGCACTAATTAATCACAGTTTCCATAGTTTATTCTTTTGTTCTCGCACAAACACCCATGCTGCCTGGCGTGGTGAGCTGCCATGGCATTCATGGAGCACCAGCACAGCTGGTGGAGCTGACCCCAGGGAATGTGGGTCATTGGCTGCTGGGCTCCCAGCTGGAGACCAGAACAGAACCCACCCCTGGTCCTGCTGGGAACTGAGTTAAAAGCCAAAGCCATCAATTCTGGGTTGAAACAGTACAAGATTCACAACCCCCCTCACTCTTCCAGCCTGGAACTGGTCATGCCAGCACAGCTCACACCATATTTCTGAAACTTCCAGGAGGCCAGGGGCTACTGGTGGGTCATTTAGTCCATTCCCCCTTTGGGAACTGGGATTTACTGTGCCTAAAGCACGTCTAGTGCTCAAGCCTGGCCTCCAACATCTCCAGCAAAGCCAATTCTACAGCCGCCCTTGGCAGCTTCCTGAGGCTGCTGCCACCAGTCGAGCCACGGAGGAGGCTGCATTCACTTGCCACCATCCTTGGTCCCTCCTGCAGTCACCAGTGCCACAGCCCATTCTTCCTCTCTCCAGCCTTGGGGATGGCTGACTGGCTGTCACTCCATCAGATCCCCCCAGGGAGACACCCCACACTTGCTCCTAGGAGTGGAGCTGGCACACAGCCCCGGCGCAGAGGCAGCCATCCGTCCGCCTCTCCCCCGGCTAATCCCGCCGAAATCCTGCCTTTGTGCTCATCACATCCACTGCCTGAGCATTAGGCACCCGCCGATCCCAAGCTAATCTCCAGAAAGCTCCCTCCCCAGGGGGGTTCCCCTTCCCTGGGCAGCCCTGCTACCCCAGAGGCACGGGGGGACAGAAGGACATGCCGGCTGTGATTCCTTGCCAGCACTGGCAGGATGTGCTGGGAATGAATCCAACAACCACTCTGCTCACTCCCTGTTGTCAGGGATTTTTTTAACCAGGTATTTAAAAAAAAAAAAAAAAAAAAAAAAGACACCAAGGGGAGAAAAAAAGAACTGTTAGTCCAAGGGAGCCTGTGTTGTTAAATTCAGAGAAATCCAAGTCTCAAGTCCAACAGAGGCCAAGGTTTCCGGGCTTTGACACAGCTGACAAGCTAGAGCACAATGAGAAAATACGCACACAGAAATAGCCAGGCAGGATAAAGGATTTACTGCTCCTTTCACAGAAAACAAAAGAATAGGCTTAAACTCACCATTTAGGAGTGGTAAAAAAAAAAAAAAAAGGAAAGATAAAAACCAGATCTGCAGCAAGAATATTTGAGTACAGGATCACCAGGAGGTGAAGAAAAAACAGATCCTGCTTGTCCTGGGTGCAGCAGGGCAGCAGCATCCCCAGGGACCCTCTCCTCTGACCCCGCAGCATCTTGCAGTGAGCACACACACAAAGTGCCAGGTTCTCACCTCAGAGCCACCCAGTCAGTTCCCTCCTGCCCTCCCCTGCCCTGGGTCAGCGTGTCCCACCGCAGCCCACATCCCGGCGTAGCCAGCTGTCATGCCAACATCCACACAGTCTCCCCTCTGGAGCATTTCTCCTGGGCTGATTCTGGCTGTAGGATTGCCCTCTTCACTCAAATCCCTCTCCAGGGTCCACTACCCCAGTGCCAACCACCCCAGCTAATGAGGCTGGGGCTCCCTGCCTTTCAGACAGGCTTTTCCATGCTGGGAAGGCTCCAGGCTCTTGACTGCCCTCCCTTTCATGAGGAAGTCATCTCAGAACACCTCTTACTGAGGAGGCCTGATGGAAAGAGAGCTAGGGCTGGCAGGGGCTTTGATGGCTTCCTCCCATCATCTCTCCAGGTCTGTCCTCATTGAAGAAGGAAGTTTTCAGTTCCCTCAAAGTTTCCTCTAACTTGTGATGAAAGAAAAACTCTTTGGAGGACAGACATGAACTCAGTTTCCCTGATGAAAGTACTGCAGTGGGATTTTTTGGGTTTCTTTTCTTTTGAGTAGCGCCAGCCAGAACAGAACTTTGCAACCAGGCAGGCAGAAGGTCTTACCTTTTCCATGGCAGGAGACCAAGTCTCCCAGCTGGAGACCAGGACAGAACCCACCCCGGTCCTGTTGGGAACTGAGTTAAAAGCCAAAGCTATTGATTCTGGGTTGAAACAGCATGAGAATCACAAACCCACTCACTCCATCAGCCTGGAATTGTTCATGCCAGCACAGCTCACACCATATTTCTGAAACTTCCAGGAGGCCAGGGGCTACTGGTGGGTCATTTAGTCCATTTCCCCTTTGGAAACTGGGATTTACTGTGCCTAAAGCATACCCAATGGCTACGGTCAAGCCTGGCCTCCAATATCGCCAGGAAACCCAATTCTACAACCTTCCTTGGCAGCTTACAAGCTGCTTAATTGCCCTGATAGTTATGCATTGAGGGTTTTTTTGTAAAAAGCAGCTGATTTCTCAGCAGCAACAAATACTTGGGAAAGCTTTCTCTCTGGCAAACTCTCTCTATTGTTCATCTCTTTCACATAAAACATTCCTAATGAAGAGGGAAAGCAGGATCTTGGCTTCTTTCAAAACAATCTGAAATATTATATTAAAAACATGCACTGAGTGTTGACATATTTAGTGCATTGCTTTATAAAGCAAATTGCCCAAGCTCATTCAGAGCTTGACACCATTAAGACAACACAGAACTACGTGACTGGGAGGATACCACTGCAAGAAGTGCCACTTTGGGGAGCTATGGAGCACCTTGGAGCAGCCAGATGGCCTTGACTCCATCCCAGTGAGAAGTGGAAGCCACCAGCATCATCCCCTAAGAGAGGGATGCACGAGCAGCACTCAACATGCTAATGTGACAATTACAGCAGGTTTCAGACCCATGAGTCCTCCCCACCCAAACCCTCAGCTCTTCATCTAGGCATCTTCAAATATCCAAGGCTGGGAGGACGTGGTATATACCATGCCAGGCTCTGACCGCGATGGATCTGTGCTGTGGGAGCAAAGCTCAATGTCTCCCTCAACACACCAAGCCAAATCCCTTGGAAATGGAAAGCTGGCTGTGGTGGCCAGCCAGGTTTCTCTCCACACTCGGCATAGGCAGGGTCCCTACAGAGCCCCCTCCTCTCCTGCAGCGTCTTTGAAGTGCTCCAGGCTCCGCTACACCAGGATTTTCCAGACATTAAGCTGATGCTCAGAAAACAAACAGACACAGAGAAAGCTCTCATCACAAGGCTGGTTCATGTCCAAGAGCAGCCCAGGGGCTGGCTAAGATAGGCAGTGGTGCTTTAACAGCCTCTCGCCAGAGGCCGGTGTGAGCTATGGCTCCCTGTGGACTCCTGGTCCATGCCAGCTCCATGCTCACTTTGCAGGAGCAGAGCAGGAGAAATGAGCAGGTTTTATGGCACATTGGCTCTCCTCCAGGGACCAAAAGCTTTGACAAAGCCACTGCATCCTCTCCTGCTGTGTGGGTGCCCAGACATTTCTGAGTGCTTCTGGAGATGCTGCCGGCCTCAGTAGGGACATATCAGGGGTGATGACCAGCATGATCCCTACCTGATGTGTGTGGTGGTCCTGGGGGGATCAGTTCTTCCCCTCCAAGCAGGAGATCAGCACCTTATGGGATCTGAGCACAGGGCAGGCAGCACTGCAGCCATAGTGTGCATGAGTGTGTTCAGGTTCATTTACCTGTAACCTAACTCCATCTGCAGTGTGGGCAGCTGACACAAGGGCCTGGCTCCCCAGGACAGGTTGGTGCGGAACCAAAGATGACTGCTGCCCCATGCCAGAGTGACAGTAAAACCCCTCAAGCAGAGCACAGACCCTCAGAAGACCTGGTGTGCCTCAAGCTGATTTAACTCAGGACCCCAAGCCCTCCAGGAAGGTCCAGCAACCCCTCATGGCTTCTACCCTCTCCAGCCCCTTTTGGGTTTATCAGCACCAGTGAGCAGACAGGCTCCCTGCAGTGAGATCCACTGAGCACAAGGCCTCACAACAGATCAGAGAGACCCGGGACTCCTCCTCATTTATATTCCCCTCCAGCCACAGCCTTCAACATGGCTGAGGAAGGCAAGGCAAGGCCTATAGAGAATGCCTACAGATTATTTCTCTCAGATTCCAATTTATTTTCCATCATTAATGTCTTTGAAAGCCCAACACGTCCTGCAGACAGAAAGAGCATGTTAAACGTGTGCACGGTGGAGCTGCAGAACCACGGTGAACACGTGCCTGGCACAGGTACCCATGCCACCAGGGAGACTGGCGTGGCCAAGGGAAGGGCTTTGCTACCAGCAAGCATCACTCTTGCTCAGCAGAAGCTGCGGTAGAAGCCACTTATCCCCTCCAGAGAGGTCCCCACCATGCACAACTCGAGCCTGGGAAAGCGAGAGCATCGTTCTGGAAAGCAGAGGTACCACAAGCCCGGTGCTGAGCATTGCACAGCAGCAGAGAGAAGGCAGGGCTGGGGGAGAGTGACTTGCATGAAGGATGAGAGGAGCTGGAGTCTTCCGTAATGGAGAGAAAATTGCTTTCGCCAACTATCTGCAGTTTTAAAGCAATTACATTTGGGGGGAAGCCGAGAGCATGTCTGAGCGCTACGCGCGTGGCGGGTGTGTTTTGAAATACAAGAACCAAGTCAGAAAAAAATAGAAAAAGAAAATGCCATTTAAAAAAAAATATTTGACGCAGTAGGCACTGAGAGGATAAAGTATTTATAGCTCAGGGAGGGGACAGATACTGGAAGCAGCCAAACATCCCAGCAATGGGACAATTGAGAGGAGGTGGGGCAGTTTGCTCCCACTGGTGGTCCCCTTCCCCACCCCACACATGGGAAATCCTCCTTGGGAAGCTCTGAAAACACAGCAGCTGAGCGCAGCCTGGTCCAGCAGAAATAAATAGAGTTTGTTCTAATCAAAACACTGCTCGCCTTCCACTTTATCTGCTCATGCAGTAGGGTCAGTAACAAAAGTCACTCCAGTGACATCAGGGTCAGGTCTCCATGGGCTTAAACACCCTTGGGAATGTGCTCCCCTCAGCCAAAACATGGAGCTGCCTTAATACTTCCCCTCACAGACCTGCAGGCTGACCCAAAACCCAGTAAGCACCCAGCAGCTACCAGTTAAAGCCTTTTGAGGACCAGATTCAGACTGGGAGGCAACAGCTTGATTTGGCCACAGATAAGAAGCTCCTTCAAGTTGTAAAAAATACTCCTGATCTTCCCTGCAAGCCATCACCTTTCAACACCATCCTTTCCCTCTAATCTGCTGTAATTAGGAAGGATCCCAGGCCATAAGCACATCTCCTCTAATGACCAAGGTGGCAGGGCCCGAGCTGCCCTGATCCCTGGAGCTGCTGCACTGACTGCTGCCGGCACTGCTCAGACATCCAATTTATCAGGACGATGTCCCTTTTGCTTTCTGGCCACGCGCCTTCCCCTTGTCTTTATCTGCTCTGGGGACAAGTGTGGGAAGCGGAGAAGTGGCATCCAGGGCTGCTGGTGACAGAGTCCCTTTTCAAAGGATGTTGTTCAGCTGTTATTACCAACTCTCACCAAGTGGAATTGAGACATGAAGTAGATTTGTGCCCAAGATAATGGCGTTTATTAGACAAGCTATTGAGGAGAAAACAAAAGCTAACAGTGGAGAGCCACTAAGAGCAATGCCTAAAGAGAATCCATCACGAATACAAAGAGAAGAAGTGCTAATAGTTGGTGCTTCCTGTCAGTGATTTGAAACCTCAAGCAGTCCCTTAACAACTCCAGGAGAGTGAAGGTTAGTGTCACCCAGCAAGAGGTGACAAACAGCACCAAGGTGTCCATGCCCTCAAACAAAGCAGCATCCAACCCCTTCTGCTCTGGTCAGATGTGGCTGAGCATCTCTGCCCCAGGGTAGCAGCCCTCAGCTCACCCATAATCCTTCTCCTCACCTGTATCAGCATCACATAATACCTGTACGACACAACACCTATACTATATGCTCCT
Organism: Corvus cornix cornix; assembly: GCF_000738735.6. NCBI lineage: Eukaryota > Metazoa > Chordata > Aves > Passeriformes > Corvidae > Corvus > Corvus cornix. The sequence goes on from NC_046340.1 coordinate 18,460,052, forward strand.
AATGCACACAAGGATGCTCCAGAGCAAGGATCCCAGCAGGATTGCACCCCACACCCTGACCACAGCAGGATGGCAAGGAAGGAGAATTTCATCTCTGCACCCCCTGCAGCAACCAGGGCCCTTTTGCTAAAGCCCCATGGGAAATACCTTGAAAATCATGGATCCATCTAAATTTTCCTATTGGAGACCATCCCCTTCTTTCCTCACCAAAGGAGACATGCTCCTGCAAAATCTTCCAGTAAAAAAATGCATTTTTTATGGGAATGAAAGTCTTCCATAGGATCTTCACTGGCATGTTGGTTCAGTGCCAGCCAGCCCAAGCCCCTGGTGAGATTAGCTGGAGCCTGGCACAGTGCTCACACCCTGAGGCACAGCTGAGATCTTTGGGAAAACACAACAGAGATCACGGCTGCTAAACTGCTTGTCTGGGTCCTTGGCGATTTCTACTTTCCGATTTCCAGCCCAGACAAACAATATGGGAAGCCCCCAAATCCCCAGTCTCAAGGCTAGCCCAAAGAGACCGCCAATTTCACACCCAGACCTCTTCATCCCAACCCTCCTTTCCTTTGCTAGGATGATGCTCAAGGGCCAGGCTGGGGCAGCAGCACAGGGTGATGTGGAGGAGGGTGAGCCAGGCAAGAGCGTGAGGGCATCCATGCAGCCCAGAAGCTCCTGAGAAATTTATTGCTTGTGACACGCTGTCAAAGCAAGGCACATCTCATTAGTCAGTACCGAAGCAAATGAGAGGGCTCCTTCGCCAATTAAAAATTAAATAAATAAAGAAGGGGCTCACCACCTCCCCTTTGACCCTCTTGGCGAGTGGGAAACCCAAGGCAAGGTGTAACACAAGTCTGAGTCACAGCTTCTCCCCTTCCCAAGATGGTGAATTCCCCACTTCCAGCGAGCAGCAGCAGCTGGGAGCAGCCAGTGACCACCACAGCCTGGCTGGATCTGGCACAGCCAGATGGAAAACAACAAGCTTGAGGAGCCACACCTGACAGTCAGGGAGTTGGAAAAGGAAAGACTTCCTTTCACAGCCCCTGGCGCATTTTGTTTCCTAGCTCTTGAAATGGAGCTCATTGGACTCCTCTGAGTGGCATTTTCTGCTAAAAAACCCTATTTTTATCAGCTTTTCTTTTTTAAATGACGTGGTTTTCCTTTGTGGGTTAAGCTGAGCAGGCACATGATTTTTTTTGTTGGTTTTTCTTTGTTTTTTTCTCCAAGATTTATCAGCCATTGGAGCAGAGGGCATTACAACTCTTCTCCAGCCTGGTGGCAACAGCAACTCTCTGGGGTTTTACACTGCCCTCCTCCACGCCCACCTCCTTGCAGCATCGAGGAGGGGGAGAGCCCATCCCAGACCCCCAAACACAGGTGAAGGGACTGTTTTGAGCAGGCAGTTATGGGCAAAGTTCAGTTTCCCCATCACAAGCCAGCTTGAAATTTTACAAGAGCACAGAGGTGCCTGTTAGCAGCAAACATCCCAGCTCACCACATTCCAAATGGGTGCTGCAGGAACCTGGGAACTGCAGACAGACCCATGGGTGTAGGATGGATTGGTGGGGGCACCTGAGCAGGAAACAGATCTCACCTCACAGGGGAGGCACCCAAGAGGAGCTCTCTCTCCTCCACCCATACAGGACCCAGTGAGGGAGGGAGTGACCCCAGGCCCAAAGGATGCCATACCCAGGAGAGACCCCTGCCCACGGCAGACAGGAACACCCCCTCTTCCCACAACACTCCCTAAGTGCACCCCTTAAAAAACAGCACGGACCTGAAACATGAGCCCAGCCCAGCAGCATTTCCCAAATCAAACAATAAACAAGGAGCCGTTGCAGGTTTCCCTCACGCTGCAGGTCCTGATTAATCCCCACAGTAAACACAAAGGAAAAAACCCACCCTAAGGGGGATGCTGTCTGTTTAAAGGCACAAATGGATGCTAAAAGTAGACAAAGAAGCTGAGCAGAGGCATGGCAGGTTTGGGAGCAGGAGGGGAGTGGGGAGAAGCCCATGGGTTCCGGTGCAGGAGGGAAAAGCAATGGGACTTCCGCCAGCCATGCCCAGCAGCCCCTAACTCCTGGAGCCATCCTACAGTCCTTGCACCCTGTCAGTCTGTCACCCTGTCAGGAGGGGGCATTCCCTCACCACCCCCAAAACATCCCAGCCTGAACAAGCTCTTCCCTCTGGTCCCCAAGGCCAGGTTGGTTGGGGCTCTCAGGACGCAGGCACTGGGGGAAGGGTCAGGCAGGAAAACAACACTTCCTCTTGTGGAAAACGGCCAGGATCCTGGGACTAACCCCTTGTGCCTAGGGACTAACACTGCACGAGGCTGGTTTAATGAGAAATGGACATTTGAAGCATAACAGCTCTGGCCAGCAGATTCCCCGCTCTCTTCCCACTGATGCTGCTTTCCATACGGTGCACCCAGCTAATTAATTACAGAGCACAATCCAATCAGTCAGGCCATCCTATTGCAGTTAAAGGCATTTAAGAGATAATGCCATGAAACTTCAGATGGACTGGCCTGACCCCAGACTCTGACACCACTGGGGTACTTGGGTGATGCTGTCGCTCCAGCTGACGTCCCAGGTCCAAACATGCTGGGAAAAAAACCTTCAGCCTTGCAGTGCTCCCTGTGGGCTTCGTTTCTGGGTCCCTGCTGACTTTACCAAGAGATGTGCTGTCCTGGCCCACTGGCACTTTGCCCTGGGGCAACCTGGGCTCACTGCTGCCCATGGAGCACACACCGGCCTGGCTCAACACAAGCACCAGTGAGGGAGATGCCATCTGCCCTACTTCTGGCTCTGAGTTTGCTTTCAGCGTGGCAGAGGACAGATCTGAAGGACAGATCTGAAGGCCAGATGCCAGCCCATCTTCTCCCCAGTGCTGCTATACACACCCCACACAGTCAGCTTCACCACTGATGCTGATGTGCCAAGACAGCCAGATCCCTTCATACCTTGCCATACAACTCCACTCCACCTCCCCACCACACCAACTACAGAGAGAGGATGGCCCCTGCTCACCAGCAGCAGGGACTGGCCTCACTGGAGAGGGGCTTTGGTGGCAAGTGGACACAGGAGAGTGGCTAAAGTGATGGGATGCTGTACAACCAGCCCCTTTAATGTTATTATTGTTGGCATTGATGTGCTGATCCCCAGATAGGATGTTCTCAGCTTTGCAGGGAGACAATCTCCTCCCTGGGCTAAAAGTGTGGGTGTTCCCCCTTCTCAGCACTTCAGTTATTGGTTGAAGTTATCAGACCCCTTTGACAAAGATGGGGGGCTTGCACTAGCTCAGCCCATTTGGTCCTGAATCAGCCACTGCCCCTCGCAAGAGGTTCATTCAGCGAGTGCCCTTGGTACCACAAGCAGCCTTTGTTTCTTCATCACACCCATCTGAAGCCCAACCCCATCCATGTATAGCTGGGATCCCTGCTGATTGCCAAGCTGCTCACTGTAAGGGTATTAAAGGAAAAACTCATGGTGCCAGATCCCAAACATCCTCCCAAGGACTCTGTGTGGTTATGCTGCTCCGTGCTACCTGTGTCCCAGCCCTCATGTTTGATGATGAAAGTGGCTGATTCTGTGATTTACTGATCCTACCTTTGGTTAGCTTTGCCTACCTAGGGTGAGGATAAACTCTTGGATTTGCAAACATTTTGAGGATTGTGGTTTTAATTTTTTTTTCCCCTTATTGTGTGTGCAAGCATCAAAAGCTCTTACACCTTGATCCAAAGCCCAAAGTCAAGATGGGTGATATATATCAAGTCTAAATATGTTCCTGTCACAGGTGGCACCAAAAGATTGTTGCAGTTGAAATGAGTGAGTGTTCTGCTCTTACTTGGTCCAGCCCATCTCCCAGATGCTTGACCTCCAAGGAGAAGTGAGGAGGAGCTTCTGCTCCTCAATCTCACCTCCAAAATGCCTTTGTCAGAGACTCAGGCACAGTTAACTATGACAAAGGACAGAAAGCCTCCTCTCAGAGCTGCCCTCCCTCGAGCCACCCCTAGGCAGATACCCAGCACTTCTGCATCAGGACCAGCACTACACAGGTCACAACACCAGGAGTATCCACAAGGTTTTCACCCAAGCAACAACCTACAAATTTCACTAATGCAGATTTGCAAAGGAGGGATGTGACTCTGGCAGGACTGGAGCATGGCTACAAGCAAATGGCAGCATTCACCAAGCACAAGTGGGAAGGGGATAATGCCAAAATGACACTTAATAATTGTGTCTTCCTGAAAACACCATCTCAGCACAACTACAAAACTCACTGTGTTTACTGAATGTCCTCTCACAGTGTCAGAAAAAGACACCAACAATTAGCAAGGGGAGGCTAGAATTTGATTGCTATAGATGAGACAGGACCAACCCCAGACATCTAACACTAACTGCTGTTTGTGCTGGTAGGAACTGCATGAGGGCTGGCTTGTTACACCCAGCACTGAAATGACGTACAGCTAAGTCATTATCTTGGACCCTAAAAAAAAGAACATAACTACAATAGCACAACACCATGACTTCACTAGCAAATCAGGATACCACGTCCCATCCAAGGAGCCAGAAGAGATGGGGCCACTGTTTCTTTACAACATCTGTCCCATGGTCGCCTGGGAATGAGCACAGAGAAGAGCTCAGCATATCTGGATGAACAATAAAATAAAATAAAATAGGACATCCTTCTTCCTCGTGCTGGAGTGTCCCAGACTAGGATGATTACAGGGTCTGGACACAGAGAAGTCTCATTTTGTGGTGGAAATATGGCTATTGTGGGATGCCACAGCTGGAGGAGGTTCTGCTTTCTGATCCAAATCCGGCTCCAGGGGCCAACAACCACGGTGTGGATTGGACAGGAGATGAGGAGACAGATGCTCCATGCGTCCAGTACTGCATCCCAGACAGGGTGGAGACATCCCCCTGGGAGTCAAGGTCCCATGCCACAGCTGTTTGGTGAGAGAAGGAGCTTTTCCCCATGGATCTGGAGAACTGAAACTCTTCAAAAGCTTGAGCTCTCCTGTAAACCATTTCAGGGATTTTGGCAGGAGGAGGGAGGAAAAGCTGTTCCATAAGCCCTGAGGCCATCCCACTTCCCATGCCTAGAAGACAGCTCCAGAGTGCCCCGCTTCTGGAGTAATTCACTCACTCTCAGCTCTCGGATGCCCCATAAAACAGGGCATATCTCCCAGTGGCCCTGAAAGGATTCTCATGGGAACCAAATGAAAAGCTGAAAAACCAAAATGAGGCTGAAAAACACATCAGCGCCTCAGAGGACGGCATGGACTTGAGGTTGTGCTACCAGCCCAGAGCACCTGCTGTGCTCCAAGCCCACAAAACAATGCATCAGAGAAAGTTCTTAGCCTTTGGCATCCATCTTCCCTTCCCATGGCTGCAGCACCGGGATCACTGCTGGAGCCTGCACCGTCCCATTTTCTGTACCCTGATATGAACCCTTCCAATTAAACAACTGAACTGTTCCCAGCTCAGCCTCCCATGCATGAAAACGTCCTGTTATTTTGCACCTGCCAAGAGCTGTGTCCCAGCAGATCTATCTTGAACTGACACTTGAGGATAATTAAACCTCTCTCTCCTCCGTTAGCGCAGCAGATAAAAGGAGAGCCCTGGGGCCCTCAGGTCGCTGCTGTGGTGGGTTGCTCCTGTACAAGTCGAGGAACATAAGATGAGACTCAGTTTCTCAATAGAGACATGGGCAAGGGAGCAGGGGGCCAGCTTGGCAATTTGCCCTAATTTAGCAGGGGAGGAAGATGTAAGAAGCACACCGGCAGCTTCCCTAGCTGGGCAGATCCTCTGATGAACAGAGAGCTGCAAACAAAGTGTCTGGGATCAAATCGAACCCCTGTTGTTGCTAAAGCTGGGGTATCATCCGTCATGGAGCCACAGTCCCTAAGGACCCAGGTGTGATGTTCTAGGCACCCTTGTCATCTCCTCTAGCTCTAGTCTGAGCAAGGACTGGCTCCCATTGCTCCCACCGGCAGCACTGGGGGCCAGGTGCCCCACAGCATCAGCCCAAAGTCGGCCGGTTTCGGGGAGCAGGTGGCAAGATGGGAACCTGTCACCCCACGCCACGCTTTGCCTATCTCCTGCGCCAGCTGCCTGAGGTTGCTGGATGCATCCAACCTCAAAGCCGAGCTTCGATCGGGGCGGTTTTGAGGTTGGCACTGAGCATCTGCCATCGCTCCGAGCTGGGCCTCCAGCCCCTCGGGGCATTGGGGGGGCCCAGAGCACGGCGACCCCATCTCTGCCTGTCCCAGGGAGCTCTTCGCGCCGGGGGAGCCCTTCACTCCGGGGGGGCACCCTTCCCTCAGCCCCGCTGCGAGGGGATCAAGTCCCACTTGCCGAGTGATGCGCTGCAGAGCCGCAGGTCCCCAGGGACCATGGGTGTCCCTCCTGCCTCCGGGGGGAATGGATATTCTCCCCCCACAAAACCCCCATTCCGGTGCCCCCGATCCCCTCCGCCGCCGTTACCTGCGCGGGCTGGGGCGGCGGCCGGGCGGGACGCGCCGCGCTGCAGCTGGGCTCGACTCCCCGGGGCTCGGCGCATCCTCCGCCGCTCGGGAGGGCTCGGCCGGGCTCCCTCGCCCCGCTCCCCGCCGCTCTCCGCCTTCCTCCGCGTTCCTCTCCCGCTCACCCGCATACCCCGGGGCTGGCGGCTACTGCCGAGCTCCGCTCGCCGCCGCGGCGCCGGCCACCTCCCGCAGCAGCCGCCGCCGAACCGAGGCGCCGCGCCCCCCGTCCGCCCCCGCCTCCTCCCCGCTCTCGGCCCCGGGATTGCTTTAAAGGGAGAGCGCCTGCACAGAAGGAGCGCTGTTCGACATCCCCTCCAAGATGCACCGCACCCCTCTAGTTCTCCATCACCCCCTGGGCTGCTGGGTGTGCCATGAGGATGAGTCCCAACAGCTGGACACAGTGATGGCCCTCGTCCCCCCTGTAGAGCCCCTTTTAGTGAGTGCGTTCGTCCACTCATCCAGAAAATCCTTATCCCACTGGCTGAGTTTGCCTTACCCCTTCCCAGGGCTGCAGGGAGCAGAGCCGCCAAGGACTCGGCACACCAGACCCTGTCCAGGAGAAAGCTGGGAACCCCTTTCCCAAAGCTGACACCCTGCCACACTTCTGCTTCAGATATCGTCAGATGTTTTCATTTTCTCCTGCCAATATTATCCTCATCCTCATTCAAGCGGGAGCCGAGGCTTGCAGGTCTGTGGGTTTTAATCAAAACTGGAATTCTCATCACACAGTCACTTTATCTCTGTTTATCTTGCTGGAATGAAGCAACGTGTTTGGTGAGGTGTTTTAAAGCATCCCGGGGTGTGAGTGCATCCCTGCCCCAAGCAATCTACAGCCGCCACAGCGAGGGCAGGACCCGGGGGCAGGAGCAGGCAGAGGTGCTGGCAGCTGGCTCAGGTGTCTGGAGCTGGGATCAGGGGGCTGGGTTTGGGCTCTGCAGCATCCCGCAGCCCTGATGCTCACTGCTTTCCCGCTTGGTGTTTTTCATCAGTGAACACCATCTGTACCAGAGCCGCGAATTGTTATGACCTTTAAGGCTCCATCCAGTGGCCGCTTCCATCAGATGCTTTTGTGTCTTACTACGATCTCAGGCACGCTGCCAGACTCTAAACGCACAATAAAGGCAGGGAACATCTTTCCTCCGGTTTCAGAAAGGAGAAACATCACCAAAAAAACCTGCCCCAGTGCCAGGATTGGGTCTAGAATTATTCCTGTTCATTAATACGAGAGATAAGTGAGATAGGAAAGCACACCTGGTAGGAGGATTGTGAAGTAATTAGTGCATAATGTTAGTAATGATCTTCTTATTCCAGCTCTGCTTATTACCACAAGCTTTGCTTGAGTCCACCATGATGTGCTGCATAAAGCAGATATCTCCTGAATCTGATTTCCTGTTTGGAGATGATCTCTAGCTGAGAAATTACCTGCTCTCAAAACTGATTAGAGTCCTCATCAGCAGATTCTTCACCCATCCTTTAGGCAGGCCCTAGAATATACAGGGAATTGAGAATAATTTCATGCAGGAGGTAAAATCTGGAGTTGGTGGCCCAGCTGTGTGCCATTCCCAGTGAAAATGCAGACCAAGCAGTGATGGCAGCAGGTTCCCAGCCCTAATCCAGGTGCTCTGAGCTGCCCTGCTCCGATCAGTGAAGGTTTTGGTCCTGTGGCACCTTCCAAGCTGGTAGAAGCCACTGGCTGCCTCTGGTTGATTACCCCTTCCACCCCAAGCACTTTGGGGACTGTCCCAAGCACCAGGTGCCTGCCAGCTCCTGAACAGACAGAGACTGGTGTCAGCAGGCCCTGCCTGCAGGAACAGTGCTCCCTGCCTTCGGAAACTGGGACTTCTGAAGCTGCTGGCTGTGCACCGTGCACCCGGCCATCCTGGAAGGAGCCTGGCATGGCAGGACCCTGCTGGCTCTCACCCCAGACCCCTGCAGATGCAGGCAGCTGGCTTTCTGCTCCCTTCACGTGCTGGTCCAGCTCCATCTGGAAAATCAATGAGGTATTTTTCCTCCTCTGCTTCCCATGGTTAAAAACTGTCTCCTAATTTCCAGCCTACATTAGCCAGTTTAAGCCTATTTGTTCTTGTGCCAGCACAGTCTTTTAGCTTAAATGGTTCCTTTCTGTACCTGGTGTTTACTTGCTTGATATATTTATGGAGAGTAATCATATTCCTGTTTTGCCTTTCTTTGCTGGGCTAAACAAGCCAAGTGCTTTCAGCTTCATCTTACAAGACAGGCTCTCCATTCCACCCTATGCTAATAGCCCTTCTCTGCACCACTCCCAGCATGAATTCATCTCGCTGGACGATGGGCCACCATGGCTATGTGTGCCTCCCAGTGCCTGGCACAGGCACCAGTGCCCACTCCACCTACACTGGTACCACCTCGAAGCAGGCAACTGCAGCTCCAGGCATGGTGGTGCTGCACATCTGCTGGCCTTCCCCCCACCAGACTGTCACCTGGATGAGGTGACACTCGGGCAGGAGACATTGCCTTCTGCCTGAGGCTGGCAGCAGAGAGGCCAGGTGCTCCTGCACACTAAGAGCTGGTTTCTCCCCTCTCTGCCACACTGCATTGGTGCACGTGTGGAGCTCTCCCGCAGGGGGTTATAAACTTCCATAGCCTTAAATGAAACTCACAGAGGATGCACAGACTCGTCCCACTAAACGCAAGAGGGAGATGGTATCACCATGCTCTGATGGTCACTAATAACTTTACCTCTCCTGTGCTATTCTCAGCAGAGATAAACTTCCAGTGTCTGATGAGCCAGAACAGAAATATCCAATGGCTTTCTGTTCTTTTCTATTTTTGCTGCAAGCTGGTTAACCCTGAAATCCAATTACTGCTCATTATTCAGTGGAACTTGCTTCTTATCAAATGGACACACTGCAGGGCTCCTATGCTGACTCCCAGTGCTAATGGAGCCACAAATTACTCCTGCCATGCTTGTGGACCCGTAGGTGTGAGCCCAGGGGTACAGCTCCCAGACCCCACGCACATGCAGAGCTCCGGGACGCTGACTCCTGCATCCCTTCTGGGGCAGGCAGCCTGTTGCTGCTGCGCACACCGGCCAGCACCACACACTGCCCAGAGCTGTACTTGGCTCCCAAGGTTGGTGAGCCATGTCCCTGCCGGAGTCACCCTGCCCAGCCACCCACGGGTGCTGAGGGCCAGTCCTGCTCCCCCGCATGGGCTGAGCTTGGCAGCGGCTGCTCGGAGGAGCCACACGGTCTGAGCTGGCAGCAAGCAGCCTTTAAACTCCAAGGGTTATGTGCACAGTGTAAAATGCCAGAGGCTGATCCAGGCATACCTCGGATTAGCCTGGGAGGCTCGGGGTGCGGGAGAGTCTGGTTCCCTGCATTAGCACGGGAAGCGGGCGCGCAGCCAAGCCCAAATGCTGCCTAATTCACATTCGGTGCTGAATTCAGCAGGTGGGGAAAGGGAAAAAAAAAAGGCTTTGCAGTTTTCTTTGCTGATTAAAGTCATGGCACAGCAAGTTTCACCTACGTTCGTTAGCAAGAGGGGAGGGAAGGGGATGTTCCCAGTAGCAGCTGCTGCGATGCTCCCCATGCTCCCCCAGCACGGAAGAGGCAGCAGGCATAGATCAAACCTCCTGCCTCTGACCCCGTGCTCTCTCTGGGCAGGATGCAGCCCCAGGGCCTTGCACCCGTCTTCCTCTCTCTGGCAAGTCCTCAGGGACAGTTTCTCTGGTCAGCCTGTCTTAAATAAGCTCCACAATAGTCTCTTTTTCTTTCAGATGGTCCGTCCATCCTTCTAAAAGACAGTTTAAGCTAATTCCCCGCAGAGACAGGTGATGGGAATGGCCAGGGATACTCCCGCTGAGGCATCCTGATGCCATCGGACGTGCCTGCCACACTTTCTGGCACTCACTGCTGCAGCATCCCTGGGTTGCTGGTGAACACTGCCAAGCCCTGCCTGCTGCTCCCTCCCTCTCCACTTCTCCCTGCCTGCAATATCCACCCTCAAGTTTCTCTTCAACTGGACATGTGAGCAATCCGGTGAGGATCCAGACCAGTCAAGGGTGCAGGGCAGCATCACAGCCTCATTACGGAGTGACACAAAGCCCAGGACCAGTGTTCACTTGTTCATTCTCACCGCAGAGCTGCTGCTGCTGTCAGCTCTTCCCTGCTTCCCCTGGCTGCAGCAGCCTTTTATTCATTTCACTGGCCTCCTGTGCCCTTCAGAGAGGTTCTCATGTGAAGTGCCATCCACTCACACCCGAGGCTTTGTGGCTGCTGCCAGGAGGATGGGAACAGCGTGATGGATGCTCAGGCAGGATCATCCCCAGCCAAATTTCAGCTCCTCCACTCAGTCCTCTGCTTCCACTTCCTGCTGCCTTGTCAGCTCCAATTGTCCTTATTACAGCTGATTTAATTCCCTGTGCCACCCTCCCAGTTGGTTAAAGGAATTAGCACCCTGGGAATGACACCAGGGATACCCAGCAGCGGTCTCCCCTCCATTGCAGGGAATTTGTCCACACCTGTTGGGTATCCACAAGAACAGAAGCCTTCAAGGTGGCACTCTGAGCTCCTGTTGGACACAGAAGCTCCTCTTGGCCCAGGCCTGGTCCCTACTCTTCAGCCCTGGCTTAGCTTCTGTCTGCTCCAGCCAAAGGCAGAGCATCCCAGGGATCTGCCACAGGGGAAAGGAGAGAAAGAAACCAATGCAACCCAGTAAGTGAAAGATTAAACATAATGCCAAGTAAATTAATATACAAGAAGGGAAGGCAGGTTTTAAATTAACTCATTACACAGCCTGGCTTTCCAACCCATTTATTTATCCCATAGGTCCTGCAGCTTCATATGGAAAATGGCTTCTGCTTGACTGCTATCACAGCCCAAACGCAGCGCAACGTGGCTGCACGGCGGCCGCCCGAGGCTGGCAGGCAACACCTGAGCGTGCCCACAGAGATGTGCAGGGATGGGTAATTGCACATGCAAAACGCTCGGCTGTGACAGCAAACAGGACGATTGAGCAGAGAAATGGGAATCCATTTCCATGCACAATTACCTGGGGAGGGCTAAACCACCGCTCAAGGAGGCAACAGAGATAGGTCCCCCCCTTCTCCCCCTCCCAGAGTGCTGGATGTGCCGTGTGAGAGCCGCCTCCTTTCTGTGCTTGCCTGTTTCCCTGGGGAGCAGGGCATTTCCATCCTCCCAGGAACCGGGGGACACTGTGCCGAGCTGGATGAGCCCGGTGCTTATTACTGGGTTAGGCTGATTACGAAGCAGACAGCTTATTAAACAAGCTGTTCTTTGGGGTGAATTTTCTGGGAAAGGGGGCAGAGAAGGAAGTGAATAGTCTGAGCCCCTTTGTTTGGGAAGTGGCTGCGATCAGGCAAGGCTTTTCTACAACGTCTCTCTTATTCAGGAATTGCTGTTCCCAGGTCTTACTGATGAGCTGGAGCTGGTTTGTAATAGAGGACAATAAATAAAAGGGCAAGGGGAAAAAAGAAAAAGCCCAGACCTCATTCTCTTCCCAGTGCCTTCTCTTGAGCTGGCAAACAAAAGCCAAGCTGCATGGCAGGATGCTCAGAGCTCTGGAGAGGTGGCTGGTGTCGGAGGCAGGTGCAGGTTTCCTGGGGTCTCTGTGTACCGGGGGCAAGGTCTGGTGCTGGCTCTGCTGAGGGGAGCAGCATGGGCCAGGCTAGCAGCCAGCTGGGAGCCTGGCTTCGTCCCCACTCCTGCCTGCTGGCTTTACTGCACTACAATTCCCAGCAGCCTGCAGGAATTGTACACCTTTGCCTTGGAAAGCAGCATCTGAGCAGGCCACGATAACACGCTTGGGGGGCAGCAGGCTCAGCGCTGGCTGATGGAGGTGGATGCAGCCAGTGACACAGGAGTTTTTAAGGGCACAAACAGGGCTTGGGGACACAGTTCCTTCCCAGCAGCACTGCAGGGGGCAGGGCTGAGGGCAGGGTGACAGGATCACCCCTTGCACACTCCCACCCCGTCCCAGGAGGAGTGCTTTGTTTCACCCTCCAGCAAGCAGGATCTGCTGCTTTACTGCCTGGACAGTGAGAGGATATGGTCCCGGATGGCCCAGAAAAGGCTTCTCCTGGTCCAGTTTGGGGGGCAGGAACATGGGGGCAATCTGTGTGTGCAGGCTGAAGCAAACCTATCTCTCCAAGGACTCTGAGGGCTCTTGAGTCCTGGATTCATGTGGGAAATCCTGGAAGGAGGCAGTCCCCAAGCCGCCTCTGCATGTGCCTCTAATTATCACACCTTCAGCTCCAGGAACACCAGCCCTACTTTCCCCCATTCATAATTCAGCCTGACACAGCCCAGCAAAAATCAATTCGCTCTTATAAGAAAGTGCCAAGGCAAATTATTTCCCAAAGCCTTCGACAGGGATTTCTTCTCTTCCCAACAACTGTATCTTTGGTGTTGAGTCCTAAATTACAGATTAACCCTTTAAGCTCTTCCAGTTTGCTAGGGAGCACAGCCAGACAGGTGACTAATGAAGCCCTCAGCAAAAGCACCTTGCCACCTTGTTGGCCATCCATTAGAGGATGGGCCCATCTAGCTGTTAGTCCATCATTTGTCCTTCCCTAATTCATTCCTCTAGACATGCTGCCAGCTGTACGACCCTCACCATATGACCTTGGCAATGAAGCAAGTGAAGCAAGGACTGCCTCAATTCCTAGTCAGGCTGTTCAGGCACTTGGGAAGGCCTTCTCTGGAGATCACTGTCTGGCCTTCCCCAAGGCAGTCTGGGGCCATCGAGGTTTTTTTCTCCTTTTTACAGTGTCCCAGTAAAGTCACCATAAGGGAAAACCCAGCTGGGCATCCCTGCTGCCTTGAAAGCCACATCCCAGTGGCAGGGTCCAGTCCTGATGTGTCCTGCAGCACCCCAGGTGATATCCCTGGGAGCACCCACCAGCTCCTGAGCAGACATGGCAGGAAAATACCAGAATGCTAAAAAGCCTTCAAATCTGCTCAATGAAAAGGCTTTCCCCAGCCTTGGACCACAAAGGTTAGAAATCAGAGGGAGCCCATGAAAGAGCAAATCTAATAAAGGGAGTTTTAATCAGAGCCAAAAAAGAGAAGGGGGGTGAGAGAACAGATCAGAGTTGTAAACTGGCTGAAAATCAGTCCCTTCATTATCACAAACACATCATCGGAACTTAATAGTATTTGACATTTCATTAATTTAAACCAGGAGTCTCGGGAATAGAGAGAGAAAAAGAAAGAACATTATTAATTTTAAAGACCTCCTCCTGTAAAGGCTCACATTGAAAAAGAAAAGAAAAATGTCAGAGGAAAATTGTTTCTTTATATTTTTCCGCACTTTCCTGCCCTGTCTTTCTTCCTATAGCTTGGAAGAGGTTGATAGACATGGAAAACCCTGGTTGAGGCTTCCCACGCCTTTCCCATCCCCAAATGGGGAGTGTTCAAAGGCCAGCCCAGCTCTGGGCTACCATGGGGTGGATGTGGGGGTGGGATACAGGATGCACATGGCATAGCCAGGTGTCCCTATAGGCACCTGGCTATAAACCAGCAAGAGCCATGTGCTGTGAGTAATTCATGGACAGGCTCACACAGCCTCGGGATGCTGCCCAACAGTGTCTGTCTGTCTTGCATCCACCACTGGCAAGGGCGCTGAGGACCAAAATAGCCATCCCCAAATCCAACAGCATCCTCAGAGGCTGTGGAGAGGGGGATGTCTTCTCCCTGCTTCCCTGCCAACAAGGAGCGGAAGGCAAAGCTGCCAAAAATAAAACGATTCAGGACACCGTCTCTATTGTAAGGGCAGATGGAAGGCGCTGGGGCTGCGCTTGAAAAGGCAGATCTAAAAGGATGGAATTAAAGGGACTTTGGAGAAAGAAAGGCTTTCTGCTAAAGCCGATGTGCTGCTCTACAGATAAGGCTCCACAGGTGGAGTGGCAGGCACTCTTTGGATCTAATTGGGAAAGGGAAAAACCCACCTCAGCCGTCCCCAGATGCCTTTGGCAACAGGAAGGTGGCTTCCCTCGCTCCTCCAGCTCCCACTGCCAACTTTTTAAAAAGCACTTCTGCATCTTGCCCTGGTATTTCAAGAGAATTCAATAATCTTAGGCAATTATTTCAAAGGAGTTTTGAAATTGTCCTATTTTTCCCCTTTCAGTGTGGCTGCACATCACAATGCCCGAGAAGGCCCTGCTGCCTGCAGGGTGGCCAATTTAGCTCCATGGATTTTGACTGCTTTCTCAAGTCCCACTATTGATTTTCTGCTGGGTCCAGCTGAGAATTCAGCTTATTATAAAAATCACAACTGGGGCAGAGCTATGTTGCCGGTTCTGCCTCCAGATGAGGCTTCCACCTTCCCCGAGAGTGGGTCCTGCTGCCCTGCGGGTCCCCTGTTCTTCTAGGGCTGATGGGGTGATGTGGCCTGTTGATAAAGGAGAGACATTTCCCTGGCTACTCCAGCGATGCCCAGGGTTTGCTTTGTGCTGGCAAATACCTGCTTCCTGTCTCTTGCCCTGTTTAACAGCATTCACTCTCACCTGTTTCCTGCACAGATAGTTTTAAGTCTTCAATTTCTCTCTTCAGCCAAGGATTTCATTTGCTGCCAATGAAGCTGGTGATTTCAAGAGCTGGGCCAGGTGACTTGCCTTAAGGCAGATGTTCAGTGCTACTCAGCCAGCTGAAAATGGGGAAATAATAGGAAAAAACAATGACTTCCATGCTGAGCTGCTTGTACTGGCTCCCAGCCTCACCATCTCATGCCCAGAGGACACCCCCGTGCCACCATCTCCCACCAGCCAACTGAGTTTTACCCCTCACTGCTATTCAACATGCCCTGGAAGGGGTAAGGAGGCATCAGAGATGCTGAAGCCACCCCATGAGGGCTTTGGCTTTTGTTCCCTGTTATTGCTGCCTCCTGACAGAGCAGGGAACACAGAAGGGATATTTATGAGTCCTACCAGCGGTGGGGTTGGCTCTGGGCTGTGTTTAAAGCATCTCCATGTTTTCCCAGCTTTAACCGCCTCCCAGATATTTACAGCATTTGACAGCTGGAGACAGAGTCAGGCTAAAGCGCTCATCTGCTTCCATGAGCGGCCTGCACCTCAGGGGGAAATTGTTAGGGGATACTGGAGAAGAGCTCCTGGATGGAAACATGGACATTTCTCTACCACAGCAGGTACCCCTCCCCAAATTCCCCATGTGAGCATGGCCAGGAGGAGCTGGGGATGGACATATCACACCGGAGTGAGGGACCCCCTGGTCCCTTGCTTCATGCACAGGAGCTGGGCTGGTTGGGGTTTAGCAGGTCCCCTCTTGCCTTCCCTCTGCTTCCCATCCCAGCTATAGATCTGCCTTGTTTTTCTCTCTCTCCCGCACCCCCTTTATCTCCTGTTTATTTTTCTTCACTGCTTTTGCATCCTATTCATCTGTCTCTCTTTCCATCTCATCTCCCCCATCCTGAAAGGCTTGTCAGGAGAAGAAAGAGCAAGCCCAGCTTCTCCCAGCTCTATTTGCCAAATAAGGCCTGGAGTCAGGTTTTATTTAACAAAAGGAAAATGAACTGAATGCAAGTAGGCCAGAAGAAGCGCCTGTGGATAAAAAGGATGACGGCAAAGAGAAGGATGAACACGGCAGAGGCAGAGCATCCCCTTGGGGTGCTGGGCACAAGCTCGTTGCCAGAAGCCAGGTCCAGTGCTGGGGAAGCCGCCGGCCGCTGTTGTGCTCGTTAGTGGCGCTAAAACAGCGTGACAAATACGGGAGTGTCACGGGAGGTTGGGGAGCCAGTCAGGTGGCTAATGAGCTGGGTTAGGACGTCGTTTGTTTGAAGCCAAAGCAATGTTTTCTTTCCCCCCATTGGCTATAATGCAATTAGAGAGGCAGCAGCTATTGGGAGCAGCAGCAGCAGACGTGGGGGAGTGAGGAGGGGGAGAAAAGCTGTGGAAACCCCTCATGCTCCACGCCACGGTGTGGGAAGCACAGCCTTAAGGAAGAGAAACTGCAAGTTGAGCTAGGGGATGCTCTGTCTCATCAGGCCCCCACGGACGTGGAGCATCAAACCCCCCAAGCAACCCGAGGACAAATTCAGCTCAGCCCCAACCCGCAGCACATCTGTCCAGACACTCTGTCCCTAAATCTCAGCTCTCCTGGTGCCTCCCTTCCCAGACAGAGGTGTCTCTTGGTGCTGGGGACCCATCTGCCCCAAGTCAGCATTGGGCATGGAGGGAGCTTTGCCTTGCCTGATGACAAACCATTCTCTGTGCCCTGTGGGCTGCAAGGCATCCCTCACCTTCCTCCAGCCTTCCTCAGTGATGCTGGAAGAGGGCAGGGCTGGGGGTCCTTATAGTGCCCCTATAGCTCTCATGGGGCTCCTTCAAGGGATCCAGATGGGATATAAGGCCAGCTCCTCTCAGTCTGCACCCCTTCCTGCAAGCCCAAGCTTTCAGGGTTCTTTCTGCACACAGTTCACTCAAGCAGGCTCAAGGCAGCTGGATCAAAAGCAACTCAAAATACATGTTTGCTGCCTTTCTGGAAAAATAGCCTTTAAAGAGGGGCCTGGCCCCGTGCCCAGGGAAGTTAACTTCAATTGACTCGGCTGCATTTCGCTCCAGGCCCTCTCTGATTTTTCTGGAGCGCCTTGTAATATCGAAGTGCTACTGCAAGGAAATTAAATCCACTACACTTAGCACCAGTTTAAGCTCTTTCCTCCATGCCACACTCTTACACAGGCACCAGAGCATCTTTACCATGACCTACCTCAGCCTGCATCACTGCAAACACACATCCCACAGCATCTGCAGGATCAGGTACACAGCTCTCCTCCCAGGAATTTGTGGTTATTCACAGCCATGGCTCCTGGCTGCACATCACTCGCCAGCCTTGCTCCCGAGATGGCAGGAAAAGAGACCCACAGCAGAAACACTACTGCATAGAGCTTGTTGTTGGGGGTTAGGATTTTTCCTTTTGTTTCTTTCTCTCATGGAATTTTGTCCCATCTGTCGCTAAGAAACCATAACGACCGATACTTAGGAGAGACAAAAGAAGTTGCCACGGGAAGGATGCGGCTGGCTACTCTCTTACCTGAGGGGTTTCTCTTGGAGGGGCAGTGAAATTTGGGCTGGGGAAAAGGGGGCTGGACGCAGCTCCTCGCTCTCTTGCTCTCTCGGCATCGGAGGGGAAGCAGGCTGCGGTCGCTGTGGGGAGAATTTGCCACCACTGCGAGGCTCCTTCTCCCACTGCCTTCTCCTACCATGAATGAAGCTCTGCCTGTGGGAGCGGCTGTTGTGCTGGAGCCTTATTAACACCCTGCCTCACTGGGGGGGACCCTTTCACCATCTGCTCAGGTGCCTCAGGGGAAACCCCGGGCCCTTTTCCCCTCCAGGGGAGCCTCTCCTGGCCGTGTTCGGGAGCTGGGCTGCCGCCGCCCAGCCCCGCTGTTTCTCTGCCACTGCTCCGGGCTTTTTGCTACACTTTGGCCACGCACCCCCTGCCTGCCGGGACTCCCCGCGGCTCCTGCCACAGCTGCCGGGTTTCTGCTGCCTCTTGCTTGCTGCCCCGGGTGAGCCCGCCCTGCGGTTCCGGTGCTGCTCCAGGGTTCCTGCTGCAGCCCGTTCTCGCCATCCAGCCCGGCCGCCATTAGGGCGTGAGGGTGGCGAAGTCGCGCCACAGCGCCCCCTGCAGGCGCGGGAAGCCTCCCGCCCGGCCGGGAGCCACCAGCGCCCCCGCCGGCTGCGAGCGGAACTGCAGCGAAGGGAAAGGGCCCAGAGGGCGGGGAGGGACGGCCCTGTGCCCGCTGCTCTGGTGCCTTGGTGCTGCCGTGGGTGCTGCTGGTTTGCCTGGTCACACGCACACACACTAGTACAGAACTGTTCCTGCTTTTCACAGAGCTTTGCCTGAAAGCCCCTTAATTTCAGCGTTATAATAATTCGGAGGGAAGGGGGTCATATTCTCCATTCCAAGGGAGGTTCCCACCTTCCTTGGCAGACACCTGTCTTTCAAACCAAGACACTTGTCCATTATGTGTTTTATATTTACTCCCCATGTATATCATACCTTCTGTTATAAATAAGTTTTGGTTTTCTATAATTAATTAATTAAGTTGGTAAATATGTTAATGCTGGGAGCTGGGTTAGTTGATGTTTTCTGGGTTAATTATCTTGTTCTATCAAGCTGCGAGCAGTGCACCGGGTGCAATACCTGCATGTAACCATCAGGTGGCAAAGTTAACATCATGGGGAAAGGGGGAGTTTTCTAGACTGTTCCAACAGATGAGCGTGATGTCACCAAGAACGTGGATTGGACGTAGCACGAACCAAGCGGGGGAGGACCTCGGAAAATGATTGGTGAAAAAGGCATCGTTGAAATGGACCAACGACAGCACGAGGAACGAGCCAATAGCATGAAGGGTCCAAAACGGAGCACTGGACTTAAAGGATTGGCTATAAAGACTGGTTTGGGGCTCAGCGCGTCATCCTCTGCCCATCAGCAGTGGAGGGGGTGTGTCTGGCATTGCCTGTGCGCTGCCTCAACTCTGCCTTGCTGTTGGGGTTCACGAGCTTATCTCGGTACCTGTTCTTAGTTACTGATCAATAAAGGGTTGTTCTTCGCAGTAAGGAGTGAGTGGTGCTGTTTGTCTCACCCACATCACCCTTCCTGTTACCTTCTATCAATATACTGCAATGGGAGCCTTTGTGCTTCCTTTAACTTAAACCCTAATTTACCCAAATAAGCAGGACCTGGGTGCAGAAGCTGCTGAATCCCCATGACTTGTTCTCATTTCCACTCTTAACTTGCTGTTCCAGGTCATTGCCAACTAATTGCCCCCTTTTTTGGCTTGGTTTTGTGGGGGAAAATACAAGCCTAGATGCCTCATAAGAAGACTGAGGTGTGATGCAGCTCTCAAATAGTTGGAGCCATAGGGCTGGGGGACATCCCTGGTTAGGGGGGTCTGGGATGCTCTTGAGGAGTGGGTACTGCCCACTGGAGGTGCAGCCCCCAGCCTTCACATCAAGGAAGGGGCTGCATGACCAACAGCCCCTGCTCCCAAGGGAACCTGGTGTTTCCCACAGCTGGAGAAGCTGCCTGGCAAACCCTCTGCCTTCCCTGAAACGTAGCACTTCTTAAAGGCATTTGGCCTTAAATCCCCTTTTACGCCTCCTCGTGACCAGCTTTGCTCTGGGAGCTGCGTGTGCTCAGCAGCAAACCCATGTACAAGGAAAGCACATCAGCTCCTGGTGGGAAAGTGAATTATTGAAGTCAAGGGAAGCTGTGACGAAGCAATCAGGGTGGACTGCTGTATGCTCCCAGTGAATTATTCAAAGCCTGGTTTTAAAGCAATTCCTGAAATAAAGATGACAGAGAAACGGGGGTGGAAAAAAAAAAATCACTGCAAAGGGCCACTGTGATGCCTCCATGGGTGTGGGGACCAGGCTGTCCCCTCCACAGGCTGCTGCTGCCTGGCAGAGACGGGCACCCACCCAAAAATACACCCTGGATGCATCTTTTCATGCTGTTTTATCCTAAGGTCAGACAATTTAGTCTGGATGGGCTGGTTTAACCCCACTGGCAGAAGAGCCAGGCAAAGAAAAGTCCCTGCTTCAGAGGACATCCTGTGAATTCATTTGATTTCAACAGACCTGAAAGCTGCAGAACTAGAAGAGACGTGCGGTGCGGAGAATGGGGAAAACCAGGCTGAACTGCCTCAAAGGCTCCTAAAGAAAGCTAAACCACAAAGGAAAACAAGAAGGAAAGAGAAAATACTTTATTACATCTGTTTGAAGTGAGGAAGATACAGGAATGAGCAAACACCAAATTGTTTTGCTTCTGCTCACAAATGAACACACTGCTGAGCCTAATGGGATTTTAGATTAAAAGTTTTAACAAAAAATAACAACCACCTCCACAAATAGAGTTTTATAAGGTCAAATAATAGATGCAGGGGAGTAAAAACCACTGCCAGTGTTTTACCTCTTTCTGCAGGAATCCTTCTCCCAGCCTGAGCCCCTGTCTTCAGGTGTCCTCTAATTCCTGCCTTTATCCTCGGTGGTCATGTTTCCTGCTGAGGATGGCTGGGGAATAATCCTCGGGCATCCTATTTTGGCTGTCTTTTCTAGGCAGGGCTTTACAATAGTTTGGCTCCCGTGAGCAAAGGCCACCTTTGGGGAGCAGCAGGGCTGGGGACATGGAACAGAGACGGCCTGGGTGGCAATAGGATGCTCCACAGGGAAAGGCACTTTCCCACGGGGTTCCCATAGTTCTGGGAGTTTCTCCAGCGATGCAGGGCTGCAGCCTGCCTTGGTGTTGGTCAGGGGATCGCTCCCCAACACCCAGAAGGGTTCTGATACACACTGACATCCCCTTTGCTAATAGAGAAATGTCCATTTCACACGCAGGCTGGCCCTTGACCCACCTATTTCTGCTGAGCATCAGATGCACGTGCCCCATGACTCATTTTTGGAAATATCAGGTACTTTCAGCAACAACTGACTTCAAGCACATTGGGGTTTTGCAGCACGCTTGAAAAATTAGGCAACTTCTGCACGCCTAAATAGATGCTTAATGACAGACACTTGTGGGTGAGCTGTTGGCAGCAGCCCAGGGCCAGGGTGAATCAGACGCCTCCGGGATGGGTGATGGGATTATCGCTTTAAGCTCTTCCCTGCCGCGCCCTGCCCTCGCCCAGCAATGCAGCCCACGGGCCAGCGTGTCCTGGCGCCCAGCCCCTCCTCAGCGCACCCATCCCGGCAGTGAGCATGGGCTCTCCCAGACCGCACCCTACACTCCCAAGAGGGAAGGGCGGGAGTGTGAGTGCGCAGCACTCTCCTGCAGAGGGATGCTCAGGTGGCTGCTGGAGAGGATCCGTTCCCCAGCACGAGGTGCGTGGGTTGGCTGCCCCGCATGGGTCGTGCCGGGGAGCGGATCCTCTCCAGCAGCCGACCCGGACCACCGGGTGATTGAGAAGCATCGTTGGCCTCTCCAGCGCTCTCAGTCCCCCTTCTCCCCCGCTGATTGCAATCAACACCTCATTCATATACCTCTGTTTACCAATTTTCCAGGAGGTATCATGCTAATGAAGGGAGCCAGGCAATCAAGCAGCCTCCCAGAAGTGGGGAAAAGAAGAGGGAAGGAAGAAAGGGCTGCTGCCAGGAAAAAGATGGGAATGGGCCAGGCAAGGTTGGGAGAAGGGAGGGGAGAACCAAATGGGGGGACTCCTGGCAT
Source organism: Corvus cornix cornix (assembly GCF_000738735.6). NCBI lineage: Eukaryota > Metazoa > Chordata > Aves > Passeriformes > Corvidae > Corvus > Corvus cornix. Next base: position 18,481,763 of record NC_046340.1, read on the forward strand.
TCACTCTGCCCCACTATCAGCCCTGCATCCCTTCCTAGTGCAGCTGTGAGGAGAGAGATGCTGTTACCTGCTGGGCAATAAGAGCAGAGGTAGAGGTACTGAGGTAGCTGGGTACAACACTGAGGAAGATGAGGGTGCTGGCCACAGCACTGCAAGGAAGGTTTAGGAGTTCTGAGAAAGTTCAGGTCAACCTCTGGAGAGCACAGTGCTGAGCCTGGGCTCACGGGCTGTGTTCTGCAACAGTATTTGCCCCAGGAATTATAAAAGTGCTGTACAAGCAAGGGTTCCATGCAGGTAATAGAGCTCAAATTGAGTGCCAAGTCCTTCAGGACACCCTCTTGGCTGTCTGCGGGTAGCATCACCAATGCCTGCGGTGGGTTTACCACTTCTACTTACCTGGCATAATGGGGAGATAGGTAGGACAGTTTGCTCCTTTCGCCCTAAGATGCAGAATAAGGGCTATGATCCTCTGCCCAAAATCCTATTCTGGCAGTGAGCCTGAAGCCTCCTTGGCCAAGGGGATTCCCAGACTGCATCCCCATCTAGCACAGAGGCTGGAGAGCAGCAGAGCCATGCAGGCAGAGCTGGCAGCAGCAGGATGCTTTGGTGCTGGATAGAAAGGCCAGAGGAGTGACAGGCATGTCACATGTGTCCCCTCCATGTCCCCGTGCCTTCAGCTGTCTGATTCATGCAGACCGGGACTGACAGCCTTGCCAGACACAGCAGCTCCGAGCTGGTAGCACCTGGAGCCCTTTCCCAGCTCCCAGTGTGCTCACCCATCAGTCAGCAGGGAGGATGCACAGGCAGGGTGGGGACTGCCCACTCCAGAACCACCCAGATCCAGGGTGTCCCTGTCCCACAAGGGTTGGTGTTGAGAGTACCCATGTCTCTCCCTTACCAACACACCAGCCATAAAGGACTGTCCAGTAGGATTTGCAGACCTCAAATCGCCCATGACATGCTGTTGACAGCCTATCCGTGTCCTTTCTGCAAGGCTGTGCTTGGCTGACTGCCCTGAGGCAGGGTCCAACCCTGGCCTCTTCACAGGTGGGGACAGGCTCTCCATCACCTCCCTTGCTGGAGCGAAGCTGCCACAGGACAGCTGCCCCTTCCCTGCCTGCTGGCTCCTTTCTGCCAGGAGCCAGGACTACAGGTTTAGGGAGGATTTTTGATGCAAGGTCCTGTTTTTCAGAGCAGAGAGTCCCTTGGGGCAGGATTTCCAGCACTGGTGGACTGGGATCCCACGTGGGGTAGAGGGACCTGGGGGCAGTGCTGAGGCCATGCAGCTGAGGACATCTCCTTGCCAGGAAGCCAAGGAGAAAGGATGGCTTACAGGTGGCAATCGGGCAACAAATAACACAGTGGAAGACAGACGTGATTCCAGCCAGATGGAGAAACAGCAACAAACAATCTGTCTCTGGCAGAGGAGCCCCGACAGCCCCAGCCACCACAGAGGGGGAGCACCCTTGAGGAGAGGTGAGCACAGGTTTTGCCTGGTACCCAGCTGGATTTGGAGCCCACCAGGACTTTGACACCTCCCCCCCACTCTAATCCCGGGGCACCACCACTTTTCCCGCAGGAGTTGTGTTTTGAGGCATGGAGAGCTGCCTGTACTCCCCCCTTGCCTGCTAAGCCCCAGGCACAGCTGATTGATGAATGGGCTCTCCACATGATTGATCGCATTGACAATGTGAAACATGGTGATTACCTGGTACTGGCAGATTTTCCTAAGTGTAGCTCACACAGGCACAGGACGTTTGTGCCATTATCATTATTAACTCCATTGTTAACGGCTAATCTATGCAAAGACTTGGCCTGGCCTCTTTGAAACACAGGAGTCAGCTGCTGTGTTCATGATGGAGACAGACCCTGCAACAGGAAATGGGATTATTATCCATTTAATATTATTTTAAATTTTTTTTTCTTTTCGGTCTATTTATGGAGGTGAGCATCCTCCAGGCATTCCAGCTCACTCCCTTGTCCCTTCAGCCCTGTGCGCTCAACATTTCTAGGTGGTGATGACAAGGTATTTCAGGAGCTCTGCCCCATCCACTCCCATTAAAATCCATTGCAGGTCTCAGCTTTCCCTTAGAGAAAAAAAGTTCAAACCTCTTTTAAAAATGTTTTCTCCCCAAATACCTACCATTTGCCAAACCTAAATTTCAGCCCAGAAACTTAGCCACAATAAATGAGCCTTTTTCTTGAAGACCTCCCTGGAGTGCAGTCGGCATTTCCTCCTTTGAAAGCAGCAGTCAGCTGAGACCTAATCAACATCTTTCCAAAGAGGGAAGAAAAAAATATAAATAAACCCTGCACCAAGGCGTTGTAGCTGATGCTCAAGTCAGGGGAACATTTAGGCGATGATTTATTGAATAGCACATAGGTAAAAGGGAGATTGGGCTAAGGGGGGACAGGCACGACAAAACAGGAGGGATTTAAGCAACAAGGTAAAAATAGCCTAAAAAATATGGCAAATAAGAAAATAGCGACAGTTGCCATCCCCACAAGGATGAGTTAAAATCCTGGCTGGCGTAACTCAGCGGAGAGCCCGGGAAGCCAATGGAGCTGCAGTAATTTACAATAACTGCTAGTTTGGCTCAATTTAAATAGCTCAGCTTTATGAATACCAGGAATACATGTGCGAAAGAGGAGAGGCAAGTTGGGAAGGTTTTATTTACACTGCAGCTTAGAAGCTGCTTAAACTGATTTGGAAGCAGGTGAATAATTAATTGCATCTTTAAGGAATCGAGCTGTTAATAATACTCCCCACAGTGGCAGTTTATAAATGTTCCTGTCAGGGTGGAACATGGAGCATCGCAGAGGGAAGGTGGTGGGGGGAGGAAAAGCCTCGAGGAAACTCTTCCCCGCACTCCCCGGCCTGCAAAATGAATTAAAGTTGCCATTTTTTCTGCCATCCAGCTGTTTCTGACACCTGGATGTCAAATCAATATTATAATGACAGCACCACAGCCAAAAAACTAAAAAAAAAAAAAAAAGAAATAAAAAAAGTCCTATTACCACATGGAAAATATTTGTATTGCCTCCCACTCTCCAGGGTACTGGAGCCTGTTAATTGGGCACAAAGGGTAGGATCTGCCCGGAGCCTGCAGAACCCACTAGGGAAGCAGCTGGTAATGTTATGATGAAATTGGGTAAACGGGTCCTACAAGGGGAAGAGGGTCCTGAGCAGTGCAGGGGTTGGGCCCTTCTGCTTCTGGACAGCCCAGGACCTCCTGCTGCATGCCTGCCTCCCTCCCTCCTGTTCTTCCATCCACCCATCCCCTCCATCCCTTCTGCCATCTTTCCCTCCCACCATCCTGGGGGCCCTATCACCAGGAGGTGCTTGCAGAAGGGGGATGAATGAGCAATCAGGTGCCTTCACACCACTTTCCCCAGTTAATCTCCCCCAGCCAAGAGAATCCAAAGCTTGATCAGCCAGCACAGCCAGGGCTACAGGGATTAAACCAGCAAAAAACCTCCAGAACCAGAAGTTTTGGGAGGAATCTAAATGCTTACACATCAGGACAGGAATAAACCTCTAATAAGGAGTTAGGAAGAAAAAGCTGGAGGGAAAGCTGGTTCCTTCAGGGAATCTTTGGCTGGGAGAAGGATTTGGCCATGGAGAAGTCTAGTCCCTGGTGCAAGTGGCCACAGCAGGGCAGGGGCTGGATGGGGACATCACTGAGCACCCCCAGCCCTGGGGTGGCAGCAGCCCCTCCATTCCCACCCAGGACAGGGGCAAAAATACCCAAGGTTTTGCTCATGCTCTCTTTTGCTGTTTTTCTTCCTCTTTATTCCAGCAAGGGATAAACCCTTCGCTCACCTCTCTCCAGTCGTTCAAGCCACACCCCAGGACCTGTGTGTGGGGTAGGGGATGGCAAGGGAGCTCCACGCTGATGCTCCCAGCCCACCTCTGAGGTGGAAAATCAGCACCTGCAGAGCCCTGCCTCATTTTCTATGATTAATCAGTTTGCTTGAGAGCAGCAGGACTCCCACCCTCATCCATCCCCCCCAACAGCCACGTGTGAAGGCTGACGTTAATCAGATAAATTCCTTTGCAGTAGCACCAACAATTTTTCTAAAGCACAGTCTCCCTGGAGCTACTAATAATTACTCCAGATCCAGACATTAAAGCACCACCAAAAAAAATGTTTTTAATTAAAAAATTAATTTTTCTGACAGACCCACTGACGCCAAACTTGGAACAGCACAGCATCCATCAGGAGGGAAAAGAGAGGGATCACAATGACCTGCTCACAAGCCTCTGCTGGGAAAGGGGCAAGGAGAAGAGTTGCATCCTTCAGGGCTTTGGAGAAGCTATCCCATCTCCAAATGTCCTGTAATGTCCCTGCTCTGTACAACACATCTCAAATGGGGCAGAGTTAAGGTGATGCCCAGCTTGGTGATTGCAATCCCAGTTGCATCTTTCCCAAAAAATACCTCTGTGCTGCTGGCAAGAGGAGCCCGGAAAGAACCGTATTTCCAAGTGCCATCTCCCTAAGCCCCTGGGATTGATATCCCACTGACAGGACACCCTCAGCCCCATCAGGTACAGGAAGAACCCTGCAGAATCACCTCCCTCCCTGAAGGCACCTGAACACTCCAGCCAGGCTGGATTCATTATCCCTGGGGAAAGGAGGGGAGAGAACAGAAATAAAACATGTCATCAGTGGAAAAAAAAATCCATTACCTCAAAGGGTTTTTGATGGGGAAAAGAGGGGGGAAAAAGGTTCAGCTGAGATTCTCTCAGGCCCACGTTGGGTAGCCAAACTGAGATGCAGCCACATACAGTGTCCAGTGCTAAAAAAAGCCCTGGTATGATGCTCTGGTGAGATCCGTCAATTCCTGGGGTTACAGCCCCAACTTTTTCTGACAAACCATAGCAATGCTTGAGCTCTCCTTCCCTCTGGCTGCCTCTCATCTAGGAGGCTTGGGCTCAGAATATAACAAACCTCTTCCCTTGGCCTCCCCAGCACCAAGGTTTGCAGAAGAGGGTAATGAACATCCCTGTCTCGCAGGGGCTGGGGACATTTTACACAAGCCTGACGGAGGAACGCGGCCGGCAGCGCGCCGCTAACAAAAGATGCTTTATTGCAGGAGGATGAAAGGCAGGATGGATCGAGGCAGGGGCTGGATTAATTGGATATGGGAAAATACCTAAATATATACATGGAGGGAGAAGCAGCGAGGTGCTCCTGCAGGATTGAGATCAGGAAAAGCCAAATTGACGTGCTTAGATAAAGATGCTGAGAGCTGATTCCTCAGTTGCAAGTGGTGCTGCCAGCCTTCTGCAAAAGAGATAAGGGCAAAAAAAGCCCCCAAAACTGCTTAAAATATCTCCTGTACCTTCCCAAAAGGCCTGAAGGCATCAGGGCAGGGGAAGAATATTCACCTGCAGTGATGAGCCTGGGGCTCAGACAGGACCTTCCCTCCTCCTGGCCTAAGAACCCACTAATGAATTCAATGAAGTCAGTCCAGAAGATCTGGGAAACACAGAAGGTTGAATGAATTTGAGTTGCTTAACCCAGAGAAGAGACTGTCAAGGGCAAAACTGAGTCTGCAAATACAGGTGGTGATGGCTGCAAAGTGGGAGACAGAAACCTGTTCCCTGCATCCAGTGTGAGGAGGAGAGGAAGGGACAGGTTAGATGTTAGGAATCCTCCTTCCAGCAGCACTGGGGAGGATCTGGGCAGCCCAGGTCCCATCAATGGGTAGTTTTTATTGAGGAATGCTGCAATTTTTGCAGTTCCCAGGGCAGGTGGATTGCTGGTATGTTGTGGATAATTACACTAGTACATCTTCCCACCACTGCCTGCAGCATCCCACACCCAAACACGGCATCTTGGCCTCTGTCAGAGCAGGGACTGGAAGAGGAATGTGACTTGATTTTCCATCAGCTCACCATACAGGTGAGAAAATAACATGCAGAGCCATTGCCCTTCACGTACAGCGAGCAGAGATTAACGGGGATTTATCTCAGCACTCCCCCTGATAAGCAGCCGCCTCTCCGGGCTGGAAAGATGCTGGGTGCAGGGGAAAAGGGAGGAAGGGAAACACCTGTGGGACCTTGAGAACCACAATTCACTGCTTTTTCACCTCTCACTGAGGATAATTCAGTAGCTAGAGCTCTTTTGGAGATCTCAGACCCATCACTGCCTTCCTGTGTCTCACTTCTGCCTTATTATGGTGCATTTCCCTGTTCTTCCCTCAAAAAAGCCCCACCCCAACCCTTCAGCTTTTCTGTGATAAGGCAATAATGTTTCTGCCCACCTGAAAGCCTTCAAAATCAATATATAACTTACCTGTAATAATCCCACACTTCAGAAAATTGCTTCAAAATCACATCTGTTTGGGGGAGACAGTAATTTAGACTGGTTTCCCCCAGGAATTTCTCCTCTGAAGGCACATGGCTCAGTCCTGGGAGCAGCACGTTGATGGAGCAGGTACATAAATACCCTTGGACAGAAGCCTGGCTCTGTGTCCCACCCACCTCACAGCTGGCCATGCCTCTCCTGGCTGCAGCCCCAGCTGATTTCCAGGCCTCCATCATTTCTTAACACATTTTTTTTTCCCTTGGATTCTTGAAATTAAATGCTGCTAATTTATTTTGCAGAAAACTCTGCAACCTGCTGGTATGTCTCTGCCAGCTGTGACCTCATCCCCCAGTGATTGGATTTTGGAGTAAATTAATAGAACCAGTTCATTAATTAATTGCAACTAACTTGTGCGGTGAACTGGACCCATCTCTCATGTTCCCAGACTGCCCAGGAACCTCTCCAGATTCCAGCTCAGGAAGCACTTACTATGTTTTAATTTCAGCTGAGTGGTTTGGATGAACACTTCCTGGTGTTCCAGCTGTTAGCAAACAGCAAACCTTCAATTATCCCCTGCTCAGCTCCTGCACCTGACCCCCCAAAATAAAAGGGGAACCCTGAAAACAGCATCCCCAGGCATCAAAGCTTCTATAGCCAAGGATAATACTGAACATCTACATCCTGTTGTAGACAGGAGCTGGCAGCAAGTGAATGCTCCAGTGAAATCTCTAAACACTGCACATATATTTTGGGTTTATTTGCTGGGCTTACCACTGAATCTTATTTGCTGGCGTGGTTGGGTTTTTTTTTTTTTTCCGTTCCTTCTTTCTCCCTGGGAGAACTTAATAAATCTTTGAAATCATCAAAAAGAAATGCAGCTTCAACACTTAGAGAGCACGGTTAAGTTACTTCCCGGCAATATAAACTAAGGCTGTAAAGTCAAACATTTCCATGCCATAACGCAAGGCAAAAATGAGGGTTTGGGAACAGAGGGAGCAGGAACAGCCTAACCTCAGCTCTGCCGTCACCTGGGGCTGGACAAGCCTGGAATGCCCATGGCTGGCTGGCGGTGGTGACGGGGATGTCACTGTCCCCCCTCAGCTTTTGCCATCGTTCCCCTCCTGCCACGCTCATCAATTTCAGCTGTTCGCGTTTCAGTGGCTGTCTCTGCACGACCCCGCTCGGAGGCGGGGGCTGGCTTGATGAATCTCACCTGCACCGAGGCACGGGCACGGCAGCTGCAGCAAGGGACCGGCAGAGACAGATTGAATAACCCGCAGGTGCCCCCCTCCTCCCTCTCTCTCTTTCCATCTCTAATAATGTTTTGTCCAGTGTTCGCAGAGATAGGAGAGCCCCCTTGAAGCCCTGAGGGAGGAGCCTGGTGGCACTCACCGGCTGAAGGACCAGGGAGGACCAAGGGTAGAAGCAGGCAGGACCAGGGTGGGATACAGACGGGACGCAGCCAGGACCACGGCAGGATGGAGACAGGCAGGACCAGGGATGGATGCAGGCAGCATTTCCATGGCAACACAACAAAAAAGCAGCACGGCCACAGCTCCAAGAGGAGAAAGGGGTCAGGAGAAACTTTGTTGCCATGGAGGGAGAGCACAAGTCCTCCAACACCAGGGAGGAGTTGCAGCTCCCACCCCAGGATGTGTCACCCACCGGCATCTCAGGGTGCTCTGGGGACCCCAGATGCAGGTCCTGGTGGTGGGCTCCCTCACCCTTTCCCGGTGCCCGGGAGCTGTGGGTAATTGTGATGCAGAGAGCTGAGGCTGTGCCGTGCCCTTGATTTACTCTCTCCAGCCTCCTGCTTTCTAAATCTCTCTTTATTAGTATCACCACACAGCAGAGTGCAATTAGCAGTATATTAGCAATAAAAAAGCAGCCAGAGCCAGAAGTACCGCAGGTTATGGCTTTAAATCCTGCATCTGACAGGGTGGCTGAGGGCACACACCCTCCCTTGTGACCCCCAGCCTAGGCTGCGATGTCACCCATCCCCACAGACGAGGGGAACCCCAGCACCCCTCCAGCAGCTAAACCCCCTCACCAGAGCTTTTATGGGTGCTGCAGCAGAGCTGACACTAGTCCTGGCCACATTTAACCATTTATATTGATTACCCTGTCAGCTCATTTGAATAATTAAAACCAGATGGAGTCCTTTTAAGCATTTAAGGGAACAGCACCGTGAGCATCCCCGGAGCTGTGTGGTTTTGGCAGATGGGTGCAGGGGAAGCTGGGCAGCTTTTGCTGTCAAATCTTCCTCTCGGTGACATTTGTCATCCTGTGTGGTACCTCCCATGCCCCTGCTGTTGGGGATGGGGTGGCAGATCAGCACAGTTCCCACCCCAGGCACGTTGGTGGGAATAATTGCTCTTGTACACTGCTACCATTCCTTATATAAACAGCATTAAAGCTGCCAGCCAGCCACAACCCTGATTAACAGCAGCAAGTAAATGAACCCAGTGCCACCAGCCCAATGCTCCAGTGTGCGTAGGGAAGGGGGGGCCCCAGCATCCAGCCCCACCTTGGCATCGTGACTCCCAGCTCCTGTTCCAAATCTCACCCACCTGCAAAGCTCTTACACCAGGTCTCTTGCAGGGACCTCTGGCTTCTTAAAATGGATGGGTGATACCAGCTCAACTCTGGTTACTTGTTATTCCATCGTCTTTTCAAAGGGAGTAAAATATTCCTGGCATGGTGCTGGTTATGCACTCCTGCCATCACGCAGGGATGAGTTATCTTTACAGAAAGAAGCATAGATTAATGTGTCAAATGAAAATGAACTATCGGCAGAATAAGATGAAAATGCAATGGCCAGTGACAGGGAGAAAGAGAAGAGAAAAAAGAAAACGAAGCTTCTTGGGAGGACAGGAACATTAAAAACTGAAGAAATGATCAGCATTGGTGAAGTTGGATGGAGTTTGAACACCCTGCATAGGGCAGGGACCTTCTTCTCCTGCCCAGAGCACAGCACCACAGCCTCACCATGACTGGGGTTTGTCCTTGGTCCCACCATCCCCAACCTCTGCCCCCAGGTAAAGGGATTTCCCAGGGGCAGCTGAGGTGGCTGTGACGAACTGCTAGCACACCCATTCCTACTTGGAAAAATATTTTTGAGTGGTATTTATCTCTGGTGGTTGGCTCCGGGGTTGGGAAGTCACGGCAGGGCTGGATGGTGCAGTGAGGGGCAGAGGGGGAAGCCAGGAGCATGGAGCAGGGCACGGGTGGTTCTGGGGAAAAGGGGGCACATGTCTGATGGTGGGATGGAGATCCACTGAAAGGGTCACCTTCTGCAGCTGGTCCAAAAGCTGCCTGGAGCATGAGGTTTTGAGCAGAGCCAGGGTCAGGGGTGGTGTCCTGCAAGGGGAGAGCTGCTCCAAGCACCCCAGCTTCCCCCTCTGCCCCTCACTGCACCATCCAGCCCTGCCGTGACTTCCCAACCCCAGAGCCAACCACCAGAGATAAATACCACTCAAAAATATTTTTCCAAGTAGGAATGGGTGCGCTAGCAGTGCGTCACAGCCACCTCAAATTTACAGGTGTTTATTGTCTTCAATGAGCAGTTGAGCCAAGCTGGTTTTATTTAGACATACTTCCAGTACCTGGAAATAGCTATTTATATGTCCCAGAGTTTTGACGTGGTTAGGTGCCTGGATTTTGATGGATCAAACCTATGAGCAGCAGGCTGGCAGGCTTCTGTTTCCTTTCCTCCCAGCAGATTCCCATGCTCAGGCATCAGGATGGGAATGGGGAGCCCCTATGCTGGGCAGAGTCCAGCAGCCTCCCTTACTCTCCAGCTCCTCAGCATGGAAAAGAGGCCAAAAAGCTCCTTTTTTCCTGCCTGCTGCTTGCTGCCTCTGTCGGAGATAAGAATTAATTAAATTTCCCTGCCTTTGTAACTGCCTGGGGAATTTTTCAGCTCCCTCCACTCCACCACGGGGTCCATCTGATTTAAGGGAGGGAGTAGGGATATACTCTGTTACGTTTGCTAATATTGCAGATGGGATATCACCCCTGAGCACTGAACACATTGCAACAGGAATATTTGCAGAGCTGCTTCTTCATTCCCCAATCCCTGGGGTGCCACAGCCCCCTCCAGCAGTACTGGAGTGGGCAGGGCCCAGCCCGACCATAAATCCCACAGGCCTCCACCACCTCAGTCAGGCTTAAGGCCAGGCAGGAGCTTACACAGCAGAATAAGGGATGGTTCCCTCCAAAAACCCATCCGTAATTTGGCTTCCCCCTGCTCTCTGGGACTTTCAGAGCTGATGGGACCCTTCCAGAGCCACAGAGGTTGGTCCACCCACGCCACAATGCCAGGAAAGAGAGGCTGCTGTCAGCCAGAGGGAGAGGAGCAGACTGTCCCATCCTCATGGGACACCTGATGCCACTCAGAGCGACCCAGCTCAAGGGATTCAGCCCATGGAGACCCAGTGTACCTGGGCAAACAGCATTCCCCCAGGGCAGCACAGGCCACCCCGTGCCCTCTGCCCTGTCCTTTCCTGCCCAAGGGTGGCAGGGCTGTAAATGCTTTTGGTGGAGGGACCTGCCATGAATCACTCTGGATTTACAGCTGAGCTGCAAGAAGGGGAATTATATAACTCTCAGGAGACAGGCTGGCGTGGAGTGAACATCCATCAAGCACAAATTCTGGATTATTTACCACTGCTGGATCTTGCCAAGAGAAACACCCCCTGCACCGGCCAGCCTGTGAATGGATTCAGCTATGGGGGCCTGTTCAGCAAATGGAAAGTTTCTGTCCTCCTTGTCAGATAAAACTGGGGTGTTCAGTCCCCCCTCTGCCCCCCCCCCAGTCCCCCTGAGCCCAGTGCCTGGCAGAGGACGGGTCTCAGCTCAGCACAGCCCCATCTGGATCACGGATCCTAGAGCCAGAGGAGTCTGGCAGCAGTGCCAAGCAGCCCTTTTTATGAGCAGCACTTAATTATTCGCCCTTTTAAAACGTTTTGCATCATAAACCTGGAATGGAGCAGAGGAAGGTGATTATTCTGCCACTCGCTCTCCCTTACTGGAGGCTAGTGGTGTGTGCTGGGCACAGTGGCCACAGCCTGGGGATCCCATCTAAGCCAGCACCCAGCCTTGTTGACACCTGCAGTGTCATTTTGCACTGAATTAAGCCCCATACAGGAAGATTTAGGGAGGCGAGACGTACCTCAGATAGGTATCACAGGCAGCAGGATCCATCATCAAATCGTTGTGTCCTCAACATTGACAGCCTTAAATCAAGGGAAGGGGGCAGGACATGCTCTCCAAAGCACAGCCTGGGTGGCTGCAGGGGTCCCTGTGATATACAGGAGCCATCTTTCCAGACACAGGCTGTATTTTGTTCTCCCTCAGTCCAGCCACGCCAGGCCTGGATCCTACCTCTTGGGAACATCGTTTTTTGCTTGGCTCTAGCAGCTGATTTAGGAGCAGACCAGGGGGGATGGCCCAAGAGCTAAACTAAACCCTTGTTACATAAATAGCCCCCTAATTGTGCCCTGTTACATCCTTTTAACTTAAGCACACATAGAAGCGTTTCCTCAGCTAGAGAGGGATTTGAGCTTTACTTTTAAGGTAGGACTTGCAAATCCCAGGAAACCTGAGCAGCCTGGTCTAGTGGAAGGTGTCCCTGCAGGGTGAGTTGGAACTGGGTGATCTTTAAAGTCCCTTCCAACCCAAGCCATTCTGAAATTCTATGATCTGAGCCATCAAAACGAGCTTCCCAGTCTCCTCAGCCCTTGCAGAGAGAAAAACAGATTAGATCTGCCCAAATGCTGGCTTTTTAGGAGGGATTTTGGATTCTCTCCCAACCTGGAAACTTTATATCAGTTCTTTGCCATTTTCCTTAAACTGGCAGTAAAAATTGAGGGAGACTAAAAGTCTGTGATTTGTACTTTGCACATGGGGAGCGGAACAATCTTTTGTTCATTTACTGTGACAACTGCAGTTCAGATTTAATTATTTACGATAATGTTCCAAGGCGCATTAGGGAATGTTCTCTTAGTTCATAAAAAATAATGACGCCTTGGTGCTGAGTGGCACCTAGCTACAGGCTCTGCTACTGCACTGGGGGAGGCACGTGCAGCTCCAGGAATGGAGCAGAATCCACTTGTCACACCTCCTCTGTCTGGTGGCTCAGGGGCCTTGCCAAGCACAGCCCCCGAGCCATCCAAGCCATTCCCACATGCCATACTCACCACCCAGAGTCCAAGACAGGATCACTCCACCAGCACTCTGAGCTGCTGCAGCCTCTGCATGAGCAGAGGCTCCTCTCCAGCAGTCCCAGCTCCCCTGGCTGGTTGATGGGTGCATCCGTGGGTGTATTTTCATTCCCCTCTCCTGAAATACAGCCCAGAAACTCCCATTCCCTCCTGAAGCTGCTGGCAGTCCTTAGTTCATGTTTTCTCTTTGTCCTTGTCTAAACTCCCACTGCCCCACCTCAGTCTGTCTTCCAGCACTTTTTACTATGTCCTTCTCCATTAGTCACAGGAATTAGGGGAGACAGTTGGTATTTCATTATTAAATGTCTCACATCCAATAAATAGATCATTATTCTCGTCTGATTAGCAGCTCCACTTCCATCAGTTCAGAATAGTTATGGGTTTTTTCCCTTCCCATCTTCAAGGAGTAGCACAGTTTCTCCTAAGATCTGTTATAATCAAAGGATTAGAGCTCTGGAAATGTCCTCTGCATAGGCAGGAAGGTTTTTTCCTGCTCTCCCTCTCTCAGAGCGAGCGTGCTTTGAAACTCTGGCTCCTGGCTCCACAATACTGCCTGTACCTGACCTGGTTTAATTTTAGTCTTGCCCAAATCTGCTACCAGCTCATTTAGCTGCAGCACAGAGAGATCTCTATGGAGCTGGCCACAGGTCAGCTCAGATACTTTTATTACAATTGCAGAGTCCACATGTATCCTGCAGCTCTGAGCTGGCTCCTGGATGTTGGACACCTTCCCTCTCAGGGCTGCAAACTCCCTCTCCTCCAGCCAACCAGCACCACTGGGATGGGAGACAGGAGCTGCACCCCAGGCACAGCTCCTCTTTTCTCACAGTACAGATGTCAACAGCAGGTTTCACATCATACCCACAACTTCAAAGGCTACAGAGAATATCAGAGGTGGATGCAGTCTTTTGGGACATTTCCAGCATTTCTGACATGGCAAGCAGTGCCCCGGAAAGCGCTGACCCAGCTGCCCAGTTACAGCCATGATGGGCCAAGCAAGACGTAAGAGCATGAAAATTCCAATGAATATTCATTTGAAAACTTGCTCAAATATTCCCAGGGTAAGTGTGGCTCTGTATTAATTTCACTCTGCACACTGAGCACATTGTAATTGCAGAGAGAAAGCTGCACAACCAGATAAAAACAGGTTTGGGGGGGTCTCTCACCAGAGCAGGAAAATTTAAAGACCTCCCAGGATCCCACTGCCCTGCAGCTCTTCCTCCACATGTGCTGAAGGACCACCTTCCCCAAGCACAGCTCATCCAAGACTGGAGCAGCAGGTCGCACCAGGCTGACAGGAGAGGGCAATTCCCTTTCAGCTTGCATTTTTCCAGACATGTGGAAAAAGCCCACTGTGAAAAGAGCCACGTAACTGCTCTCGCTGGACATTCAGTTCAATTAGCTTTGCTGACCTCAGAGGAAAGGCTTTAGCTGAGTCTCGCAGGTCATGGGGAACAGGGCAGCGTAATTAGCCAGTGACGTCCGGAGCAGTGAATCCCAGTGGGAGGCAGATCTTCACCAAATAAACCCAACCACTCAAGCTCCTCCTTCAATCCCAGCTCCTCCTTCACCAGTTCTCTGGTTTTCAACACTCGAGGACCTTTCCTTGCAGCACACCCCAGTTTGTCCCACTCTGTTGACACCCCTTTTCACCCATTCCCATTCCTCACACCCTGCAGCTCTTCCCAGGCTGTAACTGGGATGATGGCCACGTTTGCAGACACGTCTGTCATCAAGCTCGTCTTTCCATCCACTGCATAACACAGGACCCATGCCTATGGATGCATCCATCATCCCTGTGGGCTGCTCTGGCACTAATATCTTTGCGAGAGGCTCTGGATTGCCTGGGAGATAACAAGTTTGCATCTTTAACGGCTCCTCCAATATTTGTACCCGGCTCCATCCCTGCCTGGCTGGATGTCTCCCATTCCAGGAGGTCTCTAATTGCTGCGTGATGTGTCGGTTCAGCCGGCTGATCACAAATCACTCTGTCAGCCAGGCCCTCAAAGCAGCACCTTGGGACCAATTTGCTTTGGTGACATCTCAGACTGCTCTGCACAGTCCCAGGAATGGAGATAAGGATGGGAGGGAGGGGACAAGTGAGGACCAGGATGCAGAGCCACAGCCAACTCAGCTCTCTGCTGTGCAGGGGTTCCAGCAGCCAAAAAAAAGGATGTGAAGAATTGGAGCTGGGCAACTGTAGGAATAAGCAGCCAAGCTTTAGAAAGACAGGCAGCTTCTGCCCCATATCAGGAAGTGTTGAATCTCAGCCTTCTCCTCTCAGCCCTGGAAACCAATCCCTTCCATGCTCAGGGCCAGCTGCTCACTGACTGCTTGGCCCTTCTTAATTCCCATAAATCACAGCTCCTCACTTTCCGTCTATAAATCTGGGGAGCAGCACCTTGTGCTCAATGGGTTAAAAGACACCATGAACTATTTGGGATGGTGGTTGGGCCTCTCCATCCTGTGCCAGAGGGTAGGTGGCTACCCCAGCTCTTACCACGTCCCATGAGCACCAGGATGAACCAGCACTGAAAAACCTATCTTCAGCCAGGAGCTGGAGCCCCCAGCCCTCCCCTCCACCCTGGTGAGGATGCTGCAGCTCTTTCCCCATCCCACTTCTTGTTCAGTGGCTTGTTCTGCTCCGGGCTCAGAGGGTATTTCAGCCATCTCGGTGCTTCTAATCTCTTTGGGAACATTGCTGAGAAACACAATTTCGAGCCTCCCAAGATGTGACATGACTTGTAATTTGAGGCAGAGGTGAGAGCCTACCACCCAAGGGACAGAAAATAAACTGCCTCTGCATGATTCTGCTCCCAGCCCTCCTCCCCGTGATGCTCCCCTTTCCAACCCAAGCCCCAAAACCTGGGGCTGGAGTCTCTGCGCAGCCCCCTCTGGCAAGAGGGGGCCTCTGGCCTCCTTCCTCACCCCCAGCAACCCCGGGAGAGGAAAACAGAGGCTGGAAAGTACCTGGATGAGGAGCAGATGTGGGGCACAGGGGCGGCAGGCAGTGAGGGGGATGGAGGGCAGGGCGGGAGGGCAGCCAGCCCCAGCTCAGAGAAGCCAGGGAAGCCATTTGGGAGCAGAGCAGGAGGCTGAGTGGCACATTCCAGAGTGCCATCTGCTGGCACCCAGCCCTGCTCTCCACCCCACCAGGAGCCCCCAGCATGGGCCAGGGCCCTGGTTCCCCAGAGCAGGATCCCCCTGCAGGGACCCAGGGAGCCTCACAACCTCTCACCCCCAGATCCCACCTGCTGACCAGACCCCCCCTTTTGCCAAATGGGTTCCCACAGCTCCACTTGGATTATCTCTCCATAAAAAGAGCTGTTGGATCAGATCAGGGCCCAGCTCTCAGCCATGGTCTCTGGCTAAGCGTCTTGTGGGAGCACTCCCCAAACAGAACTGTCCCCAGCCCCTGGAGCAGGGGCTGCCCACACCAGCACCAGGTAATGCTGGTACATTCCACCCGGTGTCCCAGTGCTCTGGTGGGCACGCTAAAACAAGAGGAGAAGTGAAACTTCCAATTAGCCTTAACATTTCTGGGGCCAAAACAAGGGTGAGGCAGAGGAGGGGAAACAAATCAGTCATTAAATGTCAGCAGGAGGCAAAGCCAGTAAAACATCCCAGATTTCACTCTTGAAAAAAAAAAAAAAAAATCTATTGATTTTACTAGAGAACACAGGGATTTTGCAGATCCATGGAGGGGTCCATGGCAGGACCCATCCATAGATCTGCAAAACCCTCAAGCCCCCGTGAGGGCCTGCCTGGCTGGGAAAGGCATGGAAAGGAAATGAGTGGGATGGAGCTGGCCATGCTGGCACATGTGCCTTTGTTTCACATCAGAGGAGGAGATAATAACCACCTGTGATCCTGTAAATTTTGATTTACACTCCAGCATCCCAAGCAATGCTCTGTTCATGGCTCAGGTGTTAATTGGGAGATTCCTCCTCATTTGTGAATGTAGCAGCTCCCCAGCTTCTTGGCTGGGTGATGGTTTCATTATCATTTCCTATATATTAGCTTTAAATCCCCAATAATCCCACACGACTGGAGCCCATTCCAAGTGAGCAGCGAAATCCAATTTAGGATCCTATTCTCTCGGACTATGTAACCAGAGCCTACTTCGTGCAGGCACAAAAATCCAATTCAGCTTCTTTGCCTCTCAACAGCTGCCCCCATGAGACTTTTCCAGATGAAAAAAACATAAACACAAAACCCCACAAGCCAGAGTTGGAGGTGAGCCGAGCCCCTGTGGGAAGACAGGCACTGGGAGAAGGTGGTGTGGGGCTGCAGGCAGCTCTGCTCCTGCATCCCTGCCCCCAGAGCTTTTGCAGGGTGTTTTTGGCAGGCAGATCCTCTCTCACATCATCCCCCAGCTCCACTCACCATCCATCCCCAACTCCATCCCCTGCCAGCAACCGCCTCCCCAGGCGCTTTCCAGGTAACACTTCCCCCCTTGCAGCCTATTCCCAATGCAGTTTAGTCCTCTCAGGCTTCTCTACCATTCTCATTTAATTTCCATTAGTCCCAATTAACCACACAACATTCACAAGTCACTCTAGCACAGAACATTTAAAGATCACCCAAATTCAGTGACTTACCCTGTGTCAGTGCCAGGCTGAGGATGTTCCCTACATCCCAGGGCTGGAGCCACGCTGGAAAATCAGGGGTGGGAGTCAGTGACAGCACTCCCAAAACCACAACTTGGGCAAGACTGAGTTTTCAATAGGATTGAATTTCCAGTTTCCTGAATCCCCTTTTCAGGGTTCTGGACTGGATTTCAGACACTTGCTTGCTAGAAATGATAGGAAAGGTCTTTGTCACCCAAAAGGGCTGTTGTCCTCACTGCAAAGACACAGAGATGGCCAGGAAGTGCTGCAAGGAAAGAATGGGAGCCAAACCCACCCCCATCAGAAATCCTGACTGGATTCAGTCATCAGGGTTTTCTTCATTTTTTGTCTTTAGATGTTGCACTGCAAACTCACATTTCCTAGGCAAAAAGTCTTTTGAACCAACTCTTCCCTGTTTTGGATGCTTACAAATCACAGGAATGGACATTCCGGAGTGCTTCTGAATGCCTGCTTTCAAACTGGGGAGATTTATCGAGCCTGACCTTCCCCACACACTCTTTCTCTTTGACAAAGGAGCAGTTTCCAACAAATACAACCAAAAGCTACTCCAAAAATCCATCCCCACAGCCTCCATGCTCTCTCCTCCTTTCTTTACAGCTGGCTCACCCTTTATTCCTCCTGTCTTACTCTTCCTCCTCCAACTTGAGTTCTTCTTGTGGTTAATTCCCCCAGGGTCTGGGTTGTCTGGGGATCATCTTCCTCCAGATGAAGAGGTCTTGATCCTTTCTTCACACACATCCTGGCAGCCTTGGCTTTCACAGGAAAGTCTTCTGGGATGTACCTGGCCCTTCTAACAAGCTAGAAAATAAAAATAATGATTACCTGCACAGGAATTAAATTTGATGTGCCTCCCTGAGAGTATGTGGAATGAGCAAAGTCAGTAACAATGGGGAATTTTCATCCATTTAAGGGGACAGGGTAAGGAGAGGGATGCATGATTTTGTGGAAGTGGGTACAGCTCCTTAACTGGGGGTTCTGATGGGGGTAAGAGAGGGTGGGAACATGCATGGGGTCAGCCGGAGAGATGCAGAGGATGTAGGAGTAGGGGGGAAGAGGGGCATTGACTGGAGAGGCTGAGGAGGTGATGGAAGGGCTGAAGCAAAGCCACGCCCCAGGGATAGGGGCTCTTCTCCCACCTTAAACATTTTTGCCCCATTTCCTTCTCCAACTAGTCAGATTTCCTGGCTCATGTCCTGTTTCTATCATTTCTACTTCCCTCTCTCCATCTGCAATGTGACCCAGGCACACCCAAGTGCTCACAGCCAGGGGGTTCACCAAGAGCACATCAAGTGGAAACACAACAGAAGCTGTTTTGTCTGGGGGTTTTTTTGGTGAAACAGCTCTATTTGTGCCATGTCAGTGGATGACAGTTTTCCAGGGGCTCAGTGAAGCTGCTGGTGGGCTGCAGGATCCTGGCAGGAGGTGAGCCTGCCCTGGGCTGCTGAGCTGCCACTCTCCCTGACATTTTTTGTCTGCCCAGAGAGCAGCTCTCCCACATCTCATGAGTATCACCTGAGGTTTCAGCGAGGCTCCATGCACCCTTACTGGGTGCTCCAGTCCTACCAGCGCCTCCCCATGCACAGCACATCCATGGTTCCAACAGTATTTGAAGCTTGAAGAGGCTCAAGATACCTCAGGAGTATTTTTCATGGATAAATAGACTCTTTTCCCTCCATGTCGCTGGCTCAGCTCTAGCCCAGGGTCAATAGAGACAGAAAGTCATTGCCAACTGATGAATTCATGCAAGGAAATAAGGCATTGGTCTCACTCTAGTTATGAGGAGACAGGTATCCACATCACAGCTGCTCCTGTCACACCACTGCTAACCAGCACCTTCTACCCAAGCCAGAAGATTCCCTTCCCACCAAGGCAAGCCTAAGTACACACAAGGGCATTATTTCTGGAAGCATCTTCTCCACTGCCTTGTGCCTTCACAGAAAAAAAGCCAGCAGCTAGGTCCTTCCCACCAGCACATGGCCTGGATCCTCCACATGACCAGTTTTTACTGGGAATCAGCGCTGCCTGGTGGGGCAGGGGATGGTCACAGAAGCCCTGCCTGCTTTGGGGAGAAACTTATCCCCAGGACCTTCTCTCTGACTCTTTCCAGAGATACTGTGTTCACAGGAAAATGTCACATGCTGGGCTTCACAGCTGGCCCTCATCCCTGCCATCTAGAAACTGCTGCACACCTTTGTGGATTGATACAGCTCAGGTAAACGCCAACATTTCACCCTCCAGAAGAAAAAGCTGGTGATCCAAGCAGAAACCATCCTGTAAGCATCTCCCTCTTGTGTTAGTGGTGCGAGGACACCAGAGAGTCCCCACATGCAACTGAAGAGGCAGTTGCTACCCCGAAAGTCCCAGCTTTGACCCCTGGATTTATGTGGCCTCCTTAGTGCAGGGCTTGGGTCCTTCTAGCACCAGGCCAGGTGCTCTGGGGCACTGTGGGGAAGAGAAGGAAAGGGCACAGAGAGGAGCCAGGAAAGAAGCCAGCAGGCGATGGGCAAGGTGAGGCTGGTGTCACCAAGAGGGCAGATACACAAGTGTGCCCTGGAGGACAGCCAGCCTCGCTCCATGGAGGAGACAGCCCCACTTTGCCACACAGCCAGGAGGACAAATCCTGCCAGAAATAAGGCCCTTGTTACTATGGTGATTAGTACTGCCTTGCAAGTACCACCCTGTGCCACAAGCTGGTTGTGACAGTGGTGGGCGAGCAGACAGGCAAGAGATGGTCCCAGCCACCCCAAGCTCTCCCTGATGGGGAGGGTGCAGAGGAGACCCCTGGCAAAGCCCCCTCTTCCAGCCCCCGGTGACACAGCTTGGGGCCTCCAGCTGACAAGCAGGTTTAATTGAATGTTTCTCTCTTTATGTTTCTCTTTCCAGCAAATAAAGCCAGAGCAAGATAAAAATATATGACGCTTAAAGGAGACACTGCCAAGGAATTTTTATCTGTTTTAATTTGCATTTTACTCTTCGTTTGTTTGCAGCACTGTGGCTACAAAACAGCTTTTTTAAAAAATTTTTTATTCCCTTTCCTGAGTTTTGTCATGTTTCCAGCTGGCAAATAGTGACTGAGGCCCCTTGTCCCACTGCGGTCCCCTGGGCTGCTCCCAGAGAGAGGTGCAGGTAACCCTGCAAACCACAACAGGGTGGTATGTTCTGTCCCACCCTTGTTGTTATTATGTCTTTGTTTATACCCTGGCTCCTGGAATTAACAACTGGAAGGAGGATATTAGCCTTCGGATAAAACCCCAATGCTTGAGAGATCCCAGCTATTCTGCCCTGTAAATTTTGATAGAATTTAGTGCTCTCTGCCACATCAGGACCTGAAGGTGGAAATCCAAGGCACTGGTTTTCTTCTCAGGACAAACTAATGCCAAGCTAGAAATAGTCTGGCTAGAATTCCCCACAACCCCTACTTAGAGCTCCAGGACAAGCCCAATTTCCCTCCTCCCTGCTCGGGCCCTGCTAATTTCCCCAGCCGCCGTGATAAATGGCTGTGCCGGCAAAGTGACATCTTTCTAATCTGCTCCAAGACAGATGGGTTCCTCTGCCGGGAGAGAAATCCCACGGTTAAACCTGGCTGGGAGGGAAACCACAGCACAGGAAGCTGGAGCAATGTGAAGGGTGGGGGGGGTGGGTCATTGCATCTTTCTCTGCTTAATCCACACATTAGATGGGGATGAATAAGAGCTTTGGGGGCTTCAGGCACCATGAGCTTGGCTGGGGATGGAGTATGAGCATCTTCCCTGGCCAGGTCAGTGCACCTGGAGAAACCACCACCTTCCCAGGTAAAGAACACACCTTCATCTTTCTCTGAGAAGCTGAATGGTGAGCAGCAGGTGAAGCAGCAGCCAGGGCTTTGCAGGGTCAGGGTTTCGAGCTGCTGCTGTTCTGGTGTGTCCTCCTGGCAGCCTGCAAATGCGTTTTTGGGAAGGCAGGTCTCTGCACCTGCACACCTTCCCAGGCTGGTTTAGTGACAGCAGAGATGAACAACAAGGGGCCAAATAGCAGCAAGGTAAGGCCCCCCCCAAATCAGCACGAGTGCCAGACCAGAAGCAGGGGCATCAGTCCCCAGCGTGTTCCCACCTGCTTAGACCTGGGACTGACAAGGGCCCGAGCTGGCAGTGAGGCCTGCATGGCCCCTGCTCATCCCAATCCCCCCGGAGCATCCATCCATCCCTCCCCTCCCTTCCTCCCGTCCCTGGCCGGGCAAGCGCAGAGCACTGGTGCCATCTCCTGGGCTGCGGCCGCTGCCAGCGGCTCCCGAACCCTGCCTGCTGCAGGAGGGTGCCCACGGTCACATTCCCTGTGAGACCGAGGCATCCCGAGCACACGCTCGCTGTCGCATCCAGCCGAGCAGGGCCGCCCCAGCCCTCCTCCAGCACCGCCTGCATCTTCCTCACCTCCCACCCCGTGCCCAGTGCTCTGCCAACTCAGGCTACCCAGAGCCTGCACAGCCTCAGGCTGGTTTTAGTGGGCTTTAGCTCTGGCTGGGTGAGGAAGAGCGTTTCTTCAGGCAGACACTATGCTTGTGGCATGGAGTGACAGGACAAGGGGGAATGGCTTCACACTGACAGGGCAGGGTTAGATTGCATATTGGGGAGAAATTCCTCCCTGTGAGGGCGGTGAGGCCCTGGCACAGGCTGTTCAGAGAAGCTGTGGCTGCCCCACGGAAATGTTCAGTCAGGTTGGACAGGGCTTGGAGCAACCTGGGATAGTGGAATGTGTCTCTACCCATGGCAGGAACTGGATGACCTTTAAAGTCCCTTCCAACCCAAACCCCTCTACAATTCTACTATCACAAGGTCCCCAAGACCAAGCCCAGACCTGCCACAGTCCAGCTAGATCCCAAGACCTCACTGGATAGCCAAAATCAGTCTGAGCAGCCAGCACAGCTCACCACTGCTCTCCCACGTGCTCCAAGACCTTCCCATGCCCTCAGAGAATTCCCCACTCACTCAGTGGGAATTAGTTCCTTGAAAATACATCAGTCAATATCTACCTAGTGTTAAAAGCTCGTTCCTCTGTCTGACAAGCCCTGGAGAAGATGGTGAGCCTGCTGCCTCCACAGCTCCGATCCTCTTCCAAAGCATCCTAAATCCAAGCTAAAAATAAATGGGCTGTATTGATTTCCTTTTTAAAACTAATGCTGGAGAGTGATGTGTTCTGTGCTCAAGGAAGAGCAAAAGGTATTAGTCACAGGGAAGTACAGCCACAGCCCTCCAAATCCCCCACAGGTGTAAATAAAGTCCATCTCACATCAAACCCCTTGCACAGGGTCTGGGGCAGCAGCAGCAGAGCTGTGGGGCTGGTCCAGAGGGGTTGTCCCATGGTCTAGCACAGCTCCAAAGCCCCAGCACATGACTTTTTGGGGACTTAAAACCCCATCCCTGTACAGAGGCTGCATGTGAGGTACCCAGGTGGGAACACTGTAAAGTAACACACCAAGTCAACAGAGAGGAGAGGTTTGCTCACCATGCTGGGGACACATCCGCATCCCCATCCTGGTCCTCTGAGAGCAAGGGAATCCCCCAAACTGGGTAAGGGGTGCAGACCATCTATCCAAGCCCAGCATCTGCCCAGGATCACAGCACAGCTCTAGTAAGAAGGAGCAAAAGCTGAAGGCACCTGAGTTTAAAGGCAGCTGGGGTGGTAGGCAGTGTGGAGGGTGTGGTGAGAGCCCAGGTGCAGCTTGTCAGGACAATTAGCACCCAACTGTTTTTCTCCTTGAATTAACAGCACCACAGGTACAAACTCTGGTTTGTTGGTGGTTGCAGACGTCAAACAAGCTTCAGACTGTGCTTCTCCCATCTAGTGCAGAGGCAGGCAGCGTTCCCAACTTTCCTGCAGCAACCCCAGCTGCCCACAGCACCCCCAACGCCCTGCAGCATCCTCTTCCTCCTTGAGTTCATCCCCAAGACAAGGCAGGCATGTCAGAAGCACCAAACAAACCCTGTGACATCCCCCTCTACTCCCCTGGCTGAGCCCAGCACATCTGCCCAGCTGTTTCAAACCACAGACACAAGGTTCACACTGCTTTTGCCCCGAGCACGAAGAGGGAAACACTCTGCTCCTGGGGGAATGGGTGCATGGCCAAGGCTACGGAGCCACCACCTCAGGCCAGACCCATCCGCTACCTCTGGCCAGGGCACTGCTTCAGCCAGGTCAGATCCAAAGGCTTTGCTTCGTTTCCTTTTGTAATCCCTCCAGCACATGGGAAGGCAGATGCTGAGAAGCTAAATCCCAGCAGCATTCATGAATGTGCTGTCTCCTGCCAGCGCCGGATGGGATATTCCTTCCAGGCGCTCGCGGTGTGCTCCAAGCACGCTTACCACTCTCCTCCCTCAGACAGACTTGCTTCCCCAGCTGCAGCCCCTCACAGCCATTGGGACCCCCATCCTCACTCCGTGGGCGGCCGACCCCCTCCTGTGCCAGTGGTGGGTGGCAGGGGAGAGCGTGGGTCTGGCACAAGGCCCAGCCAGGGTGCAGGGTGTAGTTTTGGAGGGGAAAGGCAAGTAGAGGAGCTGAGTTTTGCTTATTGAAGGGTGCACAGGGAGCCTCTTCCCTGCGGGTGAATGTTGGCATTCCAGGGGAATAGTTGCCGGGGGCGGCTTTGCCCATGCCAAGCAAACAGGCTGCATGCCTGTCCAGGGAAAGGGCTCTCCCTTGGAAAGGGCTCCCGGCTTGGCCAGCTCGCACAGCGCTTAGATGCAGGGGATGAAGCGGGGTTCCCATGACAGGCGGGGTGACTGAGAGGTGCCCACATGAGCAGGGTGTCCTGCAGGCATGACAGGGCTCTGGGTGGAGGGCTGCTGCAGCTGTGGACCCCCTCAGCAGCCCTCCACACCTCCCTCTGTACCGCCTACCCTGGAAACACATCCTAAATAAAGCTGGGATCGGATAAATAAGTGCGTCCGGAGGCCAGCGGGTCAGCCAGCACCGAGAGGAGGAGGGGAGCAGCCCTGCACCACAAGGGATGGGAACCGTAGCTGCCTCAAACACTGGCCCCACAACTGCGGGGGAAGGAAAGAATTTAATTTTTCTTATTTTTTCCCCTCCTAAAAGTCTCCCCAGGCCTCCAGCTCCCCGGAGTGGGCACTCACCTAAGGGCAAAGGCAGCTCCCCACTGCCGGAAAGTGGAGCTGGCACTGGCATTGGCTCCCCGTGGTTGAAGCTGCCTTGCAGGGGAAGAACAAGGGTCCCTCATGCAGAACCAGGCTGCCAGCCCTGCCCGGAGAGTGAAGACATCGCTCCACGCTGGCTCTGCCCCTCTGCTGCTCAGCCAGATGTTGGCTGGGAAAGAGGAAAACAAATCCCCCGCTGCCGCCGGGGCCTGGCTGAGGGATGGGAAATGTGCTGGCCAGATGTGGGGCACAGGGCTGTGCTCGGGGCTCCGGCAAGGGGGGCGGCCGAAGCTGCCTGTGGCAGGACTTGGTGGGGATGTTCCTCTGGATAACACAGGAAGTTTCAAGCAGAGGTTGTGATTTCCGTGTTGGAGGGGGGAAATATAAGAATAATTGAAAAAGCAGTGGAAGTTTTCCTCTGTCCTTGCTGTGCACAGGTTTGTCTTGGATGTTTTCCCGCCAGCCTCCTGCCTGTG
This sequence comes from Corvus cornix cornix, assembly GCF_000738735.6. Lineage (NCBI taxonomy): Eukaryota > Metazoa > Chordata > Aves > Passeriformes > Corvidae > Corvus > Corvus cornix. The sequence goes on from NC_046340.1 coordinate 18,506,535, forward strand.
GAGTGGACCCTGAGCATCCTTGAGGTGGAGGATACTCAGGTTGCTTGGAACCATTTCCTTGCTCAAGCAGTACTTGCTGCTCTCATCCAAGGCTGATGTTCCCCTGGCAAAGGATGGTTCATTCCCAGTGGCCCAGTGAGCAAAGCAAACCTGAGGATAGAGAGCCTGAAGTAAAGCCAGGGATGCGTATTGGTGGGTGGGAGGTGGTCCTGGTGGTTTGGGGATTGTCCTGGTGAGTTGGAGGTGGTTCTGGTAGGTAGAAGAGGAATGGATGTGTTCAGCCACCTGTTGCCCATGACGTGATGGGGACAGTAGAGATCAAACTCCACCCTGAAGGCCAAATCCCTGTAACTCCCTCTTCCTCCATCAGCCCCTAAAAAGGGCAAGGAGAAGGGACTGCTGAGGACAGATAGAGAGAAAAACCTCCCAGAGCCCTCATCAGACCCTAAGATAAAGAGCAGGAAAGGGAATACTTTGCAAAATTGAATCTGTGCAAATCAGCCAGCCTGGCTAATATGCAACCCCCAGACTAAACAGAATTAGCTAATGAACTTACCGAGCCCCTGGCAACTACCCAGAAAAAGTTACTGAAAAAACAGCGCATCCCAGGTTTATTTAATGTCTTTATTAATGATTTGAAAACAAAAGTAAACAACAAATTAATTATGTTTGCAGATGACTGTACGCTGGAAGGTGTTGCAATTGCTGCCAAAGATGGCAAAGTCACGCCGAGGGCCCTAGAGGGGTTAGAATTAACCCAGCAGGAAACAAGCCACATGTAATCCATCAGCGAAACATGTCAAGGGGGAAGAGGGCCTGAAATCCAGACATCCATGAGGAAGGAGGGGTGTGCTGCACAACAGCCAAGGAGCAGGATGGGAGCACCTGTGGAGAGGGTTGGAAAGATGGGACACGAGCAAGGAGAGGGGAGGCAGGCTGGGTGGGATGCTGTGTCTCCAAAGAGTTGTGACCTTGTCCTGAATCAGCTTTGCACCAGGAGGAGAAGCTGGAAAGCACTTTTCCCAGTGTTGTGCTAACACAGTTGGAGTGCTGTGAACCCTGAGGGCTGAAGGTCATCCTGATTGCCAGGTAAGAGAGGTGTGAGGTTTGCCCAGCCACTTCAGGAATACAGCTGGGGGTGGGTGACAGCAGCTTTGGGACCAAGTCCCTGATCTGGGTCTGTGGGGACACCAGTAACTGGCTTTGCTCCCCCAAAAGTGCCTGGTGCCAAGGGATCTATGGAGATTAGCTCCATTGGTTCGAGCATGGTGCTAGTAACACCAAGCTTTGATCCCTGCATGGGCCATTCACTTAACAGTTGGATTCGATGATCCTTGTGGGTCGCTTCCAGCTCAGAATATTTTGGGATTCTGTGACATCCCGCTTAGCCCGGAGCAGGCGGTGCCTCCGGAGCCGCCCCTCGCACCCCACGTCGGGCTCTTTCCCCGCTCCTCCCTCTCCTCGCCCGGCGGGAACAAGGCTGCTTTCAGGAGCGGGTGTGGGTGGCGAGGGCCTCTAGCCCTTTAAGAGGGAAAATTTGGTTTGTAATCTGAGCGAATTTCTTCTTTCTGACAGGCGGGAGAGGTTACAGGTCCCTCCCTCGCTCCGCTTTATTAAATATAGTAGTAGCGGGAGCCCTCGCCTGGGAGCAGGCGCCGGCCGAGGTTGTGCCGTCCCGGAGCCCTCGCCGCTGCTCCGGCCCCGGGGGACACGATGGGTGCCCGAGGTGGCATCGCCACGGTGCTGCTGCTGCTGCTGCTGCTGGCCGGCCACCCCCAGCCCCTCAGCGCGGGACCCCCGGCCGGAGGTGAGTCCCGTCCCCGCAGCCCGCCCGAGAGTGAAGGGTGGGAAATCCTGCGGGATCCGGCTCCTGGGAGAGCTGGGGAACCAGCGGGGAGCGCTGTGCACATGGGTGACCGATGGGTGCAGGCTGTCCCTGCCCGGGGTGCGGGGAGCCTGTCGCCGAGCTGGCAGGGGCACGGTGCTGCCAGTTTGGGGGCAGGGTGTTGGGGAAACCGAGGGTGGGAGAGGGGCGGCTCGCCCAGCGTGGCTCGCAGGGCGGTGGGTGCCTTGCTGAGTGCTTTCCGCAGGGGCACACGCGGATGCGCTGCTGTGTGGGACGGGGCTCGGAGCAGCCGCGGGGCTTTGGTCGGCGCCAGGGGCAGCCGTCGGGAGAAAGGCACCGTCGCTGCCCCGCCAAGCCCGGCGCCATGGGGAGGGAGCACGCCAGCCCTCCCTGCCCATGTTTGGCCTTGCCACGGGAGCGTCTGCGAGGGCAGCCCCTCTTCCTCCCAGGAGCGGGGGCTCGGCGGCAAGGAGGGAGCCGGAGCGTTTGCAGGGTGTGTGGCACCTCCCGGGGCTGCTCCGTCCGGCTGTCCTGGGCACCGGGGTGGCCGGTGGCCTGGGGCGAGGGGTGAGGGGCTGACCTCTCTCACCAGCACAGCCCCAGAGGGGTGTGGGACCATCCCTGGGGTGACAGGGCTCCGGGGACCAGCTGGGGCTGAGGGTCCTCCCCATGGTGCCACAAGGCTGGCTGCTGCACATCGTCAGAGCTGGGCAAAGCAGTTACTGCGGGACAGAAGAGGGGGATTTATACCCAGTTTTCCCCATGAAGCAGCCCACAAGTTTTCCCACCCAGCTCTTGGCACGGACGTGTGTCCAGCTTCAGCATCCTGACAGCCGTCCCACAGCCCTGTTCCCTCCCTGCTCCCTCCCCTGCTCCATGATGCTCAGAGCTGCCATGGTCTGAGACCCAGCAGGCTCATATCATTCACTGAGCAGTTTCCCTTCCCCAAACTTCTCCCTGGGGACCAGAACCCTGACCAGCAGTGAGGCAGGAGCTTGCTCCCAGCAGTTCCGAAAACCCCCAGTCTTTTGCATCCCAACCATCTTCTTCATCCCCGCCTTGTCAGTGCAAGGAGGAGGATGATCCCAGAGCCCAGCCTTGTGGCCCTCAGCACTTGCAGGGCTGCTGTTGCTCCCTTGTTGTCCCTGTTCCCTCCCAGAGAGCAGTTGGCCTCTGGGACATGCTCCTTTCATTACCTTAGGCCTTGTTCTTTCTATTTTTTGTCATGCACCAAAATAGGAGGGTGCCTGGCAAGCTGAGTGGAAAAAAATCCCTTTTGTTAATGAACAGAGTGGTCTCCTTCCTCCCAGCCCTGACCTTTCCATCCCGGGATGGGATTTCCCCACATGGATCTGTTGCTTGCGCCGTGTCCAGGATGGGTCTGAGGGCTGCCCTGGCAGTCCCAAACTCTTTCATGGTGAATGGGCTGGAGAAACCCCCAAAAAGAGCCCATGTCTTTCACTGACACCTGCCCCCACGGCTGTAACACAACTCTGGGGATCAATGGGCATCTCCCTGCCATCAACACATGGGGCTGGGGAAGAAAAGGGGCTTTACACCCCTTTTCCAATACTGGGGACTGTTTCTGCATTGGGGTGAAACAGATGTGCCAGCTGTGACCCTGGGTCTGGGCAGCAGCTTCCCACCAGCTCCCTGCAGTTGAGAACATCCCCGCTGAGACCGGCAGCACTCATTCCAGGTGTTCCCATGGGCTGCCCACCGTGGGACATCCCTGTGTCTCCATCAGGGAGAGCCACAAGCAGCGTGCTGAGCACGGGGCTGAGGTTTGTGGGGGTGAAGCCCGTGTTTTGTGTTCCCTCCAAGCTCAGGTTCAGGAACCTGGGGCTTCCTGCCCAGCCCAGCATGGGAAGAGTCATCATGCACTTCATCAAATACAGGATTATACAAAAAAGAAAAAACACTCATAAAACTTGGCCTCTTGACATCAGAGTGTGAAGCTTTAGTAAACTGTTTTTCGACAGCCTTGCTCCCCTCCGGCTCCCAGTGAGGTCACCCACAGGCTGGGCTCCCCCTCCCCCAAAATCCCTCTTACTGGAGGTTTGGAATGAGGGGAGAAGAGAGAATTGGATGTGTAGACTCCCCGTGAGCAGTGTTTACCCCAAGATTTCAGCAAGTGGGTACCAAAAATGTGACACCCTCCAAAGCTTAGGTGGACCCCAGAAGCAGTGATGGGGTCCTGGGGAGGGGAGTGGGATACTGGCTTGTCCAGGATATCTGCCCATGGACAGGGAGCAGTGTCTGCCCTAGGGTATCCATCCAGGATCCCTTCTGCCTTCTCCAGGTTTCTCAGCTCCATGGAGCCACCTCGGCTCTTCCTTTCCTCCACTTTTGGAAATCTGACTGATTTATTCAAACTTTCTTTTTTATGATCGCGCCACATGTTTTAGGGTCATAGCTCAAACCAGCTGGAAAAGTTTCCAGCTGATGGGAAAGAACAGGAAAAATGCTGAAAAGGGGGGAGAACGCAAACTGGTATCGTGGGAATCGGGGAGGAATATTCTTGTCTCGCTCTTATATTTAGCAACAGAGGGCTGCGGGCAAATATATAATAAGTACATTCCTGCAAGATTGCAGGACAGGGTTAAGCTCACCCCGAGGAGCTCACGTCAGGTTGAAGGCTGGACAGGAACAGGGCCTGGGAGGCGGGAGCCTGCGTGCCTAAATAAAGCTCAAAGCACAGACTGTTCGCAACAGGCGTTGGCCCAGCCCAGCCTCGGCTCCCCGGGGCTGCTCCCATGGCTCTTTCCAGGTGCTGGGCTCGGCTTGTCTCCTTTTTGGGAAGCCAGCTTCCCGAGCATTAGCATCACCCCCAGCTGGGAGACTCCTAGAAACTCCTGTGCACTTCCCAGCTCTCGCCTGGGTATCCCAAGCCTTGTTTGCCTTCAGCCCCTTCACCACACCGTATCTTCAAGCCCCCTGGAAACACAGAGAAAGGAAGGTGTCCATCAGAGCTCCCTCGTTCCCAAACCAGCCCTTCCCTGAGCTGTCTCCGTCGTGCCCTGTGCTTGGTTGGACATTGCCATGCTGCACAGGGATGGGACACCCCTCAGACCTTCTCTGAGGCAAACAGAGCAGAAAAAGGGAGGTCGAGTTTTTATGTTATATTGACCAATATAGCAGAATATTGTTAGATATTGTAGTATGAGGATAATTTTTATTCTGTTATATTGATAGAATATGAATATATTCTATAAAGTGCATTCTAAATACATTCTGTAAAGTCAGAGAACCTTTCACAAAGCCCTTGCTTCGCAAAGCAGAGCTGAGCGTCACGGCAGCACTGGACTCTGCAAAGCCAGGCTAAAATCCAGAGGAGCAGGACTGCTGTAGCTCTTCCCAGCCCCAGGATAGGGACGATGCCGCCTGATTTGTCACCCATTACTAGTCGTTTATCCTCAGGACAGACCAAACAAGGCCTCTCAGCTGGCATCAGGGCGGGGTGGGAGATGTTTATGCCCTGAGCTGTGGATCCAAGAGCGTGATAAATTCCCATTTTCCGTCCTTCTTCCCCGGGGTGTGTCGCCCATTCCGCGTGGCTCCGGGCTATACCTCTGGGAGCTGCCCTGTGCCCGAGGGCTGTGCTTGGCTGCCTGACAGCCGGACAGAAGACGGCCGGTGGCAGACGGAAAGCATCCCGGAGAAGGGTGGGTACTGCCAAAAATTGCTGGGAGTGGAGAAAGTCAAGGGGCAAGCAGCATGGATGTGAGGCGGCCGGGCCCACCACGTGAGACACGGAGACAGAAAAGCAACATTCACCCATCACCGTGACTCACTGGCTGGGGAGGCAGCCGCTGTGAGCTGTGAGTCAGCTCGGGGAGGCCCTGTCTGTGAATCCCTGCTGCTACTTTTGCCCAAATCTTGGCTTTCTGGACGTTGTTTTTCCTCTTTGCTGCAGGCAGGCAAGGGAGGGAGGGTTTGGAGTCACCAACTGCTTGTGGTGCCATCCCCAGCCACGTTAATGGGTGCTGCCCACCCTCTACCATCTCATAAACCCTCGCTTGGTGCAGCACGGGCAGAAAGAGGGGCGGGCAGCAGGAATTTCCCATTCCCATTCTCAGCCTCCGGATGGGCTTCAGAAGGGCTTCAAGGTTTTCAGCATCCCATCCCACAGAAATTTCTGAGCCCACCAGGGTCATTTCCTCTGGGAGCTTGGGAGAAGAGAGGGAAGTCTTGGCCCGAGGTAGATGTGTCTGAGAAAGCCCTGCAGCCCTGGGAGGGGATGTGAGCACCCGCTTCCACACCCCCACAGCCCCCCCGCCAGCCATGCGTCCCCCCCGCGCTACAAATAGAGCAGGCATTTATTTTCTCTATAAACATCACCCCGGCGGGTGTTTCTCATGGATGGAAAAGTCAGGGCATAACAGGAGTGGGGAGGGGGAGGCAGGGCAGGGAGGGGGAGCTCCGGAAGGGTGGGGGAAGAGGAGAGAGGAGAGCAGAGCTTTCGGCTCTAGAAAGAGGGGGAAATAAGAAAATACTAATTTTCTTTGCACACAGTTTAGCATGTCAGCCCCAGAGGAGCAAAAAATGTCCTCTCTTTCCCCCATCCACACTGCAAACCTCCATCTCTGTCTGCGGAGACACTTTTCTCTGCCTCTCACAGCGGGCAGCATCACCAAAAGCTCATCCTGGCCGTGGTCCTTGGTGCCCTGTGGGGTGCAGGGTGCTGTGGGTGCTGCCTTATGGGCACAACTACAGCTGAATCACCCCAATTTACACATTTTACACCACAGTTGCGCGTTTTAACATCTCTGTTAAAACATTTCCCCATCCCTGAGCACTGGATGCTGCAACTAAGGCAAGCAGGTAGCTTCTGGCAAGGTTTCAACACTCCCGCTTGTGCTCATTCTTCCCCCACAATTTTGGCTGATTACGGCCCCCATCCTGGCACGGCAGGAGCCACTTGACACCAGCGAGCCTGGGAAACATCAGAGCCCGGGCGGCTGGAGACGGCCCCTCTCCAGCGGCGGCTGCCGGGCTGTTTGTTGACACCAGGCGAGGATCTCTCCGGTAACATCAAGCCATTCCAGGCATGTCTGTGAGCATCCCCTGGCCTGGCTCCTCCACTCCCCCCGCCAGCTCCTTCCCCTCACTGGGTCTGGGAAGGAGCTTAGGAACAGGCACTGGCTCTGCTGGGCAGGCAGGGATGGGATTCAGGGATGCGCAGGTGGGATGTGCACCCAGGTGCCCCACTCCCCAATAACCCAGACTCCGGCTCCTCCAGCACGGGGCTGGCTGGGCTTGTCCCCTCGTATGCCACCAAATGCCCTTCTGGAGCTCTGCAAGCTTTCCCTCACTGGCTGGGGAGCAGCTGGGGAAGGGAACACGGTGGGAGCGGGTGCCAGGATGTGCAGGGTGGAGCTGGAAAACCTGCCAGCCTGTGAGACAGGGGAAGAGGGCTTGGGAGAGAGAGAAAGAAAGACAAAATAGAACAAAACCCGACTTAGAATGGTTTGGAAACCACGTCCTCTGGGGCTGATACAATATTTCCAGGCCAACTTCTCCTGGCAGCGGGAGCCTGAGTGAGCCTGAGTCACGCTGCAGGGGACAGCACAAAAGCTTCATTGAGCCTCCCGCTTCCCCAAATCCTCCCACTTTCTCCCCCTGCTTCACTTCCCAGGGCAAACACTCCAAACACTGCTTCCAGCTCGGGCTGATTCCCTAAGTCCCTCCGGAGCCATTAAACCACACATCATTAAAAGCTCTTCATCCCTGCTCTTGCTCGTGCCAGGCTTTGGGGGTACTCGCTCCGGGGGTGCATCCCCCCAGCTCTTCCCAAAAGCACCGTGACCCTTGTGGGGGGTTTCAGCATGGCTCCCAGCTCCTTGCCCTCCCCTCCATGGCTCTGCATCTGGCCGAGCAGGAGAGCTCAGGAAATACCATCAGCTTTAGGGCTGTGCTTGAATCATCGTAAAACCATGCTGGATAAGTGATGGAGCTCTGGAGCTCCAGCCAAGCTTCCTGGACCCTGCTTTATGGCCTCCAGCTATCACAGCTCCTAATGCTGCTCCGTTAGGACAGGGAAGGCAGGCAGGAGCAGGCACAGGCGCTGGGCAGGGGGTTGGGGGCTGGCAGGACACGGGAGGGGTACAACCAGCCCCCTCCTAGGCAGCACAGAATTAGCAGGGGGCATGTTTTCATGTTTTCCCCTGACCCCAGAGTCCGTGGGCTGTAAAAAGGCTGTTTTTCCCCAAAGCTGTCAGGCAGGAGACTGGGGAAGGCGAGCGGAGAGCAGCTGGCTGGGGAACGGGGGAGAGGAAATGAATAAACACAGGAGGAGGGGTTCAAAGCAGCCTGGTGCAGCCAGAGGCCACCGGGGTGGGATGGGGGCGAAGCAAAGCACCCCTGGCCATGACTCTCCTCCCACGCCCAAAACAAGGGTGATGGCACTTCTGGTGGTCGACAGCCCAGTGAAGGTGACCAGACACGGCTTTTCTGGTGGTTTCTTGGGTGCTGCTTTCCAGCAATCTCTGCTGGCCAGCACTCCTGGAAAGCGCCAGCCCCCGGGAGCCCTGCCGTGAGGGAGGGCCAGATGGAGGGTGGGAGGCGAGAACCAGAACAGTCATTCCCATTACCGGGGTTGGAAAAGCACGCACAGCCCTGGCTCAGGATGTGGGAGCAGCAGTCACTGGAATCACTGGGAGTGGGGATAAAAAGAAGAAGTCCTCCTCCGTGCCAGGAGCTATCACAGCAGGGATGGATCTGTGCCCATGACACCCCATCCCATAAATCTGGAGACAGAACCCCAAGCTTTCCTGGGGCAGGCACAAGGGGACTGTGGTGTGATTCCAAGGTCCCCACTGGGTTTGAATGCCTTTGCTGTGGACTAAACCCAGCTCATCTCCATTGCACTGGGATTTCTTTGCTGTGGAGACCCAGATGGGTGCTCAGCTCAGGTCTCAGTGCATATCTGAAGGCAGCCACCCCCCATTTGTCCCCCCGGCATCCCCCCCTCCCAGCAAAGCCCCAGCCAAAGCTGAGGGCCACTGTGTTTGCCTTAACCTCCTCGCAAGCTGCTCATTTCCTTCCCCAGCCATAAATAAAACCACACTGTAAAACGAAGGGAATGTGGAACATAATGAAGCCTTTCTCCAAAAGCCCATTGGATCCCTTCCTCCCGTGGCCCCTCCACCCCGTGTGGGGACAGGGGCCCAGCCCAGCCCCAGCTCCGGGGGGCTGCAGGTCCCATTGGGCATCACAGAGCCCGGCTGGGGACAAGGAAGCCTGAGCCCCGGGACCACCCACGGCGCTGGCAGGAGGCTAGTCCTGCCCACCCTGCCTGCGCTGGGAGTGGGACGGGAGCCTTATGCACACGCTTCGGGGGGAGCAGGAGGGGATCAAGCTGCTGAGCAGCATCTCCAGGGCTGGGCAGCTGCCCCCGAGCCCCTCCAGTGTTTGCATCCCCCTGAACCCCTCTGATGTTCACATCGCCCCAGCTCCTCTGGTGCTGGCATTCCCCTGAATCCCTCCAGTATTTTTATCCCCTGGACCCCTCCCACATTCACATCCCCCTGAATCCCTCCAGTGTTCACATCCCCCAGCCCCTCGGCGTTTGCACAGCGGGTGGGTGCAGCACAATGGGGCTGGCAACGGGTGACCTCACTACCTTAAAAGTTATTTAAATAAAAAAAGCCAACGACAAACAACTCAGAGGGCCTCAAAACCAACTCCTGAGGCTGTGGAGAAGGAATGCAGCAGGCTGCCCTTGGGGCGGCCCAGCAGCACCCCAGCACCAGGCACAGCGCCGGCACAGGGGCCGCTTGTTGGCACAGGGAGGCGGGCAGGAAGGAGGGCAGCCGGCGGGCTGGGCTGCACCCGTGGCCGCACAAGCCCGGGGCTGTTCGGGCAACAAGGAGCTTTCACTGCCCGGCTGTTTTTCCACCGTTGGAAAACCGGTGCGGCCGGGGTGGGAAGCGACGGCAAACACAGGGAGACTTTCAGGGGGGCGCGTGTGTCTGCACGGGGCTCTCCTGGCACCCGCTCAGGTCATTAAAGAGCTGCTTTAATGAATTCCAGTCCCCTCCCTGCAAACACAGCCGGCCACCAGCCCTGGCCCCCACCTGCCTCACCGCAGGCTGAATGGAGCCTTGTTGAGCACCCAGCCCCTCCCCGGCTCCACACCCTTATCCCCAGGCAGGGTTTGCGCCGCTCCTTCCTCCTCAGCCTCAGCATCCTCCTGTGGCCAGAGCAACGGGAGACCCTGCAGCCTCTCAGGGATGCGGTTGTACGCCAGACACTCCGATGCACCCCTTCCTGCACACCCAAAATGCAGCTGGCTGTCCTGCGGTAGGGCTGGGGATGCCCCACGCTGGGGTAGGAGCCTTCGGGCAGGGCAGCATCCACCCACCAGCCCACATGCCCTCCCACACACCCAGGAGACGTCTCCCTGCTCCGAAAACCCTTCGTGTCCAGTGCCGGTTCTCTCTGAGCTGAGCTTTCCGAGTGCTTCCCTTTGCCTGGGCCTGGAGTTGGCTCCTTCATCCTCCTACGTGCTGGGAAGGAGGTGGGAGAAGTTTTTGTGCTGAGATGTATGTTAAAACACAGAGGAGAGCCCAAAATGGCCTTCCTGAGCCCCAAGCACTCCGAGAGCCCCCAGTCCAGAGCCCCCTGAGTGGATGGGGATCCCCCCAGGCTTTGCTCTCCCAGCCTGTAAAATTTCTGAACACCAAAAATCAGCAACTGGAGAGGCCAAACCAGCCGTGTTTTCAGCTGGACGAGCAGGGGAAGAGGGCCAAGGCGTTCCGGAGCCGGCGCGTGGCCGGCGGCTGGGGCGGGTGCCGGGGCAGTGCCGGCTCGCACAGAGCCCTTGCTTGTTTGCCGGCCCCAGGAGCAGCCGAGCACACCCGGGGCCTCGCTCCCAGACCCTTCCTTAGAGTGTTTGGCTCATCTCCTTGTTTTTTTCAATGCAAAAAAAAAAACCCCAAACCCAAGTGACACTGCAGTCTATAATCTGCTGGCTGCTGGCTGGCTGCTTGGAAACTGTGACAGAGGCTCCTCTCGCCTCGTCAACGCCTTTCAATCAGCTTGGCAAGGCACGGATGGTGATTTCCTATGGGATGCAGCAAGCTGGGAATGTCAGTCGTTTTTATCCGGGGGCGAGTGGGACATCCGGGGTGTCCACTCCAAGCCATGGCCAGGACATGGGGACCTTTGGTCCCCGTGGCAGGAGAGGAGGGGCCACCTCAGGCATCTGCATCCAGAGATGAGGGGCACAACACCCCTACGGTATGATCATGACATCCTTAAATCACTTGAGATAAGTGCTTTTGGGGCATGGGAACTCATCCTCATGGGGTGATCCCAGGATGCTCACCTGAACCTGCCCACAGATGGGAATGGGTGCCTGGAAGTCCCTGCTTGCTCCAAGGGATGGACCAGGACCTCCAAGGGATGTCCTTTGGAGGCTCCTCCAGAGAAAAATGCATTTGAAAAAAACAAAAATAAGAATCCATGTTTTCTGTGTCTTTTCCAAAGTAGAGGGCAAGGAAGAGGGGAGATGGAGGTGAGAAGCTGCAGGTCCCTTGCAAAAGTGAAATGTCACAGGCCGAGTGGCATTCACATCCTGGCTGGCCTGATGACGGAGGAGGAGAGTGGCCCTGAAATAAAGCAGCAATTTGGGAAGACAAACAGCAGTAACTCACATTGCTTTGCTGCTGGAGAAAAATCCCAGCACCTCCTGGATCTGGGCAAGGGTTCTTCCTCCTCCCCAACAAACAGCACCACTCCCCTAGGCATCTGCACCTATGGGAGCTTTTTATTAGTAGTAATTTATGAGAGAAGAAGGAAAACATTTCTGGCAGCTCTGGGAGATTGAAGGCAGGACAAAATGTGCTGGCTGCAGGCGCTGGTGCCCCTTGGCACATTGGAAAACAAGCCGGTCTTGCTGGAGCAGCCCCAAACCATCATCCCCAGCACCCACAGCGAGACACTGCCCAGCCCCTGGGCTGGCATGGGAGCCGCTGGTGGGTCCAGCCCAGCCAAGCTTTCCCTCCCCGTGAGAGCAGCCGCTCAGTACCCATCTGAAAAACACATTTTTTGAATTAGGGGAAGCCACTAAAATGTAGCAAAATCCCAGTGGGAGCTGGAGCATGGAGCACGCACAGGGAACCTCGACTGAAGCCAGCACATAACGTACGTGGATGTCTCCAGGAACCACATGTGCACACACGTGTGCCTGTGGTTGTGCAAGGAGGGACAGGAAAACTCCCTTTTCCACTGTGCCACGTCACTCCTGCTCACCAAGCCCCAGGACAAGGCGGTGCTGAGAGCCCCAGCACCCACCACCTTTGGCCACTGGGCAAGGCTGGTTTTGCTGGGACCATGGGAAGGAGGGAGCAGGTCAGGGAAGGACAGAGCCCTGCAAAGAACAGCACAGCTCCTCTGAGTCACTGGCTGGGCTGAAGAGGACAAGGAAGCCAAAGTGCCCCATGCCAGCAGCAGGCACAAGCAAGGGCCAGGGAATGAGCAGGCACCCTGACAGCCTTGCCCTGGGCTGGGCAAAGGGCTTGCTGTTACAGCAAAGGCCAGATATTTCCATGGTGCCATTTCCTCCCTGTCCAGAACGGGTGGGGTGATGGTCCTTGCAACACCCACGTCATCCTCCCAGACCGCAGGGGAAAACTGAGGCACTTTTTTCTGCTGCCAGTGGCAGGAAATTATTTTTTGTGGTGTCCTGGATGAGGAGGTCTCCCCATTCCCAAAGGGCTCAGAAGAGCATTCCCCATGCAGGGCACTGCAGGGCTCAGCTCTGAAGAAAATGTGAAAAGCTAAAACAGAGTGCTCCAACTCTGTCCCTCCCAGGCCAACCTTTGCCATCACTTCTACAGATGGTCCCGTTCCAAATGCCTCAGTGACTCTGGCTGTCTTGCTGGGTTGGGTTTTCACTTGCTGCACCACCCTGTGAACAAAGCCTGCATTGCCCGTTCCCATCCTGGTCATCCCCACAGAAATTTGGGCAAGAGGAAAATGCAACCAGGGAAGCAGTTGTAAGAGCAGATGTGGGTGTTTATACCCAGACCTCGCTGTGCAGAAGATTGGTTTCACCCCATCATCCAATGTCCACCCCTGCCTCCTCCAAAAGAGATCAGGGGCTGGGACCCTGAAAGCCAAATTCCTATGCTTGTTTGCCCATGGCACCTCAGCAAGACAGATCTGGGACCCCAAACCCAAGTGTAGGTTGGCAACTGGGTGGATCTGATAAGTGCTCTAGTAAAGCATAACAGGAAAACTTCACACATATAAACTCCAGCAGAGCCTGTGACTACACATGGACTGAAAATGTCCATTTCCCCCCATCCCTGACATATCCTCCTCAGACATTTCCAGCTTACAGGGCTGGAGTGTTTATGCTTAAGCACAGAGTTTTGCCACAGGCTGAGCTGGAGCCAAGCAGGATGGATGGCTGCACGCCCCAGCCACACACATTTAACATGTGTGAGATGCACATGCATGCATTGAGTCAGCTAAAAACGAAAAGTGCTCTAAAATTAAGCCTCACTGCTCCCTGTACTCTTAATCCTGTCCTCTCCCACCGCTGCCCTGTTGATACAGTCTGTCATTTCATGACCACATGCCACTGAGCTGAGTCCTCCAGGGCTGATGTCTACTGAGTGTTGAACATGTTCCAGCTGCATCTCCAGGCACCCACTTTGAGCCGAGATTTCCATACGCTCTCACATCCACATATGGATCACTGGCACTCAGGTTTATTCCTCCAGCACTGAGGAGAAATACAATTTCTTTAATCAGAAGGTGGGGAGGCCCTGGCACAGGTTGTCCAGAGAAACTGTGGCTGCCCCATCCCTGGAAGTGTTCAAGGCCAGGTTGGACAGGGCTTGGAGTGACCTGATCTAGTGGAAAATGTCCCTGACTGTAGCAGGGAGCTTGGACTAGATGAGCTTTAAGGCTCCTTCTGACCCAAACCCTTCTAGGATACCTCTAGGAAAATCAGCAGAACAGACTCCCCCAAGGGTCTTTTTAGGCTGCTGGGCTTCAGCAACCTGTCAGATGGCAAACAAGGGAAGGGCTGATGGGCTTGAAAGGCTCCATAATCACAGCAACCACCCAGATGGGGCTCACAGGAGGTGTCCTTCCCTGCCTGACCTTTCTCCCTTTTCTCCCCAGCCTCTTTCTTTGGCGACAGCTTCGTGGAGATGCCGCTGGCAGATGCCTCGCGCACGGTGCGGCTTCACCTGCAGCTGTTCACCAGCCAGGGGAATGGGCTGCTCTTCCTGGCTGCCGGCCAGCCCGACCACCTCCTGCTCCAGCTGCAAGCTGGCCGCCTGCAGGTCAGCATCCTGGCACCCCGATCCTCTCCCTGCACTGGGGTCTCTGTGTCATGGCTTCATCCAGTGTAAGGATACCCAGCTGCCAGGACCCCTGACAGGGAAAGCCAAGAGTACAAGAGGAGAGTGGACACAGTCTTGGAAGATTTGGTTAAATACAGAGAAACAGGCTCCATCTGGGGAAGCTCCCCACCCACTGCCTGGGTGATGCTGGGGGTGGTCATGGGGACACCCAGACACTGGCACCCCGTGTACATTGCGTGGTCAGACACGGTGCACAGCACCCTCAGGTGTGAGGAGGTGAGACAAGAGGATCCAGGGAAAGAAGGGATCTCCCTTGTCCCGGCTGGAACATGGGAAGCAATCAAGACAGAGGAATAAAATCCCTGTTGTGGTTATGGTGCTGGCATCCACCATGAAGGAAAAGAGCAGGGAGCATCCGAGGCACATATCCTGCCTCTCTTGCAGCCTGGGCTGGGCTACCAACCACATTAAACCAAAGCAGAAGAGCAAGCGAGCCGCTGGCCAGAGGTGTCCCTAATGCAGACCATGTGTCCCACCAGCTAACCCTCTACTTAGACAGGCTCCAGGCTGCTGCCCACGAGGAGCAAAGCCTGCTATTTCCCCTGCCAGTTCCCAGGGAAAGGGCTGGAAGCAGCCCAGGTTGCAAGGATGGAGGGCAGTGGGCAAGACAGCGCAGGGAAGGAGGAGCCAGCATCTGGCAGGGCTGCTCTGTGAGGGGAGAGGAGAAGCCCAGCTGTGGGACCGGGAGATGGAGGACCCCAGCCCTGAGACTGGGGTTTGCTGAGAATGAGTGAAAAAGGAGAGAAATTCGGAGAGCAGGACAAAGAGGGCAGGTCCATGGGGAGGATGAAGGAGGAGCACATCCAGAGGTGGAGGAGTGAACTGAGGGACCAAAACCCTTGAGAGCACCTGGGTGTGGGTCCATGTTCAGCAGGTATTTCTGGAAGATGGAGAGGTTTCACTCAAGCTGAGGACTTTGTGTCTTTCCCTGCAGGCCAGGCTGCAGTTGGGCTCGGAGGAGGTGACCTTGCAGTCCCCAGCAGGGCTGCAGCTCAATAACCTGGCAGTGCACAATGTGGAGCTGCTGGTGGAAGATGGCAGGATGACGCTGACCATCGACGGCCTCTTCAACAGCTCCGCAGACATCGCAGGGCCAGAAAGGGAGCTGGACATCCAGCATGGCCTCTATGCTGGTGGGACAGGCAGCCTGGACCTGCCATATCTTGCTGAGGCCAGCCCTCCCTTCAGGGGTTGCCTTCACTTGGTGACATTCAATGGCCTGGATGTTCTCTCCCGTCTGTCTGCTGATGGCAGCTCCAAGACCTTCCACCACGTCCAGGAAGGGTGCAGCACACAGTTCTCTGCAGAGCCTGATGACCCATTCGGGTTCCCAGGGCCACACTCCTACATTGCTTTCCCCACGTGGGATGCAAGGCAGGAAGCGACCATCGAGTTTGTGATAACGACGAGCATCACCCAGGCACCCCTCATCTACCACGCAGGGCTGGAGAATGACTTCTTCTACCTGGAGATCTCCAATGGGCGCCTGCGAGGGTTTGTGGAGAAGGGGAACGGCGTCATCGTCCTGCACAACAATGTCTTCATCAGCGACGAGCAGCAGCACTACGTCAAAGTCCACACGGACATCCACAAGTTTGAGATACTAATAGATTACTATGCTTCATCCACATCCAACCGGGGCATCAACAACTACCTGGACCTTCAGGGAAACCTCTTCATTGGTGGTATGGATGACAAAGCTTTGCAAAGGCTGAGGGAACACCATCTTTCTTTCATCTCATTGTGGACCATGACCAACCACTCGTTTGTTGGCTGCTTGGAGGACCTGCGGATAAACCTGCAGAGGAGGAGCCTGCAGGACGCCGTCATCACAAAGGACATCACAGCAGGCTGTGGGAAGCAGGACCACTACTGGGACTATGAGGAGGTGTATGAGCAGGATGAGGCATCCACCTCTCCACCTCCGAATGTCTTTTCGGGAGCACCAGGCCTGGTGGTGGAACCGTGCCGGCCTGACAGCAGCTTCCCACCCGCCTTTGCCAACATCAGCAGGCTGCTGCACGTCAGCCCCCTCATTGTCTCTGAAGGGGGCATGGCCTACCTGGAGTGGAAACATGCCCAACCAACGGTAGATTTGAGCCTGGCCAACATCCGTCAGTCCCAAATCCTCTTCAGCATCACTAATGACCCCAGGCATGGCCAGCTGGAGCTGGACATTCCCGGGTCCAGGAGCAGAAGGAAGTTCACCTTGTTAGACATTGTGAATCGCAAAGTCAGATACATCCACGATGGCTCTGAGGGGCCCATGGACCAGCTGATGCTGGAGGTGACAGTGACCACCCAGCAAGGGGTCCCAGAGTGCCTGCGGCAGGGGCAGGTGTACCTGCTGCCCATCATGATCAACCCCGTCAACGATGCCCCACAGGTGATCTTTCCCCATGGGAACCACATGACAATCCTGAAGCACACACGGAAACACCTGACCACCGACATCCTGCAGGTCCTGGATGATGATTCATCCTGCGATGGCCTTGAATTCCAGCTGCATGGTCAGCAGATGGAGGAGGGTTATGTGGAGTTAGACTTCCACCCTGGAGTGCCCATTGAGGAGTTCTCCTGCAGAGACCTGGAAGCTGGCAGCGTAGTCTATGTGCACCAGGGTGGGACAAACCTACAGCTCACCTTGCAGGTGAGTGATGGCACAGTCCCGAGCCCCATTGCCACCCTGAGGATCCTCGCCATTGATCCTGACATCCGGCTGCTCAATAACACCGGCCTCTCCCTCTCCCAAGGAGGGGCCGCACGCATCACCACAGCCAACCTGTCAGTTGAGACAAACGCTGTGGAACAACGGGTCTCCATCCTATATGTCCTCACGGAGCCCCTGAAGTATGGTGAGGTCCAGAAGCAAGGGAGCATGGGAGGGGAATGGAAAAAAGTCGAGTCCTTCCACCAACAAGACCTGGAGCAAGGGCGCATCCAGTATTTTAGCACAGACGCAGAGCACCGGCTGGAAGATAGCGTGGAGGAGGTGAGATTCAAAGTCCAAGTGGGGCAGAAGCTCTTGCCAAACAACACCTTCCTCATAAGGATTAAAAGAGCCACCATTAAGATGAGGACCATGGCTCCCCTCCAGATGAAGAATAAGCGGCACAGAAATATCACCAGCAAGGAGCTGGAGGCAATGTTGGAAGATCCAAATTCTGCCCCAGTTCCCTTCCACTACATGATCATCCAGGCTCCCAAAAAGGGAAACCTGGAGCTGCTTGGCAACAGGCTGACCGAAGGCTTTGGATTTACCGAAGAGGACCTGCAGGGAAACCGCCTGAGCTACAGCGTGACCATCAGGAACTCCCAGCAAGCTGAGGACTTCTTCCAGTTCCGCGTCCACGCTGGTGAGCAGCACTCACCCGTCTATACCTACAGAATCAGCATTGGTGGGGACCCTGATGCACCAACATTGACCAACGTGCTCCTGACCGTGCCAGAAGGTGGACAGGCCGTCATCTCCAAGGATCACTTGTTTGTGCAGAGTGTGAACAGCATGGACTATGTCTACGAGGTGATTGAGGGGCCAGCACATGGGAGGCTGGCCTGGGCTGCATCCCATGGCTGGGCCTCCAGAGAGGAGATCACGGAGTTCACCAATGACGACATCCTCCAGCGCCGGTTGCTGTACCAGCACGATGACTCCGAGACACTGGAGGATGACATCCCCTTCGTAGCCATCAGGCAGGGTGAGGGCAGCGCCGAGCCTGAGGCCGAGGAGGTGAGGGGCGTTTTCAGGGTCTCCATCCAACCCGTCAATGACCACAGCCCTGTCCGGGCAGTGAACAGAGTCTTCAGCGTGGTGCGCAATGGGCAGCACCTGCTGACCACTGACGACATTGCCTTCACTGACAAGGACTCCGGCTTCTCCGATGCGCAGCTGGTGCTGGCCAGGAAGGACATCTTATTTGGCAGCATTGTGTCTGTCGATGACAGAAGCCACCAGGTCTATCGATTCACACAGGATGACTTGAGGAAGAAGAAGATCCTCTTTGTCCATTCTGGGGCTGACCGGGGCTGGATCCAGCTACAGGTCTCAGATGGCCTCCACCAAACCACAGCCCTCCTGGAAGTGCAGGCATCAGACCCCTACATCAAAATAGTCAACAACACCGGTCTGGTCATCCACCAGGGCACCCGAGGGAGCATTGACTCCTCTGTCCTCAGCCTGGAGACCAACATGGACATCAGGTCAGATGAAGAGATACGGTTCCTGATAACCACCCCCCCAAGGTGGGGGACCGTCATGAGAGGGGAGCAGCCGGTCATGGCCTTCTCCCAGAGGGACCTGCTGGCAGGAGAGATCTCCTACCACCACAACGGGAGCAGGAACACTCGGGATGAGCTCCAGTTCACTGTAGAAGCAAATGAGGTGGCAGTGGAGGACACACTGGCCATCAGTGTGTTCTTGGACACCCATCCCAGCCCCTTGAGCATAGTCAACCATAAGGAGATCTATGTTTTCCAGGGGGAAGCGGCTGGGATCAAGGAGGAGGACTTACTGGTGAGTATCCCCTTCTCCAGTCATTCCTCATGCCTGCATGACTTCCCTGGCCACGGAACCAGAATGCCCACCCATGGGACTCCATTTTGCTCCCACCTGCTCAGAGCCAAGGCCTGGTGTTCTTGTCAGGCTTTGCGCAGGAGCACAGAGGGCTTCAGGCATGGCCTCAGTAAGGTGTTTCTTGCAGTTCATCCCGCAGCAAAGCTTTGAGGGATTGATTGCACAGCAGGTGGGCTGTGGGGCAGCCCAGCCTCAGTTACCAGCCCTCCCACTCATGCCTCGTCTCCCCCACACTCCCAGGTGACCCACGAAGAGATCCCTTCCCAAGACATAGTCTACCTGGTGAGCAGCCCCCCAGCCTCCGGCTTCCTGGCAATGCTTCAGCACAGCCAGGATGTGAACGAGCAGCCCAGCCTGGACCCCATCCAGTCCTTCACCCAGGAGGACATCAACAGTGGCAGAGTCCTCTACCTCCACTCCAAGCCCAATGAGGAGCATGACCAGTTTGTCCTGGACATCACAGCCCGCAGTGCAGATCCTCTGGAGGGGGTGGTGGTCAGCCTGGTTGTGCTCCCCATCACTGTCCCCTTGGATGTCCACAACATCACAGTGCCAGGAGGTGGCTCTGCTATCCTCTCCTCGGGCATCCTCCGCATTTCCAACGCCTACTACCCGGCTCTCGGCATGGAGTTCAGGGTGCTCGAGCCCCCCCGCTTCGGCACCCTCCTGAGCAGCCAGCGGCCTGAGCAGGGTGGGCTGCACAGCTTCACCTGGAGCGAGGTATAGCACCCACGGGCACCCACCTGCCCACCATGCTGCTTTCCCGAGGGTTTGGGGAGAGCCCAGGGGTGGTCTCCAGCCCCCAGCCACACTGGGAGGTCGGGGAGGGCTGCAGGAGTCTTCTCCCCATCAGAAGGGATGGAAGCATTTGGGGTGATGGGTTTGCTCTGCAGCTCGTGGGGATACAGGGTGGGGATGCAGGCAGAGCACCCCTGCTGGGCTCCAGGTCTGCTTTCCAGAGATCCCACTCCCGTCCTGTGGATACACCCCGCAGGGTTGCCCCTGAGGTAGTGGTGGGTTGCCATCATCCTCCCAGGGTGGCTCAGGGTCCCCTCCCCAGAGGGGCCGGCGGCCTGTGTCCTCCATGGAGGATCACCTGGCCCTTGCCCCGCAGGTGGAGAGCCAGCAGATCCAGTACAGGCAGGACGGCCCCCGATCCCTCACCGACAGTTTCACCATCCTGGCCAACGCCTCCGAGGTATCCCGACAGAGCCAGCCCGGGACCCTCTTCATCACCATCTTGCCCCGCAGCACCAAGGGGCCGCGGCTGAAGGTCAACGCCGGTTTGCAGGTAAGGGTGGGACGCCACGGGGAGGGGCGGCCAGCCCAGCGTGGGGACCCCCTTGCTCTCCTGGTAACTCGCCTCGGGGAGCTGGGGCTCGGCGGAGCCGGGCTGCCGCCCAGAGGCGGGCCATGGGGAATGGGGAAAGGAGGAAGGTTTTCCCGACGGGGCGAGGCTCTGGAGGAGGCGGAGAGCGAGCTGTCCTCGCCCCCCAGCCCGTCCCGCCCCGCCGCTGATGCGGGGATCGGCCGCGAGGTGGGAGCATCGCCCCGCGGTCCCAGCGCGGCGAGCGCTGCCACGGCGGCAGCAGCGCCTCCGCAGCCCCTGCTCGCGGGATAATCCCTGGCAGCTCCAAGAGCATCCTGCCCACGTTTCACCAACACAGGCTGGAATTACTCAGTCATCTGGGCAGCTTTCACACCTCTCTTTACGTCCATCCCAGAAAACGGCAGAAGGGAAGAGGTCTCACCTGCTGCCGAACTCCCACCTTCTGCTTCCAACACCTCCCTGTCCCATTTGGGGTCACTAATGCAAAATTCCAGCAAAGAATTTACTGGAAAACATGGAAGCAGAGTCATCCCTACCACCTCCCTGCACCTACTTTCACTATCCCAGGATTTCCCAGGCTAGCAGCTGGAAAGCAACCAGCTCCGTGAGGATCATCACACAGTTGCCTTGGCAAGGGTTCTGGGAGCCTGGGCTCTGGAGAAGATGCCCAAGGGGAAGGGGCTGCCCTGCCTAGCCCCAGAGACAGCCATTTTGAAGGATACCAGAAAAGTTTGGGAGGGACCCTCAGCCCCAGCTCTGTGCCTGCCCCAGTTTTCCCCCTCCAGGCCAGGAAGCTTCCCAGCAAATTTCGTAGATCTACCTTACCTGGGCCAAAATTCAGGGAGACGTTTACCCCTCAGCTGCTGGCCCCATGCCAGCCCCTTTTCCCCACTCCAGACACCCAGCATAAGCATGGCCTTCCCTCCCTCCCTCCCAGCCATCATGCTAAGAATAAGGGTGAAAATACAGAAAAACCTCCTAAAAATAAACTCTGAGGCAGCAATTTGTCTGCCTTTCCATGGGAATGCCTTTGCACCCTGGGAAGAGTAACCACAGCTGCCCAGAGGAGCTCTGGAGCTGGGAAAGGCTTCCTTCCCCCAACGGGAATGATGGGAGAGGCCCAGCCCTGCTGTGTTTGTGCTCTGATGAGGGATGACTTCAGTGTTTAAAGGTCAGGCCAGGCCCAGGAGAGGGATTGCACAAAGGTTTCCAGGGATGCCGAGTCCTTGCAGGGCTGGGAGACAACAGGATGGGTCTAGACCCCACAATGGAGCCCCTTGGGAAGGAGCAGCAGTTTTTGGGCTGGATCTGAAGGGAGGATGGCTGAATGCCACCAAGAGAGAGGCTTCCACTGCCGCCCCAGAGCACACAGCCACGCTCCGGGCACTGTTCCGCCACCTCCCCTCATGCTCTCCCCGAGAGCAGAGGCGACACGGAGGCTGAGCAAACACAATAAGCCGAGCAGGCGAGCGCAGGAGCCAGGCGGAAGGCTTTAATAATTCAGGGAGGACGGGGAGCATGGAGAAGTGGGTCAGCTCCCGCAGCGCGGGCTCTGGGCAGGGAGCAAAGCTACTCCAGCCACTCTGACTGTCCCTTCCCAGTGGACAGCGATGCCCTGGGGCTGCCTGTTCCCCCTGCTTTGCCCACAGGGAGTTTTCTTTGGCTCCAAGCCCCCAGTGTGATTGCAGTTCCAACTGCTGTGGGTGCTGGGGGGAGGAAGCAGCCCAAAAAACTCAGTGTGTGTGCACAGTGAAGCTCCTGTCCCGGCTGTGTGTCCAGCAGCACTTCCCCCACTCTGCCTCTCCAAAGCTGTGTTTTCCAGCCTGCCTCTGCCATCCCGTGGGGACTGCTGAGGGATTTAAGTTCTCTGTCGGCACCCACACCCACTCAAGCAATGTTTTGGGTTAGGCCAGCTGAAAACAGCAGGAAAGAGCTCATCCAGCAGAGCACCTCCTCCAGCGCCTGCCTGGGTGTTGTCTTGCAGATTCCCAAGATGCAGATTTCCAAGAGCCCAGCCTCATGATGCTGTGGGATGCAGCACCTCCCACCCCCCCAACCCACGTGAGCCATGGCATGGCTCCATTCATGCACCCCATGATTTCAAGCCATCTGGAGGGCAAAGGGCAGCTCTGGGCTGTGTGGGCAGAACCCGTTTGGCAGCACAAGATTCATCCCCGTGGTCTGCCAAGATCGAGATATGGCACAGGGTTACGAGCTGGGAAAATTATTGCCTCCAGCTGGAGATGGGACATGCCAGGGCTTTGGAAGGACAATGTTCCCAGGGGAGGGTAGGCACCACTGGATGGGAGGAAGTGGTCCTGGGAAGTTCCACAGTGTCTCTGAACTCGGCCACATACTTGTCATTCCTGGAGGGCTTGCTGGGACAGCGGGCCTTGCTGCGGCCTTGTGAGGGGGCGGTGGGATGGGAACTGGGACGGGAGCAGGAGCAAGGAGGAACACCCAGTAAGGGAGAGACAGGGCTGCTTGTGGTCATTGTGTACCCAGCAGCAGCTTGTGCACCCCACTAAAACCCCTTCCCCTGCAAAGCAAGGTCTCAAAGGCACAGGCCCTGCCCCAGGGCACCATGCCCTCTTCCACTTCCAGGAACTGGGGAAACTGAGGCACCCTTGCCCTCCAGCACGTGCAGTGCAGAGGCACAGACCCAGCTGTGTGGCACGTGCTGGCAAACACGGCAGTGGTGATGCAGGGCTGGGAAGAGGCCAGATGATGGAGGCATCACCCGGGACGAAGACAAGGCGCCCTTGTTGGGCTGGGATGTGCTCTGGCACCCAGCAGAGTGGTCTGAGCTGGGACAGGAAAAAGGGAGAGGTGCCAGGGGTATCCCAGGGGAATTACAGCCTCTCCCTATCCCCCAGCTGCGGGAAGGTGCCACAGCTGTTCTCAGCCCCCACATCCTGAGTGCCGAGGACGAGGACTCCCCAGCGGAAGACGTGACCTATTCCATCCAGCCCCCAGCCAACGGGAAGGTTGTGCTGAGGTCAGCGCCCAACGCTGAGGTCCAGAGGTTCACTCAGGCCCAGATAGACAACGGCCTCATCCTCTTCGTGCACCAAGGTAGGGCAGGACTGCGGTGCCCCAGGCCCCTGCACCACCCCAGCCTGATGGGGACACTGTGCCACCACAGGGGATGCTAACCTCATCCCTGGGCCAAAACCCTGACAGGTTAATGGGGAGCTGCATCTCCTCTGTCCCCCACAAATGCCCAGGTTTGTGCTTTCCACAGGACCCCTGGATGGCGGCTTCGCCTTTGATCTGTGGGATGGCGAGAACCTCTCTCCTGGGCACTTCTTCCTTGTCAGGGCCCAGAGAGAGCCCGTCATCAGCCTGGCCAGGAAGCAGAGCCTCACTGTCTGCCCAGGTGGGTACCAGCACGTTCCCCATTCTCCCAGTTCCAATGGGGCCCCCTTGGATCTCCTACCCTTGCCCAACGCTACTGAGATGCCCATGGCAGAGGCTGCAAGTGGGTGGCAAGGTGACCAGTTGAAATCCATACTGGATGTGTTTTCCAGGTGCCCTGCAGCCCATCACCAGCCAGAACCTGCAGGCAGTGAGCAACAGCCCCACCAGCTCCACCACTCTGTACTACAGCATCGAGCAAGCCCCACGCCTGGGCAGGCTGACCACCTCACAGGGGGAGGAAATCAGGAACTTCACCCAAGCCCAGGTGAGATTTCAACTCCTCCAGATCCTCAGAACCCCAAGCACAGCCCTTCATTGCCCCCCACCACAGCATGGGGGTCCCAGTCTGACCCCACTGCCACCACAGGCACCTGACCCCAGGCAGGAGGCAATGCAAGGCTCCAGCCGTGCCGTGATTTTCCCAGCTCTGCCAACAGCTGCTTAGAGGGATTAAAAGCTGCTGCCCCAGCCTTGGATTTAGCACTGGGGGAGGTTGAGGGAGCTATAATCCCTTTCCCTAGGCCATCTCCTTGCTGCAAAGCCAGCCAGCCTGGCTGCTGCTGAAGGGAAAAGCCAAGCATGATTTTTTCACCCCTGCTCTGAAAAAACACTTCTCCTGTGGGGCCAAATTTTGCAGGGCCCAGCAAGGGTCTTATTTTATTCCATCACTCAGAAACACATAGGTTTACCCTCCCTGGAAGCTCCTCTGTGCTATCCTCACCCTTGGAGGATGCTGAGCAAGCTCAACCCTTCCTCTGAGCCTCAGTTCCCCTAATTGCTGGGAGAAACATCACAGAGTCACAGAATGGTTTGGGTTGGAAGGGACATTAAAGGTCACCTTGTTCCCCCCTGCATGGACAGGGACACCTTCCACTAGACCAGGCTGCTCCAAGCCCTGTCCAACCTGGCCTTGGACACTTCCAGGGATGGGGGAGCCACAACTTCACATCCTGGTAAAGAAACACCATGAGCTCTCCATGGTGACTACCCTGCCAAGGCTAGTGAAAATCCCCATTTCTTACCTAATTAGAGCTTGGTTGCTCCATCTCAGAGTCAAGATAGGAACTGATCAAGGATTTCTTTTTAATTTTCAGGTGGACAGCAAGCTGATTTTCTACCAGCACGAGATGCCAGACAAGCCCTTCTGGCTGGCCCAAGATGCCATCCGCTTCCGTGTGGTCACTCCCACGACCATCTCAGATTCCTTCATCCTCCTTGTCCTGATCTCCTTCGAGGAAAAGTGTCCCCAGCGCTTGACTCAGCTTTGGAAAAATGCAGGTAAGTGTAGGATAGAGAAGCATGGGACAAAACAGCTTTTCAGGAGGGCTTGTTGGTCTGAAGAAGATACCACTGTGTTGTTTTCCATGGCTGATATATTACATCAGACAACTAAAACTGCATCCGATTCCTTCTTCCATCATCACATCAAGCTCTCACCAACTTTCCCAAGTTGATTCTTATCCCTTTTCTCGCCAGGTCTGCAGCTCACAAGGGCTCAACAGGCTGAGATTGACACCTTGGTGTTGGATGCCTCCAACCTCCTGAGCCAAATCCTGGTCCCTGAGAGGGCTGGATATGATGTTGTCTTCCTGGTGACGGAGCCACCAGCTCATGGGCAGCTCTTGGTGGCTGATGTGCCTCTAGAACAGTCACGGCCATTTTTCCTGCAGTCAGACCTGGCAGCGAGGCGTTTGGTGTACGCCCATGGTGGGGACAGCATCTCCAAAGACCATTTCAGTTTTAAGGCTTGGCTCCAGCCCCGGGAACAGCGGTCTGTCCGTCCTCCACAGGATGGGGTGGTCATCTCTGAAGCGTTCAACATAACAGTGACCAGCAGCACCAAATCACCACGGGTGGTGAAGCGGCAAGAAGTGCTGCAGGTCCCACCAGGCTCCGTGGTCACCTTGTCACAGGAGTACCTGGCCGTGGCAGACCCAGTGGTGTCCCCACAGGACATGGTGTACAGCATCCTCCAGAGACCCCTCGCTGGCCACCTGGCCAGCGCACACAACCCACGGGAGCCCATCAGCCGCTTCACCCAGGCAGATGTCAATGCTGGCCGTGTGGTGTTTGTTGCCACTGGGAGCCGTGCCCCAGGGTCCTTAGCCCTGAGGCTCTCCAGTGGCCACCACCCACCCATCCAGACCTCTCTGGAGATCGAGGTGCTGCCTGCCCTGAGCACCACTGCCAGCCCGGCACTGCTGGAGGTGCCCCAAGACCTGAACAGGGCCCCCGTGTCGCACCATAACCTGCTTGGTGCCGCACCACGAGGGGCAGGTAATGTCCTGTACAGGATCACCAGGGACCCCAGGTTTGGACAGCTGCAAGTCAACCAAAAGCCATCACGGGGCTTCTCACAGAAGCAGCTGGATCGCAGGGAGGTGACGTTCACCTTCAGTGACCTCACGTCGCCCGAGGACGACTTCCAGTTCGTCGCCATATCGCGGGCAGGAAACAGGACGGGGGTGGTGAACGTGACTGTCCGTGCTGCGGTGAAGATCCGGCCGGGCAGCCTGTGGCCCCGAGGCACCACAGCCCTCCTGGACACCAGTGTCCTTGATGCCAGTGAGCTGGCCAACCACACCAAGAGCGTCCCAGTCTTCAAGGTCCGCAGGGCGCCCCGTGCCAGCCGTCTTGTGAGGGTATCCAGGGACCCAGGACAACTCACCTCCCCGATCGAAACCTTCAGCCAGAGCGAGCTGGAGCAAGGGCTGGTGGGGCTGGAGGTGCTGGATGCTGGGGACACCCAACAACCCCTGCAGTGGGACAGCTTTGTGTTCGAGCTGGTGGCTGCCGGCGTGCCACCAGCACTGGCATCCCTGGAGTACAGCACTGAGCCCTACAACGCCTCAAAATCCTATGGTGTCACCCTGCTCACGGTCCCGCTGGCAGCCTCACCCCCAGTGCCCCACGGCACGGCACGGAGCAGCCCCAATGCCAGCGAGCTGGGCATGCCCCCACTGCCTGGCTGGTCCCCAGCGCCACCACTAGCCCCAGCCCTGGGGCAGGGGGCACCTTCCTCAGCTTCATTGAGGCCAACATGTTCAGCATCATCATCCCCATTTGCCTCATTTTGCTCCTGCTGGCCCTCATCTTGCCCCTGCTCTTCTACCTGCACAAGCGCAACAAAACAGGGAAGCACCACGTCCAGGGCGCTCCCGCCGCCAAGGCCAAGAACGGGGCCGTGCCAGACCACGAGACCTTCCGGAGGACAGACCCCAGCATCCCCCTAACGACTGTCACCACCCTGGAGGGCAAGGGCACGGGCCCCCCGCCCCCGGGCACGGGCTCTGGGGCACCGCCAGACCCCGAGCTCCTCCAGTACTGCCGGACTTCCAACCCCCCACTGAAAAACAACCAGTACTGGGTGTGAAGGGCTCAGGTGCGGTGGCACGAGACCGCCTGGGCATCCAGCCCCTCCTGCAGCACCACCAGCCACCTCCTCCTGGCTCTCCTTCTCCTCCCTGGGAGCTGGCATCCCACAGATGCAGGAGGTCCCTGGGGATACAGGGGCTGCTACTCCAGCCCACCTTGTAGCCCTGCATCTCCTTTGGGCAGGGGAGGGGGGCACTGCATAAGCAACTGGGGACAGGCAAAATTCCTGAGCATCGCTGGGAATCGCTGACTTTGGGTGCTCACTTGGGCCACCTGATGGAGGCCACAGCGCTGGGGGGGACCTGATGACACTGGTCCCCACAGAGCCACCCAGGCTGGTCCAGTGGTGGCTCCTATGAAGGCAGCACCGTCACCACAGGGGTGCTTTTCACAGCTCTTGGTAAGAGAGGAAGGATGAGAAGCAGCTTGTGCTGAGTCAAGCTGGGGATGAAGCTGCCCAAATCCCCCAGGGCTAGGCAGGCTGAGACACTGGAGCAGAGGCTTGGAAAATACTCTGTGGCCAATGCCAGGGGAATTTAGGAGTCCCCACCCACTTGGAAAAATACCCGCCTCGCTCTTTCTCTACTTGCCGTGAGCTGCATGAAGTCAATTGCACCGAGCCCTGGGGGGGTTGCACAACAGGTAGGATGCCCTTGGCAGGGAGGGATGGCTGGAGCTCACCTGGGCAGTGTGAAACCGGCGAGGAGAGCAGAGAAGCGGAGCCAGCGTGGTTTTCCACTGTATACTCCAGTATGGCAGAAGTAAACAGAATAAAGTGCCTTTTCCGAGGTGCATCACTGTTTTCCTATGCTGTCTCCCTTGCCAGGCCTGTTTTAAGCTGCTGAGCGACATTTGGAGGTAATGGACCATATTCTAGGCTCTTGCTCAAATTTTCCCCAGCCTGGAGTCCTAAAAACTTAAATAGAAACGGTCTGAGGGAGGGCAGAGGAAAAACTGAGCACTGAGCTCAGGATGAGACCCAACAATAATACCCTGCGCTGCTCCAGCTGGGAATCTCATCACAGGGCACATCCTGCTCACACACATCTGATGGGAAGCTCACATGAGCCCCCAGCTACCACGGGGGACCACTTGCACCCCTCTCACCCCAGATAAAATCCACCAAACAAGGACCCTGTGTGGTCCCACTCCAAGGCTGCAGCAGAGCTGGGATGTTTGCCTGGATCATGCCAGCAGATTTCCTGGCTGGGTTTATGGTGCCAAACTTTGCTGAGCAGCAAATCACACCTGCCCTGCTTCAGCTGGTGCTGGCACATCCCATGGGCACCCAGAGCCATCAGGGTGAAGGCAGGCACCCCATGTCCCCCAGCCCCACAGGACAGGGCACAGTGGAAACCTGGCACCTCCGAACCTGCTTGGCCCAAAGGGGCGGCTGATGGATGTCTGCTCCCCACCTCCAAAACCCTCCTCCTGCCTCATCTAGAGGGAAAAATAGGGTTTCCTTCTGCTCAGAGGCAAATCACACCCTCTCCGCTCTGTGAAATGGGGTCAGGGTGACCGTGCTGCCCACGCCATAGCTGGGAGATTGCCAGGGCCATGCTGCTCCCAAAAGGTTGGGACAACTTCTGCCATTGACTCCCTCTCCAGATCACAGCTCTGCACCTCCCCCATCTCATTCAAGCACACACATTTATTATCTTCACTAATTACATACCCCCAGTGAGGGATGGGGACTGCATCCACCACCATCCACTGAAGGCCGCCTTGGAAGCATCGCTGTGTTTTCCTTCCCAGTAATTCTCGCCTTGTGCCCAGGGATTAAACAGAAGGAACGTGGCCTATTTTGTAAGGAACACTGAAAGCGAACCAGGTTATTTTTAAGGCTTGTGGTTGTATTCCCGCTGCTGGGAAACATCCACTTCCTGAGGTCAGGGGAGGACAGGCAGTAACCTGGAAAACGGCAGCGCGGACGGCGGCTCTCTGGGGCCAAGCTCTGCTGGCAGGGTTTAAATCCTCAAAACTGAAGGATTGGGTTATTCAGGGTTTGCAGGATCAGATGCAGCTTCAATGCTGCCACTGCCACCCACCCACCTGAGGAAGGGCTGAGGGTCCAGGTGGGCTCCTGCCTGGACATGAAATACAAACCACAGCCCAAGCAAGCTCAGAAGCTTCCTGGCCAGGCCCTTTGGCTTCCCTGGCACCCCTCCCTGCCAAGCTGACTATAAAGCTAGCAGAGGTTCAGGGAAGGTCATGGAATGGTTTGGGTTGGAAGGGACCTTAAAGGTCATTTTGTTCCACCCTCCTGCCAAGGGCAGGGACACCTTCCACTAGCCCAGGTTGCTCCAAGCCTCATTCAACCTGGCCTTTGACACTTCCAGGGATGGGGCAGCCACAGCTTCTCTGGGCAACCTGTGCCAGGGCCTCCCCAGCCTCACAGGGAAGAGTTTTTTCCCAATATCCCATCTATCCCTGCCCTCTGGCAGTGGGAAGCCATTCCCCCCCGGGCCTGTCACTCCAGGCCCTTGTCCAAAGTCCCTCTCCAGCTCTCCTGGAGCCCCTTTGGGCATTGGAAGGGGTTCTAAGATTTCCCCAGAACCTTCTCTTCTCCAGGTGAACACCCCCAGCTCTCCCAGCCTGTCCCCAGAGTCCTCGGAGAGTGTCTTGGGAAGAAGGAAGGGGACCATAACCCCACAGCCACCCCACCCGTGACGGGCTGGATCCAACACCTCTCCTGGGTTAATAACACCAGCGGCGTGGTGTCAGGTCAGGTTTCATCAGGAGCTGGAGGCACTGGGGCTCACAGGTAGGGATGGACACAGCTCCAGTGACATGAACTAGTTTCCAGGCACCCATTCAAATGCAAACAAAGAATCCACCCAGGGCAGGTTGGATCCTTTGGCTTTGAAACTCCCCCGGCAAGCTTTAGCCCTGCAAATGCAGGCGTTCAACAAACGTGGGATTTTATTCCCAGCCCGGCTTCAGGCCAGCACAGGAGACTGGGACCCATGTAAGCATCACATTCCTCCAGAATCCCCCACTGCTCTGGGCCACAACAGCTGCAGGACCTTGGAACAGCACTGCCCCACTTCTGGGAGTGAGCACAGGAACCCCCTGAGCTCAGGCGGGCAGCCCCACTCTGTTTTGGGGAGGCATGGTCCCAGGCTCCTGCTTCTCTGTCCCAATCCCAAAACCTCTCTGGCAGCTCTCACCAGCCCCAGGAGATGCTCTGGACTTCACCAGGAGCAGCATCCCGGGGTCCCCTCAGGGGGCACGGGTCACGCTGCCTGATGGCAGGTGATGCGGAGCAGTCTCCTGGGAGGGCAGGAGGGCACCAAGGCAGCTGAAGGGGGGTCAGGTCCTCCTAGGAGCTGTCCTGTGTGGAAAACTCAGGGCTAGACCCGAGGCTGACAGCTGCATAGTGTGACGAGGCTCAGTACCTCCACTCGGCTCCAAGCCAAGCCCAGTGCCCCGGGATGCCGGGAGCCCTCCCTCCCTGCTACGTGCCTGTCTGATTCAGGCCAGTCATGCCCACAGCCTGCAGAACAGGCTCAGCTGGCAGCAAGCCCGGCAGGACGGGACGGAGCCCGGGGGAAGAGCTGGAACGTCACCCTGGGAGCACCTCAAACAAACCCACCCAGGGATAGTGCTGGCCTCGGGAACCTGGCATGTCTCCCACCACCTTGCCCATGTGAGATAAAGCACATGGATTTACACTGCAGGGCCAGAGGAGGTTCCCGGGTCCTAGGGAAAGTATGGAGTGGTGAGGACCTGGACACAGAAAGCATCCCCCATGCCTGCCATGGCTCCTCAGCCCAGCTGCGATTTAAATTTCAGACAAATTGAGCCTGACCTCTGTTTCCACACCCAGCAACTCCAAGGCAGACAGACAATGACGGAGGGATAACCACATCCCAGGGCCTGGGCTCTCCACCCCTCCTGCACAAACAACACACCCAGAGACACAGCTCCCCGGCAGTGCAGGACCTATCTCCCCGTGCTCAGCACCTTCCCGGGGACCGGAGAGAGGGAATCCGGGCTGGCATGGCAAGCCGAGATAGGGTCTGATCTGAGCATCACACTGGCTATGGCTAGCAGGGGGAACCTGGAAGGCTGATGCACCCCCATTAAAGCTGATTCCCAGCTTATTCCCTAAAACAGACACCACTGATCCCCCATTATTGCCCTGGGCTGGGAGCAGGAGGGAGCATTTATAGCCACAGCCAAGGGAACCAGCTGGTGCTCGTATCTTTGCCTGGAGGAGCCGACTCAGGGTCATGCTTCGGAAATATTTGAGAAGCACAGCAATTAAAAGATTGGAGCTGGCAGGCTGAGCTGTCTCCCTCTGCCCTGATCCATGCCTGTGTCCTCCCACCTGCATCCGCCCGGAATCACTCCTCTACACGGGCACACACTCATCCACCTCCTGACATGGTGGGGGTGGCAGCGAAACTCCACTTGGCTCCATCCCCAGAGTTGCTGCTGACCCTAATGGGCAGGCAGGACTTCTCCCCGCTCCCCCAGGAGTGCTCCCTGCTCCCCGTTGGCAGCTGTGCCTCTCGCCCTGCCTTGCCAGCATGTGCCGGCAGCGTGGCGTGCACAGCAAGCCCCATCCTGCCCAGCCGCCCCGCCAGCAGCTGCACCCTGCGCTCCCCCTTCCATGGGAGGAGCTGGGTTGGGTCACTGCGCTCCTTTGGTGGCTGATCCCGAATTATTGAGCACTGGGGGGGTGTATCCATGTGGTTGACAAGGCTCTGATCAGCAGCTCTGCTTGTCCCAGCATTCCCATCCTTCACCCTCCAGCTGTTTGGCTGCTCCCCGTGGAACCCCAGCTGATCCTGCCCACCTTGAAGCATCTTGCTGGGCTCAGGATACATGCACAGGGGTTGGATGCAGCTTGTCCCTACAGCCTGATGGCCCACACACAAACCCTGGTCTCCCAGAGCTCAGAACAAGGATGCCAGGTTTTCTTCCCATGGTGGAGGGAGGCCCAGAGAGAAGAAACAAGACAAGAGCTCCGGGAAGCCAGACGCAGGAACGGAGGCAGTCACAGGCTCTCTGGTGCTGGCTGCAGTGCTCTCCAGGGAGGATGCTCCAGCCACCACTGCCACTGCCACCTCCCAACCCTACTGTCAGTGGCAGGACTCACACAGCACATCGACCTTGGCTTTCCCACGCCAGATCAGCCTTGGGAAGTGGGAGGAGGAAACAGATCTGCTCCATGTTCCCGGTGTTTCCTCTCAGCCCTGATTTTTTTCTCTTGTGGGAGCAGGGAACAGCCTGTGTCACAGATAGCAAAGGCAGTGACAGACACTACTGGGGCATGTGGAGGACTGTGTACCCCCAGACTCCTCCCCACCATCATCCTGCACAGATAACAAAGGCAGTGACAGACACTACTGGGGCGTGTGGAGGAATGTGTACCCCCCCGACTCCTCCCCACCATCATCCTGCCCCCTGAGACAGCCACCAAAATGCTCAGAGCCGGTTCCAGCCTCCAAACCTTGGCACATTTGCAGGATGCTGCTGGAGGTGTGGGGGGCAGCAGCAGGATGCTCAGCACCCCCATCTTGCCAAGGCAGACCAGAAATGCCCACCCGTGGGCAGGGAAGGCCCAGCTGCCTGCTGCCAGGTGGCAGAGGGTAAAGGCAGGAATGCTAATGGGATACAGGTTCTAGCCAATGGATTTGCTGTGTCCTGGGAGTGTGGTCCAGACATGAGGGTACAGAAGGGGTGCATGGTGGAGCAGGGAGACCTTTGTGAGTGCTGAAGGACCACAGAGAGCACAGGGCCACCTTTGGGGAAGCTGAGGCACAGCCTTCTGAAGGGGCACATGAAGCAGGGAAGGACCCTAGCCCATCCCTGTCCCCATGCCACGACACCAGAGCAGAGGATGAACTCCTGGGGCGCTGGGACATCTCCCTGCTCCAGCTGCACACGCTGTCTTCAGGACATCCCAGGGACCGAGCTGCCACAGGGCACCCCAGGCAGGGGATCCCCTTCCCCAGCCAGGTCCAGGGGAGCTGGGATGTTGGCTCAGCTCTGGAGGCTGCTTGCGGCGCCAGAGGCTGGCTGCCTGCCCGGGGACGGCGGTGGCAGGCTCAATCCTGGTGCCCATTGTGCTCCCGAGGGAGTGGGGCTGGGGGAAGGGACAATGTGGGACCAAGGCCACCGTGGTCATCCAGAGCACGGCCAGTGGGACCAGAGACCCGTCACTCCTGCAGGATTAGCACAGAGTCAGACATCAATCCCACGGCAGCTGAGCTGGGATGGGGTCAGGGTGGGATGGGGCTGGCCTGAGGAGGGAATGGGGTGAGATGGTGCCAAGGAAGGATGGGGTCAGGGTGGGATGAGGCTGGGGTGGGATGGGGCTGGGGCAGGATGGGACCAGGGTGAGATGGGGCCAAGGAAGAATGTGGCCAAGGTAGGATGGAGCTGCAGTAGGGTGGGGTTGGGATAGGATGGGGCCAGAGTGGGATGGGAGTGGGATGGGAATGGATTGGGATGGTGCCATGTAAGGATGCAGCCTGGGTAGGATGGGACTAGAGTGGAACGGGGCCAGGGTGGGATGTGGCCAGGCTAGAATGGAGCTGTGGTAGAATGAGGTTGGGATGGGACTGGGGTGGGATGGGATTGGGGTGGGATGCTACCAGAGCATGGTGGGAACGGGGTAGGATGGAGCCAAGGCAGGATGCGGTGAGGGTGGGATGAGGCTGGGCTAGGATGGAACTGGTGTGGGATGGACCCAGGGTGGGATGGGGCCATGGTGAAGGGGCCTGCCCTGGCTGTGGGATGCAGGAGGAAGCACATCCTGCCTGGATGGAGGCTGTGTGCCAGGCTGTACCTCAGAGTGCTCATCCCTGCAGGCTGGGGCCGGGGAGGGCTCCGGGAGGATGGAGCGCAGCCCGCAGCATTCCCAGCGTCGCTGTTAGTTTAACAATACCCCGCTGGCCTGCATGCCGGGGCTAATTTTATCCTTGGAGCCAGGCCAAGGCGGCCCTAACTTTCCTCGCTGTGATTTATCCCAGCCATTTCCCTTCAAAAACAAGGTCCCCGTGCCAGCCCTGCTGTCTCCCAGGCAGCGGCACACTGTCCCGGCCAGCGCAGAGTGGGGCAGGATTTGCCCCTTGGAGGGTTGTTTAGAGAGCAGGAGGGTGGTTGCTGTGGGAACCCCTCCTGGGATCATTCCCCCCCACGGCACAGGGATGTTCAAAGCTGGCTGGAAGCCAGGGGATGCTTAGGCAGAGCCTTTCCCGGGATCCTGGAGCAGCTCTGTTTTCCACAGACATCTCTGGGAAGGAGGTGGGTGTTTTTTCTACCAACGATTTTATTGAAAAGGCTGTGGGGCTATTTTTTTTCCCTTTTTTTCCTTTTTTCTCCCTTTCCCAGTCAGCAGCCATACTTGAGAAAGAGATTTCTCTTTGCCTCCGTGCATCTAGTTAAAAACTGATTGGTAAAAATGCTGCAGAAAAATGGAAAATATTGAAAATATCTCGTGACAAACAAACAAAAAAATCTCTTCCAAATAAAGATCTCTTTTCTTCTCTTTTTTCTCCATCAGAAAAGCTTTTAGTGTGCAAAATGTCGACCGCTTGGACTTCTTCTCCCAGCGGGCTGGGATGCACCCACCCCTGCTCCAGGAGAGTGGGTTTTCAGAAAGCTAAAAATCACTGGGCAGTGACCCCAGCGCCGTTACCTCCACGTTACCTCCACGTCTGTCCCTCTTGTGACCCCCCACGCTCCCGCCAGACCCGTGGCAGGGTGGGAAATCCCCGGGAAAAGAAAGAGGTGGCACGGCCAGCCCATGGGCGAGCCCTTCCCTGCCAGCCTGGGAAGGGGGAAGAAAGCCCAAAGTCATTTGGTCACTAGCGTGATGAGTTCCCGTCCATTCTCAGCCCATCCCAGCCAGAGGAGGCCTGGGGGGCTGCGGGCAGAGCGGGCGGAGGCGCTAGAGGTTGTCGTACATGCGCAGCGTCTTCTCCAGCTGCTGGCTGACGCGCTGGTAGAAGACGATCTGCTGCCTCAGGTAGGACTGCATCATCCTCTTGAAGTCGGCCACGCGCCGCTCGTGGAAGTGGTTCATCTCGGCCTGCAGGGCGAAGCCCACCACGCGGCAGCGCTTGCGGATCCCGTCCGCCTCTTCCTGGTCCATCCTGCCCTCGTCGCTCATCCGCTGGCTCTCCTTCACCTTGGCGAAGGCGCCTGGCGAGGCAGGGAGCAGGGTCAGAGGTTCTGTGCGACCTTTGGACCCCCTTCCCTGGGCAGCCCTGCTTGGTCCCATTGCCCCCCATGCCAGGGCACCGGCCGGGCCCCAAAGCAGAGGCACAGACCTGCCCCATGTAAGGGAGGGGTCTGCCTGCATCTCCCCCTGCCCATCAAACCCATTCCTCTCCTCCAGGCAGGCAAAGACCAGGAGTGTTTTCCCTCTGGACTCTGGCATACTCAGCTCTTTTTCCACCCCATCCCAGGGCAGTCGGCCTCATGTATAGCTGGCTTTGGGGGTCTGGGCTCCTGGAGTGCTGTGACTCAAGGCTTGGCGTGCAAAACTGATGTGGGGCAGTGTTAGCACAGTCAAGTACTCCAGCCATGCCTGCCCTTGAAATATCCCATGCAATTCCATGAATGGGGGTCAGGAGCAGTCCTGGGAGACCCCAGCCCAGGAAGCAGTGAACCAGGATGTGACAAGGGCATGTGGTGCTGTCTGGAGCTCAGCTGGGAAAGCATCTCCCACTCCCAGAGGCAGCTGATGCTCTGACACGAGTTTTTCCCTCTCCTTCCATGTTTTTTTACAGCTCGGTTTCGAAAGAATCCTGCCTGGCTCCAGCGCTGCATTCCTCCCCCTCATTAGCACAGAGGCTAAAAAACTAAAAACAGAATCCGGCCCGCACTGGGCTTTTGTCCCTTCTCCCTGCCCCTTGCCGGGAGCACCGGACCCGGGGTTACAGAGCTCCTGCTGTGCCAGCCCTGCTCCCAGAGGGGAGCAGGAGGAGAAGGAAGAAGCAAAGTTTGGAGGCCAAATCCTGCCTTCCGCTCTGCCCACGCGGCCTCGCTTCCGGACGGGATCCAGCCCCTCTCCATGGGTAAACAACACTCAGAGGAAAGGCAAGGAAGCTGCCCGGGCAGGATTGAATGCTCCCTGCCCCCTTTGCCTTCCCAGCCTCCCCCAGGGATGTGGAGTGATGCACAGACATCTCTGGATGCTTGGACACAGAGTGCCCTGGCTTCACCCTGGGGAAAACCTGTCCTCCAAACTCTGGGGACACTGGTGTGGGTGCCCCCTCCCTGCTGCAGGCAGCTGGGCTGGGAGGAGTGTGTGGACTTTGGCCCCGCTCCCATACCGGTGGCTGCCTGGGTGCAAAGGGACACCGAGCCCTCGCTGCCTGCTGCCTGCCCTAGGGAGAGCACAGCAGACACTTCTCACCCCCTCTGATTCCACCAAACCCAGGGAACCAGGACGAATGGGACATGGGGAGCTCTGATGCCCTGGGGGTGCTAACCCCCCTCTGCTGGGCTTGGAGGTGCAGGGACATACTCCTGAAAAGTGTGACCCTGATTGTCCCCAGAGGTTCAGTGTGTGCCCCATCCACTGCCCTGCACAGACTCCTCAGCCCCTCTGACCCATCCAAGGCCATGTCCAGCCATGTCCCAGCCTTGGGGGAGCAAGCTCCGGCATCCCCGCTGGCCACCCATCCACTGCCTTGGCAGGAAGGGAGGATGAGGAGGGACAAGTGGCAGTGGGTGGGGATGCACAAGAGGTGCCAGGCAGGTCACCCCAGAGCCAACAGCAGCAGTGCTGGCTCTTGCTCATGGTCTGGGGGAAGTGACATCCGTGCTGACCCCCCCATCAGCAGCAGTTATGGGGCAGACTCTGGACTCAACAGCCCTAGCAGACTCTCCCAGGCTGGGGTGACTGGAGGGCTATGCCAGCGGGGACCACACTGCCTCCCTAAGAGGCGTAGGCAGTGGCTCCCATCCTCATTCCCATCCTCATTCCCCATTCTCTTCATGGCCCAACAGAGGATTTCTGCTCTGCATCCACACCCCCTTGCCACACCGCTCCCACTCACATGGGGCCATTCCTGGGGTGAGGAATGCCTCCTTACCTTTCTGCAGGTGGATGATGTCTGGGAAGTTGGAGAGGAGCCCTTGGTACAAGGAGAGAGTGTCCAGCATGAGGAACAGGTCGTTCTTGGGCTGCTCAGCGAACATTTCCCCCACAGTCTCATATGTCTTGCCTGTGTGGGAGATGGCGTTGTTGAGGGCATCCAAGCTGTAGGGAGGGTCCATGTGGAAGGAGTGGCTGATGGCTTGGAAGGCATTGCCCAGCTTCTGGAACTCCTTCCGGAAGCCCCCCACGTGCTTGCGCACCAGCTCCGACGCCACATTGGTCAGCTGCAGGACGCTGTCATCCATCTTCTTGCTGAAGGCCTTGAAGGCATCCACGCGGTCCTCCACATCCTGCAGGTCCTGGTGCTCTGTGGGAATCTGGATGGTGAGGAGGAAGCTGGCGCCCACCATCTCGTCCTTCTCCGCCCGGCGTTTTCCCAGCTTCCACTGCTTCTCGTCGCGGCAGCAGAGGAAGTGCTGGAAGCCCTCGTACTGGGAGAGGACAGGGTGGCTGGTCATGTGGTCCATCCAGAGGATCAGCCGCCGCTTGCGCTTCTCTATGAAGTCCTCCTCGAAACGGCCAGTGGCCTGCTTCTCAGGCAGGTGGGGCACCGAGATCACCGTGAACTTGTGCAGCAGGCGGTTGTAGAGCCAGTCAAAGTGCTTGTACCGCCGGTACACGGGCGAGTTGATGTTGCTGGGGGTCAGCTTGTAGGAGATGTAGCTCTTGATGCCCTTGAACTTGGTTTGCTTGGTGGGGTCCTCCACGGAGCAGATGAATGGGTGGGGGTTGGCCCTCCACTGCGGGCCTCTGGAGCCCATTTCGATGCAGTAGGTCTCGGCAATCTTGGACATCAGGGGCACGTCACCCAGGATGAAGGCTTCCACCCCAGAGCGGACGAAGCAGGAGAAACGGTTGAGGTTTCTCCCCACCACGCTGCCCCTCTTGGAGGAGCTCATGCTGTCCTGCCTCTCCAGCACCGGCTTGGGCCTGTAACCGGCGTGCTGGTGGTGGCCATAGGCCGCCGGGTACTGCAGGCTGGGCGAGGGGTGCCCATTGGTGCCCGGTGAGCCCCGGGGCTCCTCCACCACCGTGCATGCATCGTCCCAGTCATCCCAATCATCATCATCATCATCCTCAAAACTGCCCTGGTAGGAGATGCCAGGGTTGGGGGATGCTGAGTACAAGGAGGAATCGTGCCCAGGGGAGCCGACCGGGCTGCTGGAATAGTCCGTGTAGTTGGAGCCCGACCGGGAGCGGAGGATCTCGACGTAGGAAGCAGGGAAGAGGCCAGTCTCCCCACGGCTGTTTTGGCCCTGTAACCACCCGTCCAGGGAGTTCTCGCTGAAGATGACGAGCTCCTCGTTCTCCTGGATGCTGATCTCCTCTTTGTTTTCGCTCTGGAAGTTGTAAAGCGCTCTGGCTTTCAACGCCATGGCCGGTCCCGGCTCGGGAAGGGGGGGGAGCCAGCGGAACGCAATCCCCCCAGCCAAAACAACCCCCCCCGGCAATACCGCGGGCTCGCGCGGCTCCGGGATCACCACCACGCGCTGGGGGAAATGGCTTGGCCGGTTTCCCAGCAAAATAAAAAAAAAAAAAAGGTGGAGAAGAAATCCTTTACGAGGTGAAGCCAAGGTCCCTATGTCCAAGTGACCCCCCCCGATCCCGGCGCCCCGGTTAAAAAGAACATTCCCCGTTTAAAAACGACATTCCCTGGATAAAAACAAGATTCCCAGTCAAGCGACTGGCGTTTCCCTGGCTCCTCCGGGATGCGAATCCCGGCCGGCCCAAGAGCCGGGCTCTGCCATGTCCACGCAGAGTTTATCTCTCTGGGAGGCTGATCCTGAGGTTTCACTCTCCGGGAGGAAAACCTCTGGCTGCCAACGAGGAAATAAATCCAAAGCGATTTTTCTCGGGGCTCCTGTGGATAAAACACTCTAAATTTCCCGTCGGTGGGCGCTGGGAGAGCGCCGAGAACGACCCCGAACCCTGCCCAACCTCCCGGTGATCCCGGGATTTTGCAATTCCTTTCCGGGCCGACTTTCCCGGTGGTTGGTGGGGTTTGGTTTTTCCCTGAAATCCGTAAATCTCACGCAGGACGGAGGCGGCGCCGGTGGTGGTGCCCGTGTCTGTGTCGGTGTCGGGGCTGGTCCCGTTGCCACTGGATATGACGGGGCCAGTGCCGGTGCCGCTGCCGGTGCC
Source organism: Corvus cornix cornix (assembly GCF_000738735.6). Classification (NCBI taxonomy): domain Eukaryota; kingdom Metazoa; phylum Chordata; class Aves; order Passeriformes; family Corvidae; genus Corvus; species Corvus cornix. The sequence goes on from NC_046340.1 coordinate 18,545,733, forward strand.
GCTGCCGGGGCCGGTCCCGTTGCCGAAGGGGTGGCGGAGCCGGCCGCCAGCCTCCCGTGACGCAGGGCAGCGCCGCGCTCCCCGCTCCGCCGCCCGGTTCGCGGCGGGGAGCGGCCCGGCCCGGCCCGGCCAGCCGCACGCTGCCCTCTGCAGGCAGCCGGCCCCCGGGGCACGAATCCCCGCCCGCGGGGGCTGCGGCTGCTCCCGCGTCCCTGCCGGGATGTCCCCCCTCGCCTGTGCCCGCTCCCGGCGCGCAGCGCCCCGTCCCGGTGCCCGGGCGCGGGGGAAACTGAGGCACGGGACGAGCGGGCTGCGGGGGGGGCGCGGGGCCTCCGCGCCGCGCGGTGGCGCTGCGGGCGGCGCGGGCGGAAGCGCGTCGGGCCGCGGGGTTGCCATGGAGGAGCTGAGCGCGGCGCTGGCGGCGGGCGTGGGGCTGGCGGGGCCCTGCAGCCCGGCCGCGCCGCACCCCCGTCTGGCCGCCTACAAGCCCCGCGGCGGCCCCGGGCAGGCCGAGCGCCGGCAGCGCCTCCTCCGCATCCAGAGAGAGTGAGCGCGGCAGCGGGCGGGCGCCGCCGGCCTGGGAGCGCGGGGCGCGTTAGGCCGCCTGTGGGGAGCGGCCCGGGCTGGGTGTGCGGGGTGCCGTGGGTGACCTGCTTCCCCACCGGGTTGTTTCCTCGACCGCAGGAGGCGGCTGGACTACGTGAACCATGCCAGGAGGCTGGCGGAGGACGACTGGGCAGGGGTGGAGAGCGAGGACGAGGACAGAGAAGGGGAAGATGCGGAGGAAGAGGCGATGGACGTGGATGCTGGCAAAAAGCTGCCCAAGCGCTACGCCAATCAGGTGAGGAGCCATCTGTGTGCCCGTGGCGAGGTGTGGGGCAGGGATGTGGGGTGGTTTGAGGCCACGGTGATGGCCATTTGGGGGCTGAGAGGAGTGTGTCCTGCCCGGCTTGGTGCTCACAGAGAAACTGTGTTTAGTTCACCTCCAAAACATGCTGAGTTCGAATGGAAAACAGGTGGAGATGGGATGCCTGTGTGCTGTGGAATCACTTACTTTGGAAAGGATCTCGAAGGTCATTGATTCCAACCATTAACCTGGCATCCCCGTGTTCCCCACTTCGGGAGATTTCAGCTCAGCTAGCAGCATGAGTACCCTGATAGGCAGCATTCAGCTAAAGATTTCTGTCTTTCCCTGTGTTTGGAAAGGAAGGAAGGGCAAACTCGGCTGGCTTTTATCAGCCTCGGTGTGTATCGGTCCTAGATAACACACAGCCACTTAGGCAACTTCTGAAGAGGTCGACTTGTCCAGGTTCTTTACTCCTAATATTTTGGGATCTCTAAGCCCTGCTATGTTTTTAAAAATAAAGTGCTGCAATGGGGGCCAAGGTGTGGTGTGCCCAATCAAGGGCTGTGAGCCCTGTGCTGTGGTGTGAAGCTCAGTCAGCAGCTGGGAAGCAAGAGAAAGACTTGGGGAAGACTGTGTTAGGCAGGTTGGACTTCATTAGAGGGAGGGAAGGAGCCCTTTTGGGGGTGACAAGCAGTGCCAGCTGCCTCAAAAGCACCCAGTGTAGCTGTCAAAGCAAAGTCAAAACCTCCTTGCTTTATCCTTGAGCTGTTTGTTGTCCATAACTTCAGGAGAGCTGTTACTGACTGGTTCTTCTCCCTGGACTCTCCGTAGCTGATGCTGTCAGAGTGGCTGGTGGATGTCCCCTCAGATCTGGAGCAGGAGTGGCTTGTGGTGGTATGTCCCGTCGGGAAAAGGGCTCTCGTCGTGGCCTCCAGGGTAAGTTCTAAAGGACCTGTGCTCATTCCCAGCCAACATAAAACTGGCTTGACTGTGGTTTTTTCTCTCCTTTTCTCCTCACAGGGCACAACAGCAGCTTACACCAAGAGTGGCTTCTGTGTCAACAGGTTCCCGTCCCTGCTGCCGGGGGGAAACCGGCACAACTCAACCAGTGACAAAGGTGTGAGGAGGCATTTGGGATAGAGAGAGGGGAGCTGCCTGCTTCTCCCTGGGAGTGTATGTGCTGCAGGCCCAGCGCTGTTCCTCCAGCTCCCCCAAGTCCCACAGCTATGCCCCTTTTTTGTGCTGGGGGTGGTCAGCTTCAGGCCTGTTTCTGTATCTCTGGAGATAACTAGATGGAAACAATATCAAGTGCCTTTATGCTAGGCAAGCACATAGAATCCCCAAATGGTTTGGGTTGGAAGAGACCTTTAAAGCTCATCTTGTTCCACTGTTAGGGAACCTTCCCCTAAACCAGATTGCTCCAAACCCTGTCCAACCTGGCCTTGGACACTTCCAGGGATGGGGCAGCCACAGCTTCTCTGGGCAACCTGTGCCAGGCCTCAGCACCCTCACAGGAAAGAGTTCCTAACATATAATCTCAAATTGCCCTTTTCCAGTTTAAAACCATTGCCCCTTGTCCTGCCACATCTTTTAATAAGCTGCCTGTTTGACTGACACTCTTAAACCCCAACATCCTCTCTGTCCTCTAACAGAGGCCTCTGTATGGTGTCATCTTCCTTAATACCTCTTGGAATTAATATTTTTTGCCCTGAAAAAAGAGGCTTATTGTCTGGCAAATGCCATTTTCTGAAACATGGCTTTGCTTGCTGTGCCTCTGACTGGTCCCTTTGCAGCCTCTTGGGGTTCCTCAAGCTCAAGGCTTTTTGTGGTTGCCGTTTCTGTTGGCAGAAGGGGATCCCTCTGCACGCCGCAGTCTCACATCAGGGCAGGATTGATGTCGGAGAGCTGTAACCTGGCATTTGCCAGCTGGGTTGGGCAGTGTTTGGAGCAGGTGTGGACCTCCCTGTGTTTGTGTGTGCAGTGTACAGCATCCTGGACTGCATCTACAACGAGGCCAAGCAGACCTACTATATCCTGGACGTGATGTGCTGGAGAGGACACCCTGTTTATGACTGCCAGGTACCGAGTCCCTGCCTTCCCTGTTGTTCCCTGAGCTGCATTGCTCCAGCACTGCATGTAGCTCACTCTGCAAAAGGTGGATATTTCTCCTAAGCACCAGCATCTTTACAGCTTTAGGGCCGCTGGATAACTGTGTACGTGTTTTGGGGGGGAGTAGCAGGGTTTGGGGTGCTGGTGCTGCAGGTGAAGTTGAGTTTGTAAATCTCCCAGTGAGTGCAGCAGAACAAAGACACTCAGCAGACGCTGTCAGGTGATTTGTGGTGAATGCTCACTAACTCTGCCTCCTTTCACAGACTGACTTCAGATTCTTCTGGCTCTCCTCAAAAATCCAAGAGGAGGAAGGGCTGGGAGAGAAAAGCAGAATTAATCCGGTAAGTCCTTTTGTACTGAGGAGGAGGCTGGGGGGGTAAGCTCTCCTGTTCAGCAGGCTTCAGCAGTTTCTTTCACAAGCGGAAGCTTTTTTTCTTTTTTTTTCTTTCCCCTCACAGATCAGGCTTCAAAGTGTACATCTGATGAAATGGGATGCCGTGGTCAGGATGTAAATAGAACCACTGCATATTGTAAATGAGTTCAGTGGGGGTTTTTTCCCCCATCCAAAGTGCTAAGGGAGATCACACTGCAGGGTATCAGCTAACTTCCATGCTGTTTTTAGCTTTCCCTTGTAATGGAATGGAAAACCAGTGTGGTTTCTTCAGGAGCAGCGTTGGTTGGCAGCCTGACTACAATGGGTTTTATTCTTGCAGTCTTGTGGGTTTGTAAAGCTTTAAGCCTTCCCTCTGTTTAAACTGATCATTGAAGTTGTCGGCATGAATGCTGGATTGCCACCCAGAGTTCCTGCTGAGCCAGGATAAAAACTCTTCCTTTGAAGACTTGCACATGGGGGTCAGACCTAGAACCCACAGCAGCTTGGAATGTGATTTTTGGGCACAGACATGAGAGATTTGTCTGCTCAGACATGGCGAAGCAGAGCAGCTCCTGTGAGCTGAGCAACTCAGTGATAAATGGGGCTGACTGCAATGAGGGTGTCTGTGTTCAGAGAACATCCTGTCCTGACTCCAACAGGAATATCCAGAAGATAACTACCTAATGAAGGGGGGGTTGTTTCAGCTTTCATTTCCTGGGTGGAAAGATTGGCTTGGCTGAGCCAGCAGCCTGGAGCAGACGTCTGTCTGCTTTGCATCCTGCCCGGAGGTCATAATTTTCTATTTTGGTTAGAAGAGCATCTCTGGGTCAGGTCTCCTGAAAAGTCCTTCCTGCAGTCTTAGGTGCTTGGGAAAAAAGGTGTCAGGAGTATGCGGGAGCTGTTCCTCACCCTTTCCCTCTTATGCCAGATCCTGCACTGGAGGAATCCTTCCTTCTTAGCTGCCTACACACCTGTGCTGGATTCAGCAGCCTGTTCTCCTGTAGACCAGACGGTTGCCTCTTCTAACCCTCTCTTACTCTTTCAGTACAAATTTGTGGGCCTGCAGAACTTCCCCTGCTCCTCGGACAGCCTGCGTGAGCTGCTGGCTACGGACTTTCCCTTTGAGGTGAGAACACACAGGGGTGGACCCCAGCCTTAGCAACAGCTCTGCCACACCTCTGCCAGTGCTGGGAGAGATCCAGTGAATCCCCTCTCCTTGGGAATTTGCTCTCCTGAGGCTGCAGGAAGCTTCCCAAGTTGCTGTTTCCTGCGTGTGGGATGGATGCCTTTCTGCCCATGGTTGACCTGTTGCCTTGTCACCAGGTACAGCCTCATTCAACCACACAAACGAGCAAGAGTTAAACCATAGCACTCCCTGTGTTTGTGCTGCCCTTGCTGCAGTTGGCGGTGTCTGAAAGAGCCTTTTGGGATGAGAGGACACTCAGGCTGCCTCCAGAAGCAGCACAACTCAGGCTCACATAGCAGTGTGATGGACAGCTGACCTTTTCAGGGCCAAAACTGGTACTGACCACTGCCCTGGGTGGGCTTGTGTGTGTTTCCTTGGTGTCGATGCTTCTGACAAGGCACCTGGCTGTTTTGTGGGGAGGAAGGAGAAGGGTGGTGGTAAGATCCTAATGGTTTCTGGGGGGGTTGGGTGTTCATGATGGGTGCCTGAGGTGTACTGGAGCTGGGGGCAGTTGGCTGTGAGAGAAAGGACTGAACAGGACACCTGCGTTTGCTACATCAGGTTTAAAAGCAGAATCATAGAATCATACAATATTCTGATGGACCTGCTGGTAGCATCAAAGTCCAACTCCTGGCCCTGCACAGGACAGCTCCAAGAATCCCACCCTGGGATTCTGAGAGTGTTGTCCAAAGGCTCCCTGAGCTCTGGCAAGCTTGGGGTTATGACGACTGCTCTGGGGAGCCTATTCCAGTGCCTGGCCACCCTCTGGGGGAAGACCCTTTTCCTGATATCCACTCTAAACCTCCCCTGACACAGCTGTTGTGTTCTGACCTTTGGGGAAGGGCAGGACAGGCAAATCCATGTGCCACCAAGCTCAGTTCCGTGTGGTTGTGAGCAGTGAGTCGCAGGCCCTCATGGAATCAGCTCTGGCTGCTTTTGCCTGCCCTGGCTGGCTTGTCACTGCAAGGGAAGAGGATGAAGGAGGCAGTGGCATTCCGACCCAGTGACAGTGACAACATCTGTGAGCCAGAAGCTCCTCTAGTGGCTGCAGCTGTTCCTGGGAGCGCCCAGTCTCAGCCCTACGTCAGGAACAGCCTCCACAGAAATTTCTTGTCCCACGAAGCCAAAAGCCACGTTGATGTGACGGTGTCTCTCGTGCTCTCCCATCCCGAGTTAACCATTAACATAGGTGTAGGTTTAAGTTAAGGGCACTAACTCGGCTGGGAGGGCAGACTTTGCCTTCTGCTCGTAAAAGCCAGGACAGTCATCAGAACAAGTTGGAAAGTCCCAACCGCCCGCTGGTCTTGCCAGACCCTCTCTGAACACGGATTGAAGAGGCTTCCCAGCTTTTTTACAGCTGGCTTGCTCAATAATAAGTGCTCCGAGTGCCTCCGTAGAAACAGTCATTCCTGGCTTTCCCGGCTTTCCCGAGTAAAGTCTTCATTCCTTCCCGAGGCATCTGCTCCCGTGAGGAAAGGCTGAGGAGTATTTGCCCTCTGCAGTCACAGCAGCAGACTTCTGGGTTACAAAGGAGGCTGTTGCGAAACTCTGGAGCAGGAGATGGAGCTGAACAGACTCCAGCTGTGATTTGCCCCCAGGCCCTCTGCCATATCAGGGTGTGACCCTAAGAAGCAAAATACAAGTTGGCTCAAGGCAGCCCAAACACCACGGGAAGAACCATGGTGCTTTTTCCAGGAGGAAGGGAGCCGTGGGTCTCTGTGGTGTGTCACAAGAGGGAGCCCAAAAATCCCCAAAAACACCTTCTACCACTGGCACAGGACAGAATAAACTTTGCAGGAGGTGAAATACATCCTGACTATGGACGAAGGGTAACAGGTGGTTTTAGGTCTGGACCCAGCATCTGGTGATCCTGACAGGGATCTCGTGTGTGTGTGTGTGTGTGGTGGCCACAGAGGGGGTCAGTGCTTTCAGATCTGGGTCTTCAGAGTTAATCTGTAGCCTCAGAGCTAGGGCCTGATCCACTCTATTCAGTGGAATCTTACTCCCTGGAGTTCAGTAGACTTTGGATCAGTTGACTGGCTCTGAATTTCAGGTGGGTTTTGGAGTGGATCTTGGGAGCTACTGTCCTCACAGATCTGAGTAAAACCATGCTTTCCACGAAGGCAGGGGAGCCAAAGCCTCTGAGAAACCTCGATGGGAAGGAATGGGAGGACTGTTAAGCACCTAAAACCTGGAAAGTGTGGCTGTGGAATGTTAAATCCTGCCAGGTCAGTCTCTCCTCAGGTTCAGTCGTTTAGGGACAGCATCAGTCCTTGCTCTGATGTGGCCACTGTCACTGTGGTGAGTCAGGGTAGGGACCCAGCCAACAAATTAAATAAACGGGAAGGAATATAGGAGTCACTTCAATCAGGGAACGGAGAACATGACCTAACTTCACCCGGCTGAACTCCTTTGATTCTCTAGCTTGGGGTAGATATTTGGAGTGGTCTGGAAGGCCTTTCCAGGCTCTGATCTTTACCAAAACATTCCTGTGGGTGCTGGAGAGTCCCCGTTGCTCATCAAGTGCCACGCACCCACAGGAATGGGCTGGATGTACCGAGCGCTACAGAATCTGGTTCTTCCCACGAGGCAGGGTGAGGGAAAAGCTTTTAACTTTACATATCCAGAGGGGTTGCACAAGCTCATCATGATGTTTACTGTTCTGGTTTTATGTTTTCCTAGCACAGAAATCCCCCTTTTTCTGGGATCTTTTGCAAGATGTTAGCAGTGACTGAAAATTATGGACAGAATAGTGCCAGAAGCTTTACCCTCTCTGCCAGAGGTTAGCATCCATGGAGCAGAAGTGGATATATGCTGCTTTGTGCTCAGCCAGGATGTCTGTCCTGGGGACTGTAGGATCAGGGAGGGGCCTGGGAGCAGTTCATCCTGGGGTGGGCTCTTGTTCTCCTCTCTTCTGCCCACTCAGCCACTCTTCCTTGTAGCAAAATGGCCTTTTAAGAGCTTGTGAAGCTGAGCTAAGAGGAGCACCACCTCCAGCATTAGTCAGCCTGACAGCAGGATCCAACCTCGCAGAGCACTCCCCTGGGAGGCGTGGGAAGAGGGGGGGGGATGAGAACCCCTGAGCACAGTGGGGAAGTGGGGAAAACATCAGCCAGCTGCAGCACTGCGGAGTGTGGAAATAGTAGCACAAGAGTTAGGGCTTAAACCTTTAAAGTCCTGAGTGCCCTTAACTGTCATTGATTGCTGGGAGAAGTTCTCTCCTGAGAAACATTAAGAATTTTTTTGGCATAAGCCAGCTGAAAGAGCTGTTAGGAATCAGGGCTCCTTGGCGTCACACACTCGGACTAATTACTTTCCAAATGTATTATTTAAAATAACCCTAATCCAGTAAAGTGGGCTGCCTTATTCAGAAACCCGCTCCCTTTTCTGCAGAATAGGATGAAAGCATCCAGAGGACACTGTTCTGTGCCGACACTGGGCTGGACTTGTTTGCCTTTGACAATTTAAAGCCATCTGGGAGTCGCTGATCTTTCAGGGCAGGAGCTCTGCAGGTTTCTTCTTTCCCTTCCGCTATTTATTGCACTGCTTGAGGAAAAATGATCCAGCTGGTGGTTTTGGCCTGCAAACAGAGAGCAGAGCCGTTGTCTGGTGCCTGGTCATTCACCTACAGGAGCTTCAGCTCTGCCCTTTCATTCATTCTCTCTCCTGCCCACAGGTTGACGGGCTGCTCTTCTACCACAAGCAAACCCACTACACCCCCGGCAGCACCCCACTGGTGGGCTGGCTCCGGCCCTACATGGTCCCCGAAATCCTGGGGCTCACTGTGCCCACCACCGTGCTCACGGCCAAGCCGGACTACGCCGGGCGGCAGCTCCAGCAGATCATCGAGAGCAAGAGGAGTAAAAAGCTGGCGGCGGAAAAGGCCACCCGAGCGGCGAGGTGGCCACGAGGAACGGACACTATGAGCTGGAACACTTGTCCACCCCTCAGCCAGAAAAGTCTCCGGAGGGCTGGGATGGAGCAGCGAGCCAGATGGAGAGTTAAGCTGCTGGGACAGGCCAGCTGGGCAGGGAGCAGGGAAAAGGCTCCCTGCTTCCCTCTGTGCATCGTGCTCCTGAGAGGGGGCAGAGTAATAATGATAGGATGGCTTTGTTTAAAGGGCATGACAGTAGAATATCTTGCCCTAAGTGCTGCTGGATTTTTTGTATTTGTTGCTATTACAGACTTTTTGCCAGGACTTCTGTGAAGCCTTAACAGGATTGTCTGGTTCTTGGCTATAGCAGTCATTTGCTGGGAAATGATCTGTCCCCATAGTGCAGGGATACAGTTCAGCTCCTGACCCTGCTTCTGTTAGAGTCTTGGCAAAACTCCAGCATAGGAACAGTGCTTGGACCTCTGAGGTGCAGCTGCTGCTTGTGACCCTTGCAGCAGCCCCACCTTCCCAGCCCTGGAAATCGGGGCTTCTCAGCCTTTGATCCAGCTGTTCTCTGAGGCCTTTTCGATGAAAGTTGTTACTAACAAAAAGTTTGCAGTGAGCTGCTGTAAATCCAAAGGCTGGACTTTCCACACCCACACGTTTTTGGAAAAATCTAAATTTCCTTGCGTTGCAGCAGGACCTGCCTCGGAACAGGGCTTTGTGCGGCGCAAGCGCAGCAGAAGCCTCTCTCTCCTCAAGGCTTTTCTCAGTGGGGGGAGGAAGGAATGGTTTCACTCTGAAAAACGCTACCATTGATCGTGCCAAATAAAAGGTTTCTCAGAAAGACAAATTCTTGAGCGTCTTCCTGCTACCTAAGGGTGGATGCGTGCTGTGCCTCCCAAATAGGGATTGAAAAATTGGTTCCAGTGCTGACTGGAGCAGAGGAAATGCTTGTGTGGGTTTAATTCTCTGCACATCAAGGTACTTCAGTCTCTTGTCCTGCCTTTCTCATCCCAGCCCAATCCCACTTTTTAAGCACCGGCTGCTCCCCCTCCCTGGTTTTAGGGGGATGAAATGATTGTTCTCACTGTCCCCAGGTTGGTTTCCAGAGGGGGATGAAAAGGAGGAGGGAGATCAGGCTCAAGGCAGCACTGGGGACTCTCCTGTCAGCTCTCTATGGAAATACCCCTGGAGGAGATACTGAGAGTGGGGATGGCCACCTGCAGATAGCGGGTGCACTTGTATCCTGCCCTTGCACCCCCTGTTTTTCCCAGAAAAAGGCTGGTTTCTGTGCCAAGCGTGTGGGCTGTGTGCGACCATCTGGCTGTGCAGCCGCTATGGATGATACCAGCGGGCAGCAGGAACTGGCCTGGCTGTGGGAGGGAGCTGCCCTCCACTCCCCTTCCCCGGGAGGGAAGTGGCACCCTGGCCCCGCAGTGTTCGGAGCTGTCTCTTTGAAACAGCTGCTTAATTTACTGTTTTAACATGTGAAGCAGCTAGCCCAGGGAAAGAGGATGAGCACCTGGACTGCCTTAACGTCCCCATCCCTCAGAGGCTCCCACCTTCAGCCTCCTTGGTTGGCAACAACTGCAGGGAGAGCGCTGAGCAGGAGACTGCATCCAGCCTCCTGTCAGCAGAGTTTTCCTTCCATCAGGCAATTAAACCCGGAGGTGGGCATCTGGATGGAAGATTTGTGCATCCCTGAGGGCAGAGAAAGCTGCAGCTCAGGTTACTGCCCTCCAGCAGCCTTCCAAGGTCCTCTAGCCGAGAGAAGGACAGGAAATACAGGCAAAGAGGGGCTGTGTGCTCTGATAGAGGAGAGCAAGAGGGAAGCGACGGCAGCTTCCCGCCGGCTCCAGATGATGCCTCATAGTTTCCCTTTTAAAAGCACGAGCTGGGCTGGAGAAATAAATATTTGCGTTACAATTCCTGTTGGGAACGAAAGGCTGTGTTTGGAGAGAGGGTGTCAAACGGAAGTCGCAGGGGCCAGCGCAGTTTGATGCCGTGACTGTTCTGTTTGCTGGGTGTGATCCCACTCCCAGCTGGAACAGGCAGCCGCTCCACTGGAGGGGTCACCCCACCGGGGGCTGAAATTTGGCCTGGGGCAGGAGAGCTGAGCGGGCAGCTCGACCTGGAGACTTGGCCTGGGGCGCCGGGGGACAGAGCCAGCCTGGAGCCCTCATCTAGCCGGGGCTCAGCCCCTTCCCTTTGCCCTACTTCCATTTTCTCCCAGTTAGGTGCACAGGCTCCGGCTCCCGGCACGCTGCCAGCGCAGTGCTCCTCGGCTGAACAAAATGTCCCCTTGTCCCAGGGCCTGGCTTTTTAGAGCGACCGCTGCTGTGCTTCCCGGGATCCCCGCTCCTTCCCGGAGGAGCTTCGGGACTCTCCATCGAGGCGCTGACACCTGCGCTCGGCTGGGAAATGCAACTTAGGGATCGTAGAGGCGGGAGTGGAAAGAGACGCCTGGAAATCCTGGACTCCTGCTCGTGGGGGAAGGCTGCGAGGCTGGAATACCGGCAAGGGAGAATGCTGTGCCGGGAATTTTATCCAGTAACAGCAAGGGAGGATGCTGCTGCCGGGAATTTTATCCAGCACCAGCAAAGGGAGGAGGATGCTGCCACCATTTTAGCGGCGGTGCTCCCGCCTGCCGCGGCCGGAACCGGAGCTGGGGGAGCCGGCGCGGAGCGGGGAGGGGGGGACCGGGCCCCTCCGGCCCCATCCCGGCTGCGGCCCCCCGCTCGCTCCCCCGCCGGGGAGGGCTTCCTGTCCCCCGCCCGCCCTGCGGGGTCGGCCGAGCCGCGGGGAGGGGACGGGAGGAGGGACCGGGGGCTGCGGGCGCTTCCTGCCGCCGCCCCCGCCGGGGCAGAGCGGAGCGGGGCGGGAGCTCGGCTCGGCCCGGCCCAGCCGAGCGGCGCTCCCGGGCCGAGCCAAACTTCCCGGGGGACTCAGACATACGCGCACACACATATATAGATATTTAATTTTTTGTAATTTTTTTTTTTACATTTTAATTTTCTCGGCACTTTCGGCGGGGCCCCCGGGGCGGAGCCGCCCTCGCCGCCGGGAGGGGCCGGTGCCCGCAGCGCCGGGGATGGGCTCCGCCGGGACGCTCTCCGCCTAGACCGGCCCGGCTCGGCTCGGCTCGGCCCGGCCCGGCCCGGCCCGGCCCGGCGCGCAGCATGGCCGCGGAGCTCAGCGCCGAGGAGGAGCAGGTAGGTCCCCGCCGGGCTCCCCTTCCCCGGTTCGAGCTGGGCAGGACCCCGGGGGTTCCTTCACCCCACCGCTCCTTTCCCATCGTTTTTAGCTACCCCCCAGTTGCAAGGCTGTCTCTTCCCAGCGAGGCCGTTCTCCCGATGGGAAGCCCCCCCCACCCCAACCACCCACGCAGCCCCCATCCTTGCAGCCGCCAAACCCGCAGCGTCCCAACCCACGCAGCACCCACCCTACAACCCCCATCCACGCAACCCGCCCCAGCCTTCCCGCTCCCCAGGAGCCCTCGCAAGGCCCGTGCCGCGGGTGCTGGGGCGTGGGTCCCCCGTCCCCAGAGCAGCGTGTCCCTGCTGGCAGGGCTCCCTGCCGTGGGCAGGCTGGCGTGGGGATGATGCGTGGGGATGCGTTGTGCACGCGCTTCCCACGCCCCAGGCCTCCCGTGACGTCCCGGCTTCCTCCGCCGGCCTTGCGTCACCGCGGGAGGATGTTGCTGGGCTCGGGGAACGGGGCCCAGGAGCCGGCCGGGGCGCCTCGGGTGGCCGGAGCAATCCTGCCTGTCCCCTCCTTTGTCCTCTTCCCCAGGCTTGCCCACTCGCGGCCGCTGGGCTTCCCTCTGGATGGGGATGTGGAGCCTGGGAGCGGGACTGGGCAAGCTGCCGGGCTCCCTCTGCCCCCTCGGGCTGTCACATTGGCCACCTTGGTGGCGCTGAGGACGGCAGTGCGAAGGCAAAAGGTCCTGTTTTCGTTCCAAAATGGTCGGTTTTCCCGTTGGTTGGCTGGTTGGTTTTCTCCTTTAAAAATGCTTCGTTTCTACAGGAAGGTTTGGGAGGGTTGGGACGGAGATGCCGTGTTCTCAAAACCTCCATAGAAGAGTCCCTCCTGCAGCCTGCGCTGCTGCTCAGCAAATGCAGAGCTACCGGGCTTTTTTCCTCCTGGGAGCAGTACTGCTCTCTCCAGGGTGATAAAATCTCAAGGAATGGGGAGTGTTTTTGCCCTCTGTCCCCACAGGTGCCTGAGATTTGCATTTTTCCTGTGTCATGGAGGAGGCAAAGCTTCCAGAAGGAGGGTTTTTGGAGAGCCTGCAGTGACAGGGAAGGCTGGTTTGCAGTGGGAGCAGCGTCCCAGGAGGGAGATCTGAGATGTTTGGTTTGTGTGGGAATATTGGACGGAGAAGGTGAAGAGATGTTTGCAGTAATGGCTCCAGGTTTGGGTCATCAGCCTGGTGTGGAGAAGGCTGCCTTTGGTGCTGCTCTTGGTGGTTTGGAAGCCAAAATAATGGAAGTTTCCTTCTTTTTGTGGGTAAGTGGTGGTTTGGGCTGGAACATGCCCTTCCTGCCACCCCTTCATGCTTGTCGGGACCATCAAGATTTCCTCCACTCTCCCCTGTTACCGACAGCAAGCCAGGAGAAAATTCACCCTTCTCCTCTTAGGCCAGCCTTGGGACATCTCTTCTGCTGGCTCTCTGCAGTTCCCTCCCTCGCCTATCCCCGAGGAGCCAAACCAATTTTCCTTGAGGGTTTTCAGCCCAGCTGCAATTTTCTCAGATTTATCCCCCACTTCCCCACACTGAAGAAGGAGGGTAGGTTTGCTGCCTGGGGGAGGAGGGCTGGAAGAGCCCCCGGATTCCGACAGCGGTGGATTTGTCACCACCCTGCTCCAGCAGAGCGGGGACGTGGATGACGCCAGCACTCCAAAGACCAGCATTGTTCCAAATGCCTGGCCACGGACAATTTCGCTCACAGTGCTGCCGAAACAGGGCTTCTTGCTGCAGCTCTGGGTCACGGGCTTTGTTTTCGGCACGTGGAGCAATCCCTGCTCCGCTGGGATTGACACCTGTATAAATCCATGTGGAATTGGGGCTGGGAATAATGATGATGAGACCCGGTGGAGTGCACGAAGTGGGCAGAGCTATGGCTGGCATTGATGCTCAGCCCCGCAACACCTGGCTCCCTGCTGTTGAATGGTGGCACTGGTAAGTTTGGAATTTGGTTTTATTCCCAGGGAAAGCTGGAATTCATGGCTGAGCTGCCTGCAAAGCCAGCGCTTGTTCTTGTGAGCCTTCCCCTTGCAAAAAGCCAGTCATCCCTCGTGACGGATGCTGGAAATAGGATTGCGTGAAGTGTGACGGGTTAGATGTTGAGGAAGGAGACCTGAGCCACAGGTTTCATCCTCTCCTCATTGCCATCATGCCCTTTAGGCTCCTCTTCCCATCATCTGGGAACGCCCTTCCCATCCTAGGGTATCGTTGCCATCTCAGGCTGTGGTGTCGGCTCTGGTCACTGTCTGAGGGCAGTGGGAGTTGTGCCTGGTGTTCACTCCCGTATGTGGACCATCCTGCATGTGCTGGGGAAGGATTATCTTCACTGTTATTTTGGGTTTGCATCTGCAGCCCTGGATTTTGGGCACCTCGGGGTATGCCCTGGCATAGTGGAGGTGTGCCCAGGATATACTGGATAGGATATGTTTATGGATAGGATATATTCCTATATGTGTGGATGTGTGCTGTGTTAAGGCTGAAGACGGTTCCTGTATTGCTCCATTTATTTTCCTGTGGTGCTTGTCTGGCTGCTTTCTGCGACTCTGGGACCAAGTTAGAGAGCTCCTGGCTGCAGTGCACTGGGAGAGAGACCCCTGGGATGAGCCGGGCTCCTTTGGCTCATCCCGTGAGAGGGGCTCGATGTCCCTGGCGAGCCTCACACCGCCGATAAACCCCGGCCCTTCGCTTCCTCCTGTCGGAAGTCATTAACACCGACAAGCTTTTCTGGCTCAGTAGCTCCCAGTAACTCTGAATAGCTCCCAGTAACTTCGTGCCGCTGCCTGACATCCTACACCGCCGCCTGCCTGTGCTCCCTGCTCCCAGAGCCAGCCTTCAGCACTCCCTGTCCCTCCTCCTCCTCGGACAGCATTGCCATCCTCCACTCTAGGGAGGATGGAAGCTGTTTCATTTTGCCGTGTGCCTGGGTGGGAGCAAGGCATTCTGGTGTCTCCCTCCATCCTGCCTGCATCCTTTGAGCAGGATGTGGTGGAAGGCTGGGCTGCGCTGCCCCGTCTCTCTTGGGGTTCCTGTGTGGGACAGGGGATCAATCCGCAGCAGAAGGCAAAGCTGTGTCCTGGGACCCTCCTGGTCTTCCATGTATGTGTGAAACTGGTGTTACTGGGCGAGCTGATCCGTGAGCTGTAGCAGGTCGAAGAATCAGGCCTCCATGTTCATTGCCTGTGTTCCCACAGCCAAGTTCGCTGCTCCATGGTGGAGCTGCAGCCCCCGGAGGCCGCTGCCAGCTGATGGGGCTGTGCTGGGGATGCTGTGTCTGAATAGTAGTTTGTTGCCTGTAAAATTCTCCTTTTGTTCCCCTTCTCCCTTCCATAGGTGTCCCCCAGCTTCCGTTTTTCCCACCCCTTGCTCCCTTCCCCATGTGGCATTTCTGCCGTCTCCATCACCGCTGCCCTTACCCCTTTTGTAGTGGAGCTTCCTGCTTCACCCCGAGAGGCTGCCTTGTCTGTTGAGGACTGTAGCTTCAACAATGACCAGGGATGTTCCTCGGGCAGTCCTCCTCCTCCTCCTCTTCCTCTCACCCTGTCTCACCACACACCCCTGATCTCTCCCACAGGCAACCAAGCAGTTCCTGGAGGAGATCAACAAGTGGACAGGCCAGTACAATGTGTCCCCGCTCTCCTGGAATGTGGCTGTCAAGTTCCTCATGGCCCGCAAGTTCGACGTCCTGCGGGCCATTGAGCTCTTCCACTCCTACCGGGTAAGTGAGGGGGCCGGAACCCCCCAGCCAAAGGGCTTCCTGCTCTGCGGGATATCCCTGCTCCCTAGGACCACCCTCCTCCTGCTCTTTTTTCTTTTTCTCTCTCCCTTACAAGTTTTATCCAGCTGGAAAATCCTTTTTCAGCCAAGGCGGGTCGCCATGGAGATCTCGTTGATCCCAATCCTTTCCCCTCCTCTGGAGCAGCTCATGGGGTGCCCTCCTGGCTGGTGTGTGCTGCCCACAGAGCATTTCCCTATATATTAAGGATATAGATCCATGCATGCCTTTTCCAACCTGGTGTTGCAAAGCTGCTCTACCTGTTACCTGGGGGGTGTGCTGGAAAATGATCCCATGGAGGAGAGATGCCCTCGGATGGCTGGGTGCCCCATGGAGCAGAGGTGGGCCATGCCTGTGCCCCCTGTCACTCCCCTCCCTGCCCGCAGGAGACACGGCTGAAGGAGGGAATTGTGAAGCTGAAGCCGCATGAGGAGCCATTGCGCTCAGAGCTGCTCAGCGGGAAGTTCACCATTCTGGTAGGTGGAGTGTTCCCCCCGTGAGTTATCCCAGCTGGGTGGCTTATCCCAGCTCTGCTCCGCATGGGTGCTGCGGGAGCCTGACCCTGTTCCCTCGGCAGAGCGTGCGGGACCCCTCAGGAGCCTCCATCGCCCTGTTCACAGCCAAGCTGCACCACCCCAGCAAGAGTGTGCAGCATGTGGTGCTCCAGGCACTCTTCTACTTGCTGGACCGAGCTGTGGAGAGGTGAGCCTGCCTCTGCAGAGGTGCCCTGTCTCACACTGTAGGGTTCCCAGGGAGCCCCTTCCCTCCCAGGGAGGTCACTGGTCCCCATGGCTTGAAATTCCCTGCTTTGAATCTCAACCTGTCCTCCTTATGGGGTTGTTCAGCAGGGGAACAAAATCCCCCAAGCCCTGAACCAGGCATTTTGCAGCTTTGCCCTGTCCACGCCCTGGGTTCAGTTTAGCAAAGCCCCAGATTCCTGCAGGCTTTGGCTGGGGAGGAGGCAGCCCCACCATCAGCCAGACGTAACATGAGCCCTGCCAAAAATATAAACCCGGGACATTCTCCTGCCATTTATCCTGCTGGGTTCTTTCTGGTTTTGACCTTACCCATCACGGGTGATGCTGCTGAGGCAGGCTTAAGGCTCGAGTCAGGCTTAAATGAGGGTTGTAGGAAGAGGTGGTGGAGCAGCTGGGAAGTGCAGAAGCAAGGTTTGGGTCTGTGAGTCCTTCTGGAAGCATGGGAAGGGATTTTTGGGAATCAGAGTGGGGCAGAGCTGCTGATGCATGAGCCAAGTGGTCGCATGTTGTGGGGTTGACATTGTTCTTTTCTCCCTCTCAGCTTTGAGACGCAAAGGAATGGGCTGGTGTTCATCTATGACATGGCAGGGTCACAGTACACCAACTTCGAGCTGGACCTCAGCAAGAAGATCCTCAATCTGCTCAAGGTGGTGCCTGGGGGTTAACTGCTGTCTGGGGACAGTGTGTGGGCCACTTGCTCACCAAGAACCCAAAGTTCTGTGGTTTTGGCATCAATTTTCACCCCAGACCACACTGACCACGTCTCAGCCGAGGAGCACCAGCTCCAGCCCCGCAGGACCTCGGGAAGATGCTGGCAGCTCGCCAGGCTGGACCCGGCTGTGGCTGCAGTGTCGCGCGGGCGGGAGGGATCAGCTGTCCCCAGGCTGGATTCCTCTCACAGCTGCTGGCAGTGCTTTTGGGAAAACAGATGCAAATTATTTTTTAATCGTGCTGGCATTTGGTGCCTCCTCCCTTCTCCGGAAAAAAAAGCAGTAACAGTAAATACTGGCCTGGGTGTGTTCTTTGCATAATCCCAGTTCCCGTCTTCACCTCTCCCCCATGGAGCCAAACCCTCTGCCTACCTAATTCCAAGGAAGTAATTTGTTTCATTATCGACTCATAAAAACAAGCACAGCTGTGAGCGTGCAAGGCACGCTTCAGATGGAGCATTGCCATCATGGGGTCCCTTTGCTGCTTGTCACCTCTGCTGGGATATGTCCCCTGCCACAGCAGAGTGGATCTGACCCCCTCCTCATGCCCACAGGGTGCCTTCCCAGCTCGGCTCAAGAAGGTTTTCATTGTGGGAGCACCCATGTGGTTCCGCGTGCCCTACTCCATCATCAGCCTGCTGCTGAAGGAGAAGCTGCGGGAGCGGGTGAGTGGGGACCCTCCTGGCACGGGACTCTCCTGGCACAGGACCCTCGGTGGGCAGGGCTGAGGCTGCTTTCCCTTTGGGACAGGGTGGTGGAAGCAGTTTGTGCCGTTCAGCCCCATCTGCTGGAAGCTGCTGAGCACCAGACCTTTGGCATCCCTGTCCCCATCCCCACTGAATCCTCTCCAGCCTTCTTGGAGTCACCCCTGCCTTTCCTCTTCCCCTCACAGGTGCAGATGGTGAAGATGTCAGAGCTGAAGGAACACCTTCCCCGGGAATGCCTCCCCGAGTACCTTGGAGGGTCCCTCAAACTGGACCCCCTGAGCTGGAATTGCCGGTTCCTGCCCCAGCAGAACGGGCACCCCGACCCCCTGGACGAGCTCATCCTGGTGCCGCTGGCGGCCCCCAAAGATAATGGCTCCGTCCATGTCCCCGGGCCCAAGTCCGTCACCCTCCAGGAGCTGCTGGATCACGTCAGCCACAAGCAGAAACGTGGCATCTACGAGGAGTACGAAGACATTCGGCGCAGGAGCCCGGCCGGCACCTTCGTCTGCTCTTTGTGAGTCAGTGGGAGGGAGCCAGGTGCCCCTCTCGCCCCAAAAAGCTGGGTGCTCCCCCTCCCCACGCTTCCGCTGCTGGATGGTGGTCCATCGGCCTCTTCAGCGTGTGGTGCTTGGGGTTAGCAACAGAGAACCCCGGCCTAGGGATGGCGTGAGCCCCCTTTGTGAGTCCTGCAGCCTGTGGGGATAGAAAGGAGCTGCAGAGGACAGCAGGGAGCGGGACCTGGCCGGGGCTCTGCTTCCCGAGGCTTTGGCCAGGTGATGGCAGCAGAGCCCAGGCTACGGGCCCCAGAGGCTTGCACAGAGGGAGGAGTGCTGCCTTTGCCTTGCCTGGAATACATCCCTGCTTCCCTCTGCTCCGCCTCCCAGGGCACCCTACAACCAGGACAAGAACCGGTACGGGGACGTGCCCTGCCTGGACCAAACCCGTGTCAAGCTGGCGAAGCCGTACAGCCGCCCGGAGGTGAGCCAGCCCAGGATGGAAACTCACAGTCCTGTGCAAAGCTGGCGCAGCTGTCCCTGACACGGGGTTCTGGAGGCCTTACCTCATCCGTGCTTTTCTCCCTGCAGCTGACTGACTACATCAACGCGAGCTTCATGGATGGCTACAAGCAGAGGAACGCTTACATTGGCACTCAGGGTATGGCTGAGCCAACAAGGGGTTGTTCTGCTCCTGATGCACCCATGGGTTCCACCTCTCTGCCCAGTGTCAGCCACTGGCATAGGGAGCAGGGCACTGCCCAGCAGGTCCTCCTTCTCTCAGGGTGTATTTACTCCTCCCTGGGTGTATTTATTCCCTTCCCAGTCTCCAGCTAGTGGACTGAAGTTTTTCCTGGGAGAGAGCAAGGGAATCCATCTTCATCCACGATAGCAGCCCTCTCCCTGCCCCTATCCCAGTCTGGATTTTCCCCATCTGCCCAGGGATGAGCAGAGAGGCGGGATCAGCGCTGAGCCATAGGGACTTGGTGCTGGGGGCAGCAGGCAGTGACAACTCCGGGTGGTGTTCGTGGATCCACACCGGGGTCAGCCACTACAGGAAGGGGCTGAGGTTCCCTGTGGAGGTGATGGGGGCCTGGTGAATGCAGCTGGGAAAGGGGTTGCCCAAATCCATGAGGTTTTGGACTGATGTCTGGGTTGTCCCTACAGGGCCTCTGGAAAACACCTACGGTGACTTCTGGCGCATGGTGTGGGAGCAGAACGTCCTGGTGATCGTGATGACAACCCGGTGAGCGCTCATGGAGGGACACAGCCCTCTTTTTCTGTGCAAAATGAGCATTTTGGGCTTGGTGCAGTGATCCTGCAGCAGTGGTGCCAGCCAGAGCCCCACAGAGGGGGAACATTGGGTCAAGGACAGACTGGTCCCTGCGGGATCCCCAAAGGACCAAGGCTGGGTGGCATGGGAGATGTCCCAGGCAGGGCAAGGAGGACATTACCTGCCTGTCCTTGTCCTGCTCCCAGGCTGGAGGAAGGAGGCAGGAGGAAGTGTGGCCAGTACTGGCCCCTGGAGAAGGATTTGCAGGTGTGCTTTGGGGCCCTCACCATCACCAACCTGGGTGTAGAAAACCTCAACCATTACAAGAAAACCATCCTGGAGATCCACAGCTCAGAGGTGCGTGGCCACAGCTGCCTGGTGGGGGAATGGCATGGGGGCACCAGGGGTCAGAGGACGAAAGAGGGTCTAACCCCTCTGCTTTTCCCAGACCAGGGAGCGGCGGCTGGTGTCCCACTTCCAGTACCTGAGCTGGCCAGATTATGGCGTCCCCTCTTCCGCCGCCACTCTCATCGACTTTTTGGGGGCCGTGAAGCAGCAGCAGAGGGTGGCTGTCAGCGCCCTGGGACCTCGCTTCAAGGGTCACCCTGGGGGACCCCCAGTCGTGGTGCACTGCAGCGCTGGCATTGGCAGGACAGGTAATGGGCAGGGAGGAGGTTTGGGGGTGGTGGGGTGACAAGCCCAGCTTCTCTGGGGCATTTCCATCCCGGGGACCCACTGTGTGTTTGCAAGCTGGTTGACCTGAGACACGTGTCCTCCGGACTTCCCACAACTATCAGACCTGGGAAAAGTCCCCAGATGCCTGTGGGAGATTGGTGGGGGGCTAAGCACCACCACTCCAGCTCTCACAAGGAGCAGCGATGGTGCCATTTGCTGCCTGATGCCATCCCCATCGTTGTCCCTAGGTACCTTCTGTGCGCTGGACATCTGCCTGTCGCAGCTGCAGGACGTGGGCACTCTGAACATCTACCAGACGGTGCTGCGCATGCGGACCCAGCGCGCCTTCAGCATCCAGACCCCTGAGCAGTATTATTTCTGCTACACTGCCATCCTCGAGCACGCCCAGCGTGAGGGCCTGCTGCTCACCAACCACAGCCGGGCCGCCCAGGAGAAGAGCTCGCCAGGGCACTGAGACCTGCTGCCTCCCTGCAGACCCCCCTGCCCATCCTCGGGGGCTGCCTGAGCCGCCTCGGTGCCTGCCAGGACTCAGCAGAGCCATGGGAGCGGCGGTGCCGGAGCACCTCAGCTGTCAGCACTGCTATGGAACTGTGCCTTATTCAACCCAAACGGTGGCTGCCACTCACTGGCACGGGAAGGGGCTCTCACTCCTCCCCGTCGTGTTTCGGTTGGGTTTGGTTGGTTGGGGAGGTGGTTTGTCTTCTCTTCAAGTTGTTGGGGTTTTTTGGGGGGGGGGGGGGGGGGGGGTTTGTTTGTTTTTTGTTTGTTTTGTGTTGTTGGGACCACCTAAGATGTACCTAGAGAGGGGCTTTGCGAAGTCCTAGGGAATATATTCCCAGTCCTGGGGCTGAGGAGGAGGCACATGCTTCGGTCTCGCCTGACGCTCCATCTGTGTGTCTGTATGTATGTGTGTATATAATATACCCCCGCTGTGACCCCCCAGCTATTATATAGATACATATATACAACCTCCCCTTTAGCAGCTCCCAAGGGTCCCTGCTGTCCTGCCACCTCACTGCTGTGATCTCTGGAGCGGTGAGTTTGGTCCTGGCTCTGTCTTGTCTTCCCCCTTCCCCTTATTTCCCCTCATGGGCAGCACTGGGACCCGGTATCCCCTCCTGTGCCCGTCCCACTGGAGGCACAAGGATACTTGATGGTGTCCTCCCTGTTTCTTTGTCTCATCTTCCCCATGGAGATAGCAGCTCTGCTCATGGGAGGATCTGGAGGATTGTGTTGTCCGGGGGGTGCTGAGCTCACAGGCATCCCCTGCCCCTTGGGTGCCGCTGTGGGAGTCACTAGGTACGAGGTGATGGGCACATGGGGACCGACCGGCTCTCCAGGTTGCCCGGCTTTCCCAAGCTGCCACTGGGAACCCGCAGGCCCAGCCCTGAGTTGAGTCATGGTCTGGGAAAGCGCTGAGCAAGAATAAACTCCAAACCCTGGAGAGGCAATGAGCCTCTGCCCCGGCCCCAGCCCCCACCACTGCCTGGGCCTCCCCAACTTTATACTGTAATAAGCTCTTTGAATGTGTATATTCTTATTTTTTTATAATCTTGGGGGAGGGGGGCATGGGTTTGGGAGTTTTTGTTTTGTTTTCTTTTGGGTTTTTTTTGTGGGGTTTTTTTTTTTTTTTTGTATTTAACATTAACTTGATCCAAGCCAGAGCCAGAAGTATTTGTAAATGTTCCTATTTTGCTCTCAGAGAAACCTTTTTGTTGTCGTTACTTTTCTGGGAGTTGTTTTGGTTTTATTTGTATCGATATATAAATATACCACCAGTGACCAGTCCTCTTTGCTGTCGTGGGGGCATTGGGTAGAACAGAAGAAGGAGGGAATTTAGGGCTTTGTACAGGCTGTGATCTCTGAAAACAAGTTGGCCCCATCCCTGGCTACACATGGACTTTGAGGAGCACAGGGCTGTGTTTAGGGCTTCTTCTGGCCTGGGTGAGGCTGAGACAGATAACCAGGCTGCAAGAAGCTTTCCTGGGCAGGCAGGATAGTGTCAGGAGGGAAGGCAGCACTATAGGCTGGCGTAGCCAGGGAGGACACAAGCCACCATGCTCTGAGCTTCTGCCTCTTTTCCCAGGGCCTTGACAAGCCCCAGGACATCAATCTCCTGTCTGGCCATGGTATCTGCCTGCTGCTGCCTTTTGCTGCATGATTTGGGGGTGCAGGCATTGCCTCTGTGCTTCTGGATCCCCTCTGAGCAGGCATGTAGGGCACAAAAATTAAGCGGAACTCCTGGGCTGTCAGGCAGCCCCAGTGCCTTCAGGTGCAAGTGATGCCAGTCCCAGAGCACCAGCCACAGCCTGAGGCTTTGGGATGAGGGAAGAAAAAAGGCAGCTTGTGCAAATGAAGCCCTAGAGCCAGCGAGAAAGCTCATGCCCCAGAGCAGGGCAGCTGGTGGGTGTGAAGAGCAGCACCTGTGTTTGCTCAGCTGGAGCCTAAAAGAGTCAGGGATGCCAGTGTCTTTCTAGGACTAGCATGGGGAGAAGCTCTCCCTTGTGCTCTGGGCGTGGACTGGCTTGGCTGTGCCAAACCGAGGTCAGACACAAGCACTGGAAGGCTGGAAAAGAACCAGAAGCAGCAGGGAATCCATCTGGAAGGGCTGCATGTCCCATTGCCCAGGAGTGCAGGAGAGGTGGGTGTTGAGAGCATCCCTGGAGCTGTGCACATCCTGCCTGCAGAGTGGTTCTGGTTCAGCTGCAGTGTCCTGTCCTTCCAGGTACCATTTTCCACCCAGCTGTCTCCTGGAGCAGCCCAGGCAGTGTGATCTGCTGCTCAGGCTGCCCTTGAGTTTCCCTCCAGGCACCCATTGCGGGGTGGCTCCTCTGAGGGAGCCCTCATCCTCTGAAGGGAGGCTCCCAGGGCCCTCCCTTCTCGCTGCCGAACTTTTTCACCCAGCTGAGCTTTCTTCTCAGCACACGTGCAGGAAGGGAGTGTTTGCAGTTTATTGTTAATCTTGTGCTGTCAGCAGCAGCTCTCTGTGGCTCAGCGGGGCTTTTGGCAGAGTGTCGGGTCCAGATCTGAAAGCTGCAGGGGATGCCAAGTGTCCCATGTGGCCCCATGAATGTGCCCAGCCCACGTCTCTCTTCCACGAGCTGGGAAATCCCAACAAAGCTCTGTGTGCATGGTAAAGGTGGTTGTGCCTTCTAGCTCAATTCCACATGATGTGGGCACAGAGAACCAAAAGTTTTCCAAGAAGACTCATGTCCTGGGTGTCTGGTAGGAATAACCAGGGGACAGGGATGGAGATCACCAGCGCTGGCTCTGAATGGGAACAGCTCGGATATGCTGCTCCCTTCAAGGAGGGATGAATATCCCATCTGTGCTGGAGGCGGAGGAAAAGGTTGTAAACCTTTTCCATGGAAAAACAACCCAAACACTCACCCTCCCTTACTATTTCCAGGGCTGTGTTTCTTCTCAAAGCCAGCATTTTCAGTCCTCTTGCACAACATGAGGTTTTGTTGCATCCATTCCTTCTGTGCCAGCAGGTCCTGCTCAGCAGCAGAAATATGGATTTCTCTGGGAATAGTCACTTCACGCAGACAGCCAAAGTTACTGGAAAGAAAAACTTTTTGGAGAGCGGTGGGAAAAACGGGCTGCTGAGTACAAGCAGCCTGATGCCTGCAGCATCTCCCCTTCCTTGGAGTGGCCCAGAGATGGGGATCAGCCACCACGGGCAAAAGTAACAGCACAGGCAATTCCAAGAATGAAATCCAAAGTTCCGCTGGAATTTGGAAACGGGGATTTAAAGGCATTGCAGGGCAATCCTAAAGCGGCGCTGCCATTGCTGTGCCCACCTGTCTCATTTGGCTTTCTTGGCTGCATGCACACTGCCTCGCTAATGACGATTACTTTAGTGCTTGTAATTTTGCGCCCTGGGAGTTTGGAAAGAGCCTAGCTCCAGAATGCTTCATTCCCAGCCCTTCTGCTTCCTCGCGTCTGGTTTCCAAGGCTCAGGCTCGATCTCCAGTGGCACTGCAGCCCGTGCAGGCTCAAATCCCCCAGTCGAGAGCCCTTCCAGGAGTTAAACCGAGCTGCAGCTTCCAGCTACAGAGACCCTCCTCTGCTGTGCCTGCTTGTCCTGGCACCACCCCACTGCCTGCTCCTGTAACACTCTCCCAGTCTGAGAAAGGGAAGAATACCTGGAAAGAAAAAAAATTTAGGAGATTTAGATCTTGTTTGAGTGAAGGTGCTTGAAACGCACATTTCAATAGAAGTCTGGAACATGTGTGTTTGCATTTCACCCTTTCCCGAGCGCACTCTAGATGCCCAGATGAGCACTAACGGGCGGCCAGGCCTGGCTCTTCCAGCCTCCGTCTGGGGAACCCAGTAACTCCCTCCACAACTTTTCAAAGGGAGATAAAAACGATAATTGAAGGCATTAACCCCCATCTCCATCTCGTGTTTTAGCGGACGGGAACGCTGGCCACCGCCGCGGGGGCACCGGCTCCCTCAGCTCCCTCCCGCCCTCCGCTGTGAGGCCTTTCCCTCACACCCCCTTCCTCCCGCCCCCCTCCCCCCGTGGGCGGTGCGGCCGTGACGATCGGCACCGCGAAGCCAATCCGCCCCGGGGGGAGTTCCCCCTCCATTCAGGGCTGCTCGCCTGCGCGCTGAGGGTATGTAACAGCTGCTTTCCCCACACACACTTTCCCAGTTTTGCCCCCTTTCACGGGAATCGCTTCCCACGGGGCGGGCGGGAACCTGAGGGAAAAGGGGCGGGGGGGGGGGGGTAGGAGGGGAGAGCAGCGCGCGCGCGCTCCGGATCCCGCCGGCGGGAAGCGCGCGACGGGCGGCGGGAGCGGGGGGGGGGGGGGGGAGGCGAGTGACTGAGTGTGTGCGCGGGGGGGGAAGGGGGGCATTGCTCGGTGGCCACGCCCCCTCTCCGGCACGCCATTGGCCGCAGCAGCGCAGGGCACCGCCCCCCGCGGCGCGTACCGCCCACGCCCCCCCCTCCCCTTCGGTGCGTGCGTGCGTGAGTGTGAGTGTGTGCGAGTGTGCGGGGGGTGTGCGTGAGCCAGTGTGTGCGTGTGCCGTGTCCCCCCCACCCGCACGTGTAACCGACCCGCCCCACGTGGGGCGCCGCCATCCCGGAAGTGAAGGGGTCGGGGACAAAAGGCAGCGCCGCGCCGCCCCCGGGCCCGGGCCCCGCCGCCAAGTCCCCCCCCCCCCCCTCCCGCCGCCGAACCGGTTGGCGCCGGGGCCCGGGGCCGGGGGGGGACGGCGGGGGGAGCCGCTCGCGCGGGCCGCGGCCGCGATGTAAACATTCCACAAAAGGGCTCCCCAGAGAGGGGGGCGTGGCCTCGTCGGTGGGGGGCGGGCCAGTCCGCCGCGTGGGTGGGCCCCTCGCCGTGACGGCGGCGCGGCCCCGCTCGCTAATTGGCCGGTGCTTTGGTCTCGCAGCCAATAGGACGGCGGGGGAGGCGGGACGGGGGCGGGGCGCGCTGCTTATACGGACATTTTTCTTCGGCGGTCGCTCCCCCCCTCCTCTCCTCCCTCCCTTCCTCTCCACATCCCCTTCCTGGGGGCCGCGGCCAATAGGGGAGGGCCTGGTAGGCGGGGCCAGTGCTCCCATTGGCCGAGACGGTGACGGGCGCGCGTCTCGCCCAACGGGCGCTCGGGGCTCCCCCCCTGCGCGAGGAGGGGCGGGATTTCCCGGGGAACAGAGAAGCGGGCAGCGCTCCGCCGCGGCGGCCGACAGACGGTTACTCCATCTTACCCCCCCCGCCGAGCCCCCCGCCCCCGCCGGGGCACCGGCGCCGCCCCCGCCCGCTCCCCCCCTTCGGGAGGAGGGGCGCGGGGATCCCCCCTTCTCACTGCGCCGGGGACAGCCCGCCCCCGCCGCTCGCCCGGGAGGTGCCCGCCACCCCCGGACCCTGAGGGAGACCCGGCCGCTGCCAGGGCCCGCTTCGAGGTAAGGAAGAGCGGGGCGGCGAGGACGGGAGGCCGCCGGGCCCCGGGCCGGCCCCCTCCGGCGATCCGTAGGGGGCGGGGCCCGGCGCCGGTGCGGCGGCGGCGCGGGATTGGGGGGGGGGCCGGTCGGTGCCCGCGGCGCGGCTCCCCGGGGAGCTCCGGCCCGCGCGGGCGGCCGCGCGTCCTCCCGCCCGCCCCGCCCCCGCCGGGGTGTCCCGGCCCCGGCATGGCGGGAGCGGCGGGCGGAGCGTGCGGCGGCCGCTGGGCGCGCTGCGAGCCGGGCGCCGCCTCCTCCCCCCGCCCCTTCGCCCGCCCTCCGCCCGGTGCCGCTCCCGGGCTGCGGCGGGACCGCCCCCGGCAGCGCTCGCCCGCATTGCACGGCCCCGGTACCGGCCGCACCGCGCGCCGGAGCCGCCGCGGGGCTCCGCCCGCCCGGGGGGCGTTCCGAGAGTCGGCGGGGGGGGCGCGGGCTCCTCCGGTCCCGGGGTTCACCCAACTTCCCGGCGGAGTTGCCATGAAAGCGCTTTGCCGGGGCCGTACCCCCCGCCGGGGTCCCGCTCTGCCGCCTTCCGCCGCGCCACGGGCGCTCCGCGGCAGCTCCGGGGTCGCCGAGGGTTCCCCCCGTCGCTTTTCGCAGTTTTCCAGCTCCATAGCGCAGCTCTCCAAAAGGACCTGTTGGAGCGACGCGTAAATACATGGAAACCCGAGAGCACCTCGTGCACCCAATAATTTTCCAGCGATTTTAATAGCGAGCCGGATCCCTCTTCTCGTCCTCCCGTGCTGTGAACTTGGCAGACACTTGCACTGGTATTTCACCCCCTTTTTGTGGTTCTTCAGGCTGTTGTACATCCCTAGAAACTACTTTAGGGGGTTGGGGTTTTTTGATAGCAGGAAGCTGGTGGAGTTCAGGTAGCTTTAAAAGTATGACCGTGCTTGGTGTCTGCTTAACTAAATCTTGTTTCTTCTGCCTTTTCCTGGCCTGGTTTCAGAATAAATTTTAATAGTTGTTATTTGTGTGACTAGTACGTGTGTTCAGATAGAAGTTACCTCCCTAAAGAAATCCATTTACTTGGACTACTGAAATGGGGCAAAATAACTTGTGTCAGCTCTATTTTAAACTAATTATCAAAGGCATCTCCAGCTGTGCATAGATTTTCAGTCTCCCACGCTGTCCAGAGGAATCTAAACCTGGTCTGTGTGCTAAAGTGTAGCTTAAGGCTGACATAATGCCTCACGTTTCACTTTTAACTTGCCACTTCCAGTTGTGCTAAAAGGTGTAGGGTCAGTAAACAAGTGGGAAATGCCAAACTTAATTCCTTACAGGTGTGTCTGTACTGCCCATTTTCCACTCCTAACTTGTAATTATTTAAAAAAAAATACAGTTTCAGAAAGGTAAACATTACTATATAGGATTAACAGTACAGTATTTTAAATTAAAATGGCATTTTATTTTAATATACTAATTTTAAAGCATCTGTAAAACTTCCTTCATCACATAAAGTGCCTTGGGAGCTCGGTGTCAGCCTGTGCTGGATCTCCAAGGACAGAAAAGCACTTTTTAGGGTCTTTTTTTTTTTCCCCTGCTGAGGTGAAGTTAGCAGTTTTTCACACGGGTACACTCTTTGCAAAAGGAAATTGTGCTTTCTCCCCTCCAAAGTATCATATCCTCATCCCTCCCGCCTTCCTCTTCTGGTGAAGATACATGGTCTCAGCATGAATTTGTTTGAGATGCTGCAATGTAATCATTCATCCAAAAAAATAGCGCTAATTTGCTCAAGTTTGGGGAAACTCTGAGTGATTCAGACTGTTTTTGTGAGCAGTGTGGGGAAGGGGGATGCTCTCCCCCTGGCCCCCGCCTGGATTGCCAGGGGAGCCCTCTGGACAGGCTCCTGGCACGTGTGCGTCTTGGGGCTGGGAGCATCGTGTTGGAATTGGCAGGCGGATCATTTACGTTTCCAGGATTTATGAATCGTTTTCTGTCCAGATTGCTGTTCTGGACTTCTCCAGTGTTGGAACGCTTTTATGGCTGTTGGAGCTGGAGCAGAAAAGAGCCCGGTAATAGCTGTCACTTCAGCCTGGGGGTGCACTTTTGGGACCGTGCTACTTTTTTCCAACCTTGCTGGGGTCTTTTCTTGTTACATTTGGTTAAATAAAAGGGTTCTGAGCATTCTCTCTGTGCATGGGGTAGGTGCAGTCAGGGAACGGGGCAAAACAGTGCTCTAAGCTCTGTAGAGCTTGTTTTGGATCGTGTCTGTGCAGTGGGGTTTGGCACCCAGGCCACTTTTTGGCAAAGCAGGGATCAGTGCCTTACCAACTTGTTACCCATCTGGATGAGTGGGGTTTATTCATGTCCCGTCTGCCTCATGGTGAGTGCTGGCACAGCTGTCATGATGCCCCCCCCCCCCCGCCCCGAAAACTCTCCTAACTGCTCCCAAAGCTTCAGGTCGTGCTTTTCCAACACCTTTTTCTAAGAATGTTTCTCATTTCATTTTGGAATGATGCTTTGGTCCTGGATGTGCCTCTCTGTAGGGTGGCCAGGGGGTTATCCCTGTGCTATGGGCGGGGGATCCGGGCTGTGTGGCACCATACAAACAAAGTATAGCAGTGACTGCTGAACAAGCTGGGTCATGTTCTGGAAGTTGTGTGGCTGGGTTAGCAGCACTGCCAGCTCCTTTCCAGCAGGCACTGCGACGTACTCGTCTATAATCCTATGCAGGATGTGTCCTGCAGGACATCCGTGACTGTTCTGGGATCAGAGTTGAGACTTACACTTGCTCCTCCCGACTTTTGAGTCCTCTCTCCCTTGAAAGAAAACCTTTTAAAAAGCCCTCACATGTGTTAAACAAATCCTGTGCAGCTCTGCAATTTCCCTGCAGTTTTTCAGGGGGACCAAAATCCTCTCTGGTGGCTCTTTCACAGCTCCTTGGTGAAGGTGGTGTTTATCCACAGGTGTGTTGAGTTTCCAACAGGTGCTGAGGCAGTGCACCTTCCCGGTTTGCTTTCTTCCTAGTCTCTATTTGGCTTTTTCTTTTTTACTTTACCAGCTGATCTCTAATGCCAGAAGACCCTGCTTATCTGGTGGGAAAACCTGCAATAGAGATAATGGAGATTTTGGGGATATTATGTGGTAACACGCTGGGGAGCCAAGCTGCCACCAGAGAGGCAGTTTTGCAAGGGAGGAGGGAGAGCACCTGGGCTCCTGTGCCTCTGTTGCTCCCAAGGAGCAGTGAGCAGGCAGGAGGAGAGCCCTGCAGTGCTCCACCAGCCTTGTCCCCACTTTGTTCCTTCTCTTTCTGTGTCAGTACTGCCACTCCTCTGCTTCCCTCAGTACCAGAGGGAAAGGGATGTGCTCCATTTGCCTTTATCTGTCCCACCGGCTTATGTGAGGCAGATGGATGGGGAAACCCTCTGATGAAGTCGGCGAGGTAGAATTGCATAATTCTAGTATTGTTTCTGAAATCCAACATAGCTTTTCTTAATTTTTCCTTTGCTTTACCAGCTGAGGATCCTGTGTGTGTGTTTCTGCCTGATGCATCCTACCTGTGGCACGGAGCTGGTGAGCTGGGAGGTGACGCAGGTGGGAAGATCCAGAGGTGTGTTCCCATGCAGCATCCTTTTCCTGTGAAGGGGAGCACTAAAAACCTCAGAAAAAAAAACCCCAGTAGTTTTCATCCTCCCCTAGATGGAATGAAGTGTGCTCTAAGTGGAGTTAATAGGGAGTTTGGGTAGAAACACTGCTGGGGAAGGGGAATGCAATTCTTGACTTGGTCTGCTCAGGCAGTGCTAAGATCTACATGCCTCCTGTTAATGCTTTTAACAAAGGAAAGTACCTGAATTTTGTGACTTACTTTCAGTCCCTGCTGTATTTTGAGGGCTTTTCAAACCTCAAATTAAGGTTACAGATGGTGCAGTTTGAATTGGGGCTCTCTAAATCTACACTTCAAAGCCCATAAGGGGATGCCAGAGATGTGTGCTACATTTCTGAGATGATGACATAAGCGTAGTATTGAGTAACCTGGAGGGAAAATGCTTGGTACAAGTCTTTGATATTGTATGTTTATTCTCAAAATACCTCTCTCTTAGCTGGGCTTTGCCATCATTAAGGAAAAATCAGTTGTTACTGAGGGTGGAAGTGGGTGGAATTGACCCTTTGAGCAGCATGCTTTGGCTAAATCTGTTCAAAATGACATGTCTAGTCTTGGGTTTCATCTCAGTGTTCCCTCCTCAGCTCTTTGGTGGGCTGTAGGAGGGGTAGGATTTGCTGCACAACAGATTTCTCCAGCTTTTGAGCAGAAGAGGTCAGTGGGAGATGCCTGGTCAAGATTAACAGGACTTCAGCGAGGAAATGAATGCACTTAGGGACCATTTAGCATCATATCTCCTGCAGGATGCAGGCCGGTCACTGTTCTGGTGCTGGTTTGCTTTCTTCTCTCTGTAGAGCTTGGTGGATGCAGAGTTATCATCACTAGACTGTGTCTAGTACAGCAGAGCTTCGAGATCATCATCTCTCTGCTAGGATTAATAAAGCCTGTCAATTAGCAATCTTCATTAAGGGCTGGTTTGCTGGGAGATACTCTTACTCAGTGGATTGCAGACCCCTGGTAGGAGTTAGCATGGTGTCGCCTAGGAAGATTGACTTCCTAGGTAACTAGCACTAACAGTGCTATTGACTGTTACCTGTGTATTGTCCATGTATATATACACACCTGTATATAATACAAAATTTCGCAGTTTAGGCAGGTCCAGTGCTTGGATAGAAGTAGAGTCCAAACTCAGTTGGTGAAGGTGAGGGGAATTCAGAGGGAAGATGAATGTACATGAGCTTTAATTATTTACTTCACAGAAGTTTTAATGTCAACCATAAAGCAGACTAGATTTTTGGAAGATTGTATGCTTGGCCTGCAGGAATCGGGAGCTTTAAAAACTGGTGTTTGTGTTGCTGGTGTGTGTGTGGTGATGGATCCTTGGTGCTGTCATGATTCCCGTGGCCTCACAGGCCAAGAATTTTGGTAGCTTTGTAGGGAAAAGTCTTCTCAGACAGCCTGAGGTGGCATTTTAATCCTCATAAGGGCACGTGAGTCTTCCAGCCATCTTCTGCCCTCAAACAGCCTCTGCTTTAGGGATTGGTTAGTCCATCTGAAGGGGTGAGTGTGGAATGTTGCTTTGGGAAATGAGACTCAAAGTTGGAACACTGAGCAGCCACCACGCCACATTTACACCACGTGTATCTAGACACAATTATTGAAAGGGTGAGGGGAGAAGAACCAGCCTGGGAGATCAAAAGCAGGTGGCAGGACTGGCTGAGGGACCAGTGTTTGGAGCAGAAGGGTATCCAAGTTGGTGAGAGGGTTATAAATAGCTGCCACCAAAGCTTTGCCCAGACTTTACGTGCACTCAGCCATTGTCATGCAAAATCCTGGCCAGCTCTGCTCGTGGGTGGATGGTGTGAGGCCAGATTTACTCAGTTTAGTCCCAGCCTTATTAGCATAAAACTATGTTTTTGCAAAGCTAAATGTGGTCTGTGCCTGAGAGGAGTTGCTCCATGTTAACCTGCCTGGCTCTTCATTTGTCAGCAGACCAGTTAAAAAGATGTGGCCAGTGCAGGCACCATTAGAAAAATGAGCTCGTGGAGTGTGCTCCTCTGCTTGCTGAGTGTGTGCTGGGGGTCAGGCTTACTTAGGGTTTGTAACTTGCAATTAAGATGCAGTTGATGAGCTTTCCCCTTTACTTGGAGCAAGGAGTCCTCCTCTGCTTCCTGTCTGTGACCTGCCAGGTGATTTGGGGACCTCTTGAGAGGTTAAACTTGAAGAGTAACTTCATAAAGAAATTAAATCATCTTCCTTGTTGTCCTACCCTCTCCAGGTGAAAGGAAGGACTAGTAGGGAGAGTTTATATTGGATACCGGGAAGAAATTCTTCCCTGTGAGGGTGGGCAGGCCCTGGCACAGGTGCCCAGAGCAGCTGTGGCTGCCCCTGGATCCCTGGCAGTGCCCAAGGCCAGGCTGGACATTGGGGCTTGGAGCAGCCTGGGCTAGTGGGAGGTGTCCCTGCCCATGGCAGGGGGTGGAATGAGATGATCTTTAAGGTCCCTTCCAAAACAAATCTTTCCAAATCTTTTTATGTTTTTATGTCATGGAGGGGAAAATCTGCACCTCTGTCCTGCTGGTTGCTGTTTCCATATTTGACATGAGATGTTAGTAAATGATCTTTGGGTTATTTGATTAATGACAGATTTAGACTGTGAAGAGCTGTCCTGACCTGGTAGGTGGGGATTGGCTCAGTTGGCTGCTGTACCATTATTCTGAGGGAACGTCATTCCCTCTTGTTGATCCATGTGTTTGCCTTTGTAATGGATGTGTCTAACTGCACTGAACTGAAAAGGCCTTGCTTTGGAGAGGTCTTGAAGCAGAATAAGGTGGATTTCACTGTTTTCTGTCCCTCAAACATCTTAATAGGCTGCCTGTGCTTTTACGAAACAGCAGATAACATCTCAAGGATGGCAGTAACTATCAATGGACAGAAAACAGCCCTGGAATTTGCTTGCAGTAGAGTACTGGGGTGAGTAGTTCAATCCAACAGAACCAGGAATTCCTGGCTCCTTTTGGAGTGGGACCAGTGGCAGAATAACCTGTCAGATTTGAAGTCAAATCAAGTTGCTTGGAAGCAACTTGAAGTTGGGCAGGAACATGAAGAAAAATACTGGGGAGTAAGTGAGAGAGCTGCTGATCCATGCTCCCCGGCAGGCAGGCAGGAATCCAGCTGCTGAGTGGGGCCGGGATGCTGGCAGCACCACAGATGTGTGGCATGTGGTATCCAAAATACTCCTGGTATAGCAGACCTGGGTCTATAGCAGCCCTGTGTCTTTCCCTGAGGTTACACACGAAATGTGTTTAATACACGTGTATTAAATGCAGAACACTTTGGGGCTTTGTGACTTCAAACTCTGATTCCGTATCCTGCTTTTCCCCGTGTCTTAAAGCATCTCTCACAGCTGTCTGTCATCCTACCTGGACTGTCCAAGAGGGGTTTTTTTATGATGTCAGTATAAACTGTGTGTAGGTAACACATCCTACCCCAGTCTGTTGCGTTCAACCACTGCGTTCACGAGCTTTGTGTCACTCAGGGTCTGTGTGTGCTTCAGATGCTTCAGTTAGCAACATCCTTTAAGTGAGACTAAAGAAATCATTAACTTTCAAGTTACTACAACAATAAGGCTATACTTTTTGTGCTAAGATACGGTTGCATGTTCTATGCTGAAAGTTAAATCTTTAATTCCACTTTCCCATCTCAAGATGTCAGTACCTGAATAGACAGAAACTCGCCCTACCTGCTGGCAGCAATCTCAGCGTCACCCACGGTGCAGGACAGGAGCGCTGGATCAATTCCCTGTGCTAACCGGTCTGTTTTTCCCAGGTTTTGTAGTGCTTCCCGAGCATGAGTTCAGCATGAAGCGGCGATTGGATGAGCAGGAGTCACCCGTGTATGCGTCGCAGCAGAGACGTATCACCAGCAGCACCGAGGCTTTCCCGCACCAGCACCGCGTGCTCGCCCCGGCCCCGCCGGTCTATGAGGCAGTTTCGGAGACCATGCAGTCGGCCACGGGGATCCAGTACTCCGTAACTCCCAGCTACCAGGTGTGTGTGCTCAGCCCTTAGCTCACGGACAGCCAGCACCGTGTCACGGCACCGTAGAGTTCTGTATTTGACACAAGGTTTTGTTTTGGACAATATACTTATCGTACATCTCATTTGCAGTGCTTGCTTTATTGGCTTCATTCATGAACCAGCATGGTGTGACTTGGCTTTCTTGAACACGATTCTTTTAATGATTCTCTCAGACCATGGTCTCTAAATCGCAGAGTCAGGTTTGTGGAGGGGTTTTCCTCCATTTTTCTGTTTTTCAGCAGGAAAAGATTTGCTGTTGTAAAAGATGTATGGTATCTTGGGTGATCTTAAGCTTAACAGACTAGATCAGCATTTAGATTGAAGACTTTCAGGAAAATTGAAATGTTTTGGAAAACGTTACCCCAGAGTCATTAGGTGGCACTCTTCCCTCTGTTGCCTCCTTTACAAGAAGCTGGCAGTTGGGTACGAGGGAAAAAATATCTTTTTAAGAGTACACTGGAGATAGCTGTCAGTGAAAGAGCAGGGAAGGGCTATTTGTGTGATATTTGTCTTTGCCACATTTCTGGCATATTGAATCTTCCACACTTGTGTTGCTGGTGAGCTGCTCTCCCTGTCTGGTGCCTGATTTTACACACAGCTTCATCCTTGCTTCTGCAGAAGGGATGTTCACACTCATAGTGGCAGCCACAGAGCTGAAGAGCTGCAGGCAGACCCTTGCAGGGGCTGGAAGAGGCTGTGTTGATGCTGGTAGTCCTTCTTAAAAAGAATTTAGATGAACCAGCAGGCAAATCTTACTTTGTTCATGAGGATCAAATAAAGTATGTCCCATCTAAAAGAGGCTCAAATGGAAAACTGGGTTTGTGAAAATGATTTTCCAAATTGAAACTTCCCTGGTTTACAGTATGAAAAAGTCCCAAAAGTGCATGCTTTCTATTCCTTTCCCTGTTTTTCTAGGGGAAATACCAAGCTGGGTTTTCCCCTGAGCCTGCTGATGCCAGAGAGCTGTCATTTGACTTCCAGTACCCAAACTGAACATCAAGAACGTAGCAGCCCATAAAGATTCATTCACTCAGATTATTACTTGTGACATGTAGGGAAAGGAGAGAACCTTGACTCTTGTCAGATTAAAAATCCCATTTTACCCTCCTTTTTCAGGTCTTTATGTCAGGGGACATACTTGACAGCCAGTGAGCGTGCAGGCCGGGGACAGCCTGTGTTTGGAATGCGTTTGCAGGGAGGGCTTTCCTGTACTTGGAGTATAGGATGAGAGTTGTCTGGAGTTTGTTGAGTAAGGTTGTCAGCAGTCATGGTTAAAGCTCAAACCAGCTGTGTTCTGCTTCCTTAGTTGTGTTCCCGTGTCTGGGAAGCCTGGGAGGCTCTCTGCCACGACGCCGTGGCCGTGCCTGACATGCTGTTTGCCTTGGCAGGTGTCGGCCGTGCCGCAGAGCTCGGGCAGCCATGGGCCGGCCATCGCCGCTGTGCACAGCGGCCACCACCACCCTGCGCCGGTGCAGCCCCACGGCAGCCAGGTGGTGCAGAGCCACACGCACCCCACACCCCCGGCCGTGCCCGTGCAGGGCCAGCAGCAGTTCCAGAGGCTCAAGGTAACGTCAAGCAGTGCTGCCCGATGTCAACCATCCTCTCCCGAAATTCCTTGTGCGGCCAGGGCCCGTTTTCTATCCTTTTTGCCTCCCTGCTGGTGACTTCCTAAAAGCTTTCTTGACAAGGATTTGATGCTTCTCGTGTTTGGGAGTCTATTGAATGCAGAAATGGGCTTCTCCTTCTGCTGAAACCCTGTGGTTTCACATACCATAATACAAAGAAATTGGACTTGCTAGGAAAAGATTTGTGGCAGGGAGGAAAAGGAAAAATGTATTGCTTAGAGTATTTGGATGAATGGGTTAAATTACCAAAACATTTGGTGCTTTTCTGAACACATGGCATATGTGGGTGGTTGTGTGGGAGTAATTTGGGAGTAAGGAAGGCTCTATTCTCAGATTATGTGCTGTAAAATCCTTAAACAAAGAGAGAAGTCCACCAAAAATAACCCCTTTAAGTTGCTACATTTGGAGAAGGCACATACATACGAATTGATGCCTGTTTCAGCTCCTTCCAAATACGGTGCGAGTCTTTTCTGGTTTTGGTGGAAACCATTGCCCTTTTCCTTTTGCTGAATTTGGGAAACTTCATTTCTACAAGTCTCTGAAAACCAATTTCAAAAAGAGTGTTTCTTCCAGTGAAATCCATGGAAAATCCTTTGCTAGTGCAGGGTTGGGGCTATACATGAGTCTTTCTTCCGTTGTTCAATTTCAGACGAAAGCGCGGCCCTGTGTGTAGCTCTTGCAGCTGCTGAGTGCGTGGCCTGGCTGCTGGAGGCACAGGGATGCAGAGCTCTCGCTTTAGGCTGTGGCTGTTCTTTCAGTACCTCTGAAAATTGGCTGTTGGTGCACGAATCATGAACCTCTTGCTGTTTGAGGTGTAAAACAATTTGCCGCCCACAGTTGCCATTTTCGAAACCTTCTATGTCGAACTGAAATGTCTGGCTTTTTGAGAGAAGTGCAAGCGTGTACCTGGCAGACATCTACTACACTGAATATGTCATTTCCACTTTCTGCTTATTCTTAGACTTCCATAATAATTTCCACATATGAATGCAGGAAAAATACTCAGTCTAGTTCTGTTTATCCTAGCAGTCACTTCAGTCATGGTAAATTTGGAGTGGTTTTTTTGGTGGTTTTTTTTTTTTTTTTTTTATTCTGAGTAATTCTGCTGATCTGTGTTGCTTTTTTTTTTTTCCTTTTTGTCTCTTTTTGGTACTGTTTTATCTCATGGGCCAGGAGTGGGGAGTGAGTACCTTTTATTCAAACAAAAGTGCTGGTAGTAAACTAACCAGGCTCGTGAGCTTTTTGCTCCTTAACTCCCTGCCCAGGCTCAGGGCTAACAGCTGTGTTTTCAAATAATGAGCGTTTTACAGAACAGTGGTAGGTGAAATCAAATCTACTCTGCTAATGTTACCTGTCTGGTCTGTCTCCAGGTGGAGGATGCATTGTCTTACCTTGACCAGGTGAAGCTACAGTTTGGTAGTCAGCCACAGGTCTACAATGACTTCTTGGATATTATGAAGGAATTTAAATCTCAAAGGTAACAAGCTGCATTTTTCTTCTTCCTTCCAGGTTAGAAAGAGTGTATGTGGACGTGGGAGCACAGGGCAGGATCTAAATTCTGTCCTTTGTATACAGAATAACACACCCGGACAGTGATGTAAAAGCAGTTGTGTGCTTTATTTTCTAAAAATTAAATGCATCCCTTCATTTATACTGAATCTTTGCTTAGACTGGGAGTTCACAAGTTCAGTCTTGACATTCATCTGGTTCATCTGACATTCATCAGTCATTCATCTGGTTGTCTGCCCATTAATAACGGTCAGACTTGGGACTAGATCTCGTGGATATAAAACGCTGTTTGGGCTAATAAAATAATGCTAATGTCAATCTTGAGCAGTGTGTTTATAGGACTCAGTTTTGCATTGTTTCATAGGTTAGGGGTGATAAGGGAAAAAAGTGCAGTAGAGGGTTCCTCTGTGGAGAGCCTTGTCCCACTGCAAGGTCCCAGAGGATCATGACATCGTGATCTTTTTCCTTCCTCAGCATCGACACTCCAGGGGTGATCAGCCGTGTATCGCAGCTCTTCAAGGGCCACCCAGACTTGATCATGGGTTTCAACACCTTCTTGCCACCTGGCTACAAGATTGAGGTGCAGACCAACGACATGGTGAACGTGACAACCCCGGGGCAGGTTCACCAGATCCCCACGCATGGGCTGCAGCCCCAGCCACAGCCCCAGCCGCCGCATCCGTCGCAGCCTTCGGCGCAGTCGACTCCGACACCAGCACAGCCGGCGCCGCAGCCCACACCTGCCAAAATCAGCAAGGTGAGAGGCTTTGGGTGACCTGCACTAAGAGCACAGGGATTCTGCTGCCTCCAGCTGAAGCTGGTGTGGAGCTAGAGAGTGAAAAATTAACTTAGACACTGCTTTTCCCCAGTATTTGTGAACCTTCACGTGTTTCCCTTGTGCTGCTGGGATAGTTTCTCATTTTCAAACTTGAAGATGCAGTCATAGTTAATTTGACAGCAGTTCAAATAAGCTTTCCAAAAGATTAAGAGTTTGGAAAAGCCTTGTTGCTGGCAGTGGGGAACTGAAAGACAGTCAGAGCATCTGGTAGATGGCACACACATTATTCAAGAAGTGATCCAGCAACCCTAGGGAAAAGGTTCCTAGTTAAATCACTGGGCACACATTATCTGCCTGCTTTTGTGTATATTGTCTTAAACCTAAAGTCCCAAGAAATCGCCCATAAAACAGAGGTTGTGGTGAAGATGTTCTTCTTGGTGTGAGTGTGTCTGGTTTCAAATGCTTGAGGCAATTAAGCTTTTAGGAAACCTTCATTTGGTGGCTTCTGCATTGTTTGAAGTCTTGTTTTCAGATTGGATAGTTTTTGTAGAGGGGTCTGGTTCAGCCATCAGCTGGAAGGGTTCAGGAGTGACTAGCAACATCTAAAGTGCAAGAGTTTAGGCAAGATGACCATGATGTTGCCTGTAGGTATTGGTGTGTGAGCCCAGAACAGAGACCTTTCAGTAACAAAGGAAATTTGCCTCCGATTTAGATACAATCTGGATGCTACTGTCCAAAAGATGTAATTATGTGAAACAGAACAGGATAATAGATGTTCAAGGAGATTACTCCAGATAAAATATCATGTATTCAAAATGTGAAAATATTTCAGAGCCTTAGGGAGGGAATCTCCAAAGTTTCAAGGGTTAATCCCTAAACTGTTAAATAACAGTTGGCTGGAAAAGCTAAAGGAAAAGGTAATATG
This sequence comes from Corvus cornix cornix, assembly GCF_000738735.6. Lineage (NCBI taxonomy): Eukaryota > Metazoa > Chordata > Aves > Passeriformes > Corvidae > Corvus > Corvus cornix. The sequence continues at coordinate 18,584,198 of NC_046340.1, forward strand.
CAGTTAAAAAACAGCAGTTAAATGTGGCAGTTAGCTGATCTCTGGACAAACATCGTTGGGACATGCAACTTCCTGCTCAGAAATGGCAAACAAAAACATGCTGAAAGATTTGCTAAAAGATTTGCCAAGCTGGACTCTGCAGATCATTCCAGAATGAACTTGCCTGTGTCAAATTTCAAGGACTTTTTCTTAAGAAGTAGTACATGCTCTCAGTGAAGAGCTGGCTCCTTCTTAGCACCATGGTATACGTGGTTTTCTCCTCATCAAATTGCAAAGTGTTGAACTGTCTTTGCTAAAACTTTTAAATGAACCTGAGGGACAGGCTAGACAATGAGGTGAGATGTCCCTACCAGGCAGGTGAAGCTGCAGCTGAGCAGGGCAGGACCTTGTAACAGGATATTTATAGCCATTCTAAGATGGTTACTTACATTCTCAGTCCTGAAAACTCAGTGTAATACAAGTTTTAAAATTTAAAACATGAGGGGAATAAGTACTTCCATTTCCTTTTAAAACTGCCACCTCAAAACTAAATTTTCACCTGGCTGTTTGATGTCCATTAAGAGTATTCAAAAGAATTACTCATTGCCTGCTTTTCATCTCAAGAAACTCCAGTTTTCCCTTGCTATTGCCTTTATATATCCCACAATTCTTCTAGTGGCAAAATCACTTGTAGTGTTGGAGCTGGTCGTACCTACGCATTTTAGCTCTGTTAAATTTTTGAGGTAGTTTGTGTCCCTTGTCAGGTTTCAGTCCAAAGCAATTAGCAAGGAAAATCATCTTAATAACAACAGCTTGAATAGCCCAGGCATTTTGTCTCCCTGATGCGGTTTAGTCTCTGCTGGCCCACTGAATATTTATCTATCCCTAAGTGGTTTAAAAGTGCCTTTATCCCAACCATAAGGGGATCTGCTTGTTCCTAACACAGCTTGTTTTCTCCTCAGCCATCGCAGTTGCAGGCACATACTCCTGCCAACCAGCAGACCCCCCCGATTCCGCCGTATGCATCACCACGCTCGCCACCGGTCCAGCCTCACACACCTGTGACAATCTCTCTGGGCACCACACCATCCCTGCAGAACAATCAGCCCGTGGAGTTTAATCATGCCATCAACTACGTCAACAAGATCAAGAATCGGTTCCAGGGACAGCCGGACATCTACAAAGCCTTCCTGGAGATTCTCCACACGTATCAGGCAAGTGTTAGAAATACGAGTTTGGGTCTACGTATGGTTATTTCTCTTGCTTTGCTTTGTGGGGGGGTGTCCAAAACTTGCATTTGGGTGTTGTGCTGTATTAGCAGTGGCCAGCAAATAACCATAGACTGGTTTGGATTGGAAGGGGCCTTAAAGATCATCTAGTCCAACCCTTTGCCATGGGCAGGGCCACCTTTCACTAGGTGAGGTTGCTCCAAGCCCTGTCCAGCCTGGTCTTGAATTCTGCTTGAACTAAGCAGGATTCTTGCAAGTTAAAAAGATTACGCAGCAGTATGAAGTAATAGATTTCAGTCCCTCATCTTTGCTTGGAAGTGTCTGAAATGCTTGTTTAAGAACTGGATTTGGCATTTTTCTATGAGCATGTGTCAGGATGAGACAATGTGGCTGTAGCTCTGTGTTAAAAGCAAAGCAACCACTTCTATGATCAGTGTCTTACTGTTCCAGGGCCAGTTGGGCATTTAGGATATATTTATGGTATATATAAGTATAGGTACTTAGAATATATGAGAGTCATACTATTAATATAGTATGATGCTTTACATAAGAAGCTGAGACCTTTGCTGTTTCATTATTTATATCACTGAGAGTTTTATTTTTTATTTGTCACTTGAATAGTTTGTGCATCCTTTCTTCTGACACGTCTCCTCTTTCCTCTGGCAGAAAGAGCAGCGCAATGCCAAGGAGGCAGGAGGGAACTACACGCCGGCTCTGACGGAGCAGGAGGTGTATGCCCAGGTAGCTCGCCTCTTCAAGAACCAGGAGGATCTGCTCTCGGAATTTGGGCAGTTCCTGCCTGATGCCAACAGCTCTGTGGTGAGTACCCTTGGAGACAGGCTGAAATAACTAATGCAGTGTTCTGTATGTAGCCAGTGTTCAGAAAAATGTGCTTTTGCTGTTTCTTTCTTGGGGTGTAGGAATGAGGTCAGGGGGGTAGACTGTGTTTTCTGGCTGCAACTTGTCTCTTAAATAACTTTTATTTTAAATGCAATTCCTTTGCCTGAAAGGGTTGTTTTAAGTTACTGTTGTTTTACTGCTGTAACTGCAGTAAAATCCATTGGTCATCTAGAGCTAGGAGGAGCAGCAGATCCCACCTGGACTGCTGCATCCAGCTTTGGGGTCCCCAGCACAGGAAGGACATTGATTTGTCAGAGCAAGTCCAGAGGAGGCTGCCAAGATGATCAGAGGGATGAAGCACCTCTCCTGTGAGGAGCAGCTGAGAGAATTAGGATTGTTCTGCCTGGAAAAGAGAAGGCTCGGGGGTCACCTAATTGTGGCCTTCCAGTACTTGAAGAGAGCCTCAAAGAAAGATGGAGAGAGACTCTTTACAAGGGCATGGAGTGACAGGACAAGGGGGAATGGCTTCAAACTGAGAGAGAGTAGGTTTAGATTAAATGTCAGGAAAAAATTCTTCCCTGTGAGGGTGGTGAGACATTGCCACTGGTTACCCTGAGAAGCTGCGGCTGCCCCATCCCTGGAGGTGTTCAAGGGCAGGTTGAATGGAACTCTGAGCAACTTGGAATAGTGGAAGATGTCCCTGACTATGGCATGGCATTGGAATGGAACAATCTTAAAGGTCCCTTTCAACCCAAACCATTCTGTGACATTTTGTGTGGAACTTAGCCCTAATGGTCTTACGGGTTTGTCTCTGAACAAGCTGCTAAGTAAGACAACTGCAGAGAAAGTGGAATCGGTCAGGAATGACCACGGGGGCACAGTGAAGAAGCCACAGCTCAACAACAAGCAGCAGAGACCCAACCAGAACGGCTGCCAGATCCGACGGCACTCGAGCACTGGGGCAACCCCTCCGGTGAAGGTAAGAGCACGTGCTGCTCCTTCAGAGCCCTGGTTGTCCCAGGAGGCTGTGGCAGAGCAGGATGTGGTTTCCAAGTCCTTGCGATTTTTGTGGCACAGGCTGCAGCTTGAGAACATGGAAAATAATGTTTGTCTTTAAACCTTTCAGAAGTCCTTGTTTCCAAGCACAGATCTTTGCCTCTGATTTTTGCAAACCAGTGGTGGTTTCTGTTCCTGAGGGTGGGATATAGTTACTTTAATGGCTTGGGAAAACAAAGTTTTCATCACTTTATTAGAAATACATAGTTTTATTAGCAGTGGTTAATGAGGGGGATTTGTGGAATGTGGAGACAAAAGTCTCAGTACTGCCACAGAATGTATTTGTCCAAAATTTGTAGCAAATGTTCCTAAGGCATGTAGGAAAAGACAAGCTGAAAAGGTGTGGCTGAAAGCTTTGTTGTAGTAGAACTTGGAGCAGATGCAGTAGAATCATGTTTGTTCATCTTTCCTGTGATAAGCCTTTTAATACAATGATGAATGATTATTCTCTCAGCAGAGTTTGCCCTTTTCAAATGATGCACAATTTGTGAGGGCAGCGAGGCTTTGTAGTGCAACAGAAATTGTCCTGTGGCCAGGTGGCTTTGTGCATGAAGGATAAATTTGCCTGCTTTTTTTGAAGCCAGTATATCGTCCTTTGTCATGAAAAGCATTAGCAGGTGTGATTGTATCATTTAAATCCAGGGATTTAAATCCCCTTCTGCCCTTTCTCCTCCCCTTCAAATCAAGAGCACCAAAATGAAGCATGTGTTGGAGGCAACTTTCAGCCTTTCTGAGGATGGAGAGTGCAGGGGTGGTATGGGGAAAACAAAACATCTTGCAGTAGAATGCAAGAGAGGAAAAAATTGTTATTCTGGGGAGGTGTAAGACTTACAGAAGTGGATGAGTGATAGGAAAATCACTTTTTCTGGCAGTTTTCCAAACTGGTTATAAAAATAAGATGTGCTGTAGTGTGATTGTTTCAGTCAGCTAGTTACAGGAAAGCGTGCAACAATGTATTACAAATATTTGGAGTGGTATGCTACTTATTAACATTCAGTAAATTAACTTGTAGCACGTGTTTTAATAGATTTGTCCTTCAAAAAAGCCACCTTTCCTTTAATGGGAAGCACATGGTGGGGTCAGGGAGCTGGCGTTTGTGTGATAGATAATCGAATGATCTCAACTTGCTAAACAACCCCTTTTATTTTTAATTGCCTTTCTTTTTTTGATAACAGAAGAAACCAAAGCTGCTTGGTTTAAAAGACCAGTCTTTGGCAGAAGCCAGCAAACATGGTGTGGGGACAGAATCTCTCTTCTTTGAGAAGGTGAGAGGTGGGATGCAGATATTGCGTGTCCTTGATGTAGGTCCTGCCTGTATACACATCTGGACTTCTATCACAGTGAAGTGTGTGAGATTTACACCCCCCTGATAACATTTCTCAGCTTGACCTCAGATGTATCCTGTGAGCTCTAAGTCAGATCCATTGAAATTTTTAAAAATTGGTGATATTTTTTACATGTGTCTTTTCCCCAAAACTCCTTCTCCAGCTTCCCACCTGCTGCTGCTGCAGTTTATTTGAGGGAATGGGAATTTTCTCTTGTAACCCACACTCCAAATTGCTTTCCCCTTTATGAAATCCCCGTACAGTTGATGATGTGCTTGGCATGTCTTGCTGTGTCGGCACAGCTTGTACCCATCTACAACCAGCTGGCTGCAGTGGGGGAACTCAGTTTACAAAGCAACTGATTCATATTTACATTGGGTTGGTTTTTGGTGGTTTTTTTCCGCTCAGAGATTAATCTAATTAATTGCACAGTTGTTACCTGTTGCTGGTTTAGCACACAGATCAAGTGAAGGAGATACGGGGTGTTTCCAAGTGGTACCTTGGTGTCTTTTCTGAGATGTCCATACATTCCCTTATAGCTCAGAGGGGAGTATGGAACGAACTTAAAACCATCCTTTTAAGCAAAATTCGCACACTGATTACAGTCTTGATTGCTCCCTGCTGATGTGGTGAATTTTGCAGCGCGATGGGAACCAGCTAATGGTAACTGGGAACCAATTTATTGCTTGGAGGATGTGTAGGTGTTAACATGGGTAAACCTAGAAATCCCTGCTGTGGAATTATAACCATAATGATGAATAACTTAACAATGATAGATCTCAGTCTGATGTGTAGATCTTACTATTCCTGTGGGAAAGGTAATGGTGTTGGGATGAATAGTTTGGCTTCCTTATTCTGTGAAGATCAGGGTTGCAGAAGGAGGATTGTCTGTGATAATCCAAGCTGGAAGGAGGCAGAGGCTGGAGAGATGTCACCCAGGGCATGGGTCTCATACCCGTGCTCCCTGCTTGAAATACTCTTTGGAGTTTAAAAGCAGCCTGGGTGGGTTTGTGATGCTGCAGTTACAACTGATGTTGTCCACGATTCCAGTGTTTTGTAATCCAGCTGTTACAGAGTTCTTTGAAGAATTTAATTCTTCACTTGCAGCTCCTTTCTTAGAGTAATGCCCCAGTGCTGACACTGCAGGGGATCCCAGCATGGGGATGGCTCCCATCAGTACCTGTTTCTCTGGCCCTGTGTAGAGGGCAAGTTCCCTCTGTCCAGCTCACTTTAAGATTTGTGCGCCTCGGTGGGAAGCACAGTGTCAAATCCAGGTCTCCTGGACCTCCCCCTGCTTGGTCTCACCCTGATAGTTCCTCTTTTCCTCTTGTCTCCCCTCCCTCAGGTCCGCAAAGCTCTGCGTAGCACAGAAGCATACGAGAACTTCCTGCGCTGCCTGGTTATTTTCAACCAGGAGGTGATCTCCCGGGCCGAGCTCGTGCAGCTGGTTTCTCCATTCCTGGGGTAAGTGCAGCCCCTTTCCTTACACAAGGCAAGAAGCTTAATCTTCTTGGTCTGTCTCTCTTGTGGAGCCAGGAAAGAAACACTGACTTTCAGGGTCTTCTGCACTGCCCTTTCCTATTCCTTATCCCAGAGAGATTCCCAGCTGTCCTGACAGGCAGCATGCAGGAGCAGTGCAGGTGTTGCTTGCTGTGTGTCTTCCCTTTCCAGCAGGGTGAACAAAATTATTAGCAGCCTGTTATTGCAGTTTCTTGCTCTGGAATCATGGGTTATGTCATTTGAGAAAAGATTGACTGTCTAATTACAAAGGAAATGTCCCCCCAGAAAAAGCAGAGTGCTGACATAAAGTCACTAAAGTTTCCAAAAAGCAGCTGAATTCTGTCACAAAGCCAAAGATGTTAAGGAACTCTAAATAGGAATTTATGACTTCCATGATGGTCAGTAGTGTACAGAACAGCGCTATTAATTGGTTAAAACCAACAGATATCCTCTCATTAGCTTTGGGCAGCAGGATTAGTGTTTCTTTTGCCTGGGCACTGAGTTGCTGGTTCCAAGGGAGAAGGCAGTAGCAACATAAATTGGGTTCAGGAGTCCATTACAGTAGCTACTGTGCAGAGAAACTGCCCTAAGGAGCTTCCACTTGCTCTGTAGATCCACTGGAATTAGCCAGGCATCAGCAGAATGTCTGACTTCAGGTAGAAAAGGTGCAGTATTTGACAAAAGAAATCTGTGCTTCTCCCATCTACAGCCTGTGCTTCTAACTATAGGGAAAGATATAATACAGGGGTTTTTTTATTCTGGAGTTGGATGTTATCTTTTGCCATATAATGAATAACTGGTGATTCAATTAGTAACAGGTTCAATTCATCCTGTTGCTGGAGCTTTGCATGAGATAAGAGGACTTGAACAAATGCAGTATTTTACGCTGATAAATTCTTCAGGTAACTTTGCGAACAGGTGAACTTGAGCCTTGCAGGCAAAGGCTTCTCCATGACTGATGCTGCTCTGTGAAGTCTGGTTGAGGCAATTGCTTGGCGCTGAAACCTTTTGCTACGTAGTTACAGAATTGTCTTTTAGTTTCTTCTTGCTGCCTCTGGAAAGCAAAGGTCTGGTTTAAGGTTCAAAACATTGGCAAACAAGTAGGAATCTGGCCTGAGTTCACTACCAGGATAGTTTGGGGAGACCCAGATGTGACCATGCCATGAGTGCTGTCCCTGCAGCAAAAGCTCTGACAGCTGTTCCCTGCTCGTCACTATTCCTAAAGCACCTTAGTTGCACCAAGAGAGCAATCCCCCTCCTGATCAACAACAGGTGCTTGCTTCCCACTTGGTCAGGCCCTGTGGAAGTCGGGCTGAGCAGAGAGGGTCTTCTCACCAGATTGATAATTTGAGAGCGGTCTGTAATAATCAGTTCTAGCCTCAGCATCACAGCTCAGCGCTCCGCTCGTTTTTCACTTCATTCCTTTTATTTTAGGAAATTCCCGGAACTTTTCACTTGGTTTAAAAACTTTCTGGGGTATAAGGAATCTGTTCACATGGAGACGTATCCAAAGGAACGGGCTACTGAGGGGATTGCCATGGAGATTGACTATGCCTCCTGCAAGAGGCTGGGCTCCAGCTACCGAGCCTTGCCCAAGAGCTACCAGCAACCCAAGTGCACAGGGCGGACTCCGCTGTGTAAAGAGGTAAGGTCGGAGTCGTGTCACAGAGGAAGGCTCTTCCCAGCCTTTTGAAAGCGTTGGAGCAAAGGCGAGCAAAACGCAGCAGGATGGGGAATTTATTTTGTATCCATGTGTTGGAAAGGTTCCTGGGGATGTCAGGGCACGTCTGGTGGTGGCAAGCATGGAGCTGAGGCCTGCTTAGCACTGATCCACACTGATCTGTGCTGCTCCTGCAGCCAGGCGTGTGTGGGCACCCCATCCTGGCTCGGGATCCTCACAGTACGTGTGGCAGCCCGAGGGGAGCACACCCAAGGTATTCCTAGTGGCGTTCCCGTAAACATCTGGATCGTATCCAGAAGCTTATTGCACAGGGTGAGGCATCAGTCTAGGAACTGGGTTATGCTGGGAGTTGTGAT